>NC_065541.1:20566968-20894468 GCF_932294415.1 Quercus robur
TATTATAATAGAAAAAAAAAAAATTTGAAGAATGAACAATAGCTCATCAGACCTGATGAGCTACTGTTCATTAGCAAAAAAAAATTTGATGTATAGAGAGGCTGTTGGAGCCCCTTTTTTTTGCTCTCACTCTCTATTATAGAGAGTATTTTGCACCATTGGAGATGCTCTTAGGTGCTGTTCCTTAGGTTTTCTTCTTAAGATTCAGTCTTGTGACTACTTAACTTAAAAATACACTTTCATCCCATGAGAAAAAATCTACATGATAGAATCTTGAAAGAGGAACCTAAGGAATAACGCCTAAGTACTGTACCTAAGTCTTGCTCAAATAGAAAATAGCCCATTGGTGATTTTGGTAATATATAATTAATATAAACAACAATTCCCATGTTAAGGATTCACAGCGTTTTAAAACAAATAAGAAAAGATCAACATGTAATTTATAACATTTGAGAAAGAAACGGAAAGGCCATCAATGAAAAGCCAATCTTATCGGTTGAGCTATAACCATATGCTGAGGACGCATTTTGCATGAATTATGGAGAACATGGATTGAATATATCCTATTGTTATTTTGGTTTAGAAATTTGGATGCAACTTTTGTTATCCTATGTGAAGAGGAAAAATTATGCATGACGGAGCTATCTGGACGAAGGTGGCACGGACAGACGTGGCATTTACAGATCGAATGGCCATGTGGCATCTAGCCCATTATTATGTGGTCTCCAAGGAATCTTAAAAGGAAAATACTTGCGACACACGATTAGCCTTAGTTTATAGAATCCCAACATGAGTAGAATTCTAGAATATACACGCATTAATAAGTATCTTCCCCATAAGGAAAAGACTTGTTTCGCAAGCAAAGGAGTCTGGCCCTACGCGACTATAAAAACCCAAAGATCCTCAAGAAAAAGGTACGCACAATTTCTCTAGAGCTCATACTCTCTAACATTGTTGGAGCTCTCTTCTAACTTAACCTTCGGAGGGTCTTTGGCCGGTACCACATCGGTACTCTCTGTAAGGTCTTTTTCTGTGTTGGGCAAGTTTGGTATCGAGCGTGTTGAAACCGTGTGGCTCGCTGGTGATTTTTTCGACATCATCAGTTGGCGCCGTCTGTGGGGAATTACGAGTAATCAGTCATTGCTTTATCCCTGAGACAAAAGGTCGTACGGTCCAAACTCGATCATTGGCCTCAGCCAACCAAGAAATTGGAAATCCCCCCATTGTTGTAGAATGGCAACTGCAGACACTCTCGGCTGTAATCGAGCGACTTACTCAACAAAATAAAGCTCTTATGCTACAAAACCAAGCGTTGGAAGTGCAAATTAAGCATTTGCAAGAACATCAAAGTCTTATTGCATGATCAACGTAGAAGTGGTCATAATCACTATCCACCCCTTCGAAATATTGCAGAAGGGAACAACAAATAGAAGAGAAGACTAACGACTATAATACTGTAGGACGACGAACGATTGGCCAAAGAGAGGGCAAGAGACCTAGACACTCTAATAGCTGACCCGTTCGCTCCACCCCACTAAACGCTCCTATCAACCATATACTTACACTTATCAAAGATGACCCCACGTTGGAATGGCCGAGGAGGATGAATGGGGATCCAAGCAAGCGATCAAAGCACCAAATATTGACATTACCACCATGAACATGAACATGACACAAAGGAGTGTTATGATCTGAAACAATAAATGGAAATCCTCGTAGGCCAAGGGAAGTTGCAGCGAACTAGAGCAACCTAGCAAGACGGAAGACCAATTCTCCACGAAAAAGCGCCTTTTGGATGACAACCACCCTACAAGAGAGACTTGATGGGCAGAAGCTACCTCACCCTTAGAATACCGAATGCCTGAAGAATATTTACTCTACTTGCGATTAAAAAAAAAAAGGCGAACCAATACCGCCTACCCTTCTACAATATCTCCAAGGTAGTACTGATCATCAAAGTCGCCAAGGTGACGAACAATTTGAGAGATGATTAATTCAAGTAGCGAAGGCAAACATGGAAGGGGGGGCAATAGACGAGGAATATTTGTACAACGCATTGGGTGGACGGTCACTATACTAAGTTATCTACGGGTAGACACATGGCCAAAGTCGCCTAGGGGTGGACGGCCACTACACTAAGTTACCTACGGGTAGACGCATGGCCAAAGTCGCCTACGGGTGGACGGTCACTACACTAAGTTACCTACGGGTAGACGCATGGCTAAAGTCGCCTACGGGTGGACGGTCACTATAATAAGTTACCTACGGGTAGATATGTAACCAAAGTCGCCTACAAATGGACGGTCACTACACTAAGTTACCTACGGGTAGATGCATGACCAAAGTCGATTATGGGTGGACGGTCGCCACACTTAGTCACCTTAACAAGTCCATGACCCCAAGTGGACGACCAACAAGGTGATGAGGTAACACTTAGTCACCTCAATAAGTCCACGACCCCAAGTGGACGACCAAAAAGGTGACGAGGTAACAATCACCTCAACAAATCCACGACCTAAGGTGGACGACTAACAAGGTGACGAGGTAACACTTAGTCACCTCAATAAGTCCATGACCCAAAGTGGACGTCCAACAAGGTGACAAGGTAACACTTAGTCACCTCAATAAGTCCACGACCCCAAGTGGACGACCAAAAAGGTGACGAGGTAACAATCACCTCAACAAATCCACGACCCAAGGTGGACGACTAACAAGGTGACGAGGTAACACTTAGTCATCTCAACAAGTCCACGACCCAAGGTGGATGTCCAACAAGGTGACAAGGTAACACTTAGTCACCTCAATAAGTCCACGACCCCAAGTGGACGACCAAAAAAGTGATGAGGTAACACTTAATCACCTCAACAAATCCACGACCCAAGGTAGACGACTAACAAGGTGACGAGGTAACACTTAGTCACCGACCCAAGGTGGACGACTAACAAAGTGACGAGGTAACACTTAGTCATCTTAACAAATCTGCGACCAAAAAATGACAACCCAAAAAATGGACATGCATGTCCATGAAAAAAAAAAAGGGGGGGGGGGGGGCGGATGCATATGTCCATGAAAAAACAATGGACATGCATGTCCATGAAAAAAAAAGTGGACGGACAAAAAAAAAAGGGGGGGGGGGGGGACGGATGCATGTTCATGAAAAAAAGTGGACATGCATGTCCATAAAAAAAAAAAAAGTGGACGAACACAAAAAAATAAAAAATAATTGACGATGCATGTCCATGAAGAAAGTGGACGACGAGGTAACATAGTCACGTCGGCAAGTCTATGACCCAAAGTAGACGGACAAAATACCTTAAGAATGGAGCGCTAATAGAGGACTACAATGCGTCCCGAAAGTTGAAAGTTCGGGCATCACGCATCCCGAGGGCAGTGTATCAATGGCCTACCGTGCAGAAGGATGCCCAAATCCTATGTATAAGCATACGACAAATGCCAACGCTGCAGCAAGACCTCAGGGCTAAACACTACAAAAGGAAACCGACGGACACCTAATCCTCATCCCAATGGGATGGATCAACAACCAAGGATGCCAATGACACTTGATTCTCATTCAAAATTTAAGTCCTTCTACTTATGGGTGGAAGGACGAACCAAGTCACTTACGAGTGCCTTGGTCAAAATTTAAGTCTTCATACCTATGGGTGGACGGACGAACAAAGCCACTTACGAGTGCCTTGGTCAAAATTCTAAGTCTTCCTACCCACGGGTAGAAGGACGAACCAAGGCACTCGCGAGTGCCTTGGTCAAAATTGTAGGTCTTCCTACCTACGGGTGGAAGGAAGAAATTCTAAATCTTCCTACCTACGAGTGGAAGGACAAACCAAGCCACTCACGAGTGCCTTGGAAAATTTTAAATCTTCCTACCTACGGGTGGACGGACGAACAAAGCCACTTACGAGTGCCTTGGTCAAAATTCTAGGTCTTCCTACCTACAGGTGGAAGGACGAAATTCTAAGTCTTCCTACCTATGGGTGGAAGGACGAACCAAGCCACTCACGAGTGCCTTGGTCAAAATTCTAAGTCTTCTTACCTACGGGTGGAAGGACGAACCAAGCCACTTACAAGTGCCTTGGAAAATTTAAGTCTTCCTACCTACGGGTGGACGGACGAACCAAGTCATCCACAAGTGCCTTGGTCAAAATTATAAGTCTTCCTACCTACGGGTGGAAGGACAAACCAAGTCACTCACAAGTGTCTTAAACAAAATTCCAAGTCTTCCTACCTACAGGTGGATGGACGAACCAAGTCACCCACAAGTGCCTTAGTCAAAATTCTAAATCTTCTTACCTACGGGTGGACGGACGAACCAAATCATCTACATGTGCCTTGGTACAAAATTTAAGTCCTACCTACGGGTGGACAAACGAACTTGGCCACCAATGAGTGCCTTGGTCAAAAGTCTAAGTCTTCCTACCTACGGGAGGAAGGACGAACTAAGCCACTTCCGAGTGCCTTGGTTGAAAATCTAAGTCCTTCTACCTAGGGGGTGGACGGACGAAACAAGCCACCTACGAGTACCTTGGTCAATAGTCCAAATCTTCCCACCTACAGGTGGACAAATGAACTAAGCCATTCACAAGTGCCTTGGTAAAAGATCTAAGTCTTCCTACCATTTGGAGGATGGACGAACCAAGCCCTTCACAAGTGCCTTGGTAAAAAAATTTAAGTCCTCCTACCTACGGGTGGACGGACGAACCAATCCACTAAAGAGTACCTTGGTAAAAGATCCAAATCTTCCTACCTACAGGGCAATGAATGATCCAGGTGATGAACGATCCAAGTGATCCTCCAAAGATGATTGACTCAAATAAAAATCATCCAACCAAGTCACCAAAGTGACAAACTATTATCCAAAAATTTACTAAGTCCATAGAATGGACGGATGTAAACTAGTATCCAATATTTATTAAGCCGATAGAACAGACGGATACAAACTGGTACCAAAAATTTATAAAATCAACAAAATGGACGGATGCCAACTCATGTTATAAGTCCACAAGATGGATGGATATATGAACTAAGTGCACAAAATGAACAGGTGTGTCAAAAAGCATCCAAGTTTATGTCCACAGGATGGACGGGTACATTGACTAACTCCACGTGGTGGATTGTTGAAAGATATATAATGAAGTGCGTTTAATTATTAACAAATCCACTAGGTGGACGGATACACTTGAAAAAGGTGTGAGGCATACTTGAATGTATCCCTACTTGAATGAAGTACATATAATGAAAAATTGGTATATACACTTCCCAACAATTTTACAAGCTTGTGAAAGCATTATCCAGATGCTTAGGGGGCAATATGCCCATTACGTAGGCTGTTATAGTGAAGCAGCTTTTCATTATCTTGAAGGAGCAAAGGTAAACTCTTGAACGTGCAAGTTCAATACCTTCAATAAAGCTTAAGGTGTGACTGTAAGTGTGGATGTTTATCTGGTTTAGCAAGAGTCCATGAGAAGGACGGGTGAGGGATACTTGAATGTATTTGATAATTACCGGGTCCACAAGGTGGACAGATACACCCGAAAAAGGTATCCACATTAACATCATTGCATGTTAGAGCATTTGCAGCAGTGGAGCTAAAAAGCTATAATGCTATTTTAGCTCCACCAATATAGCAAAATAAGCTCACAGCAGTGGAGTCAAAGCCATAAAATTTGGCTGATTTGCTACAGTGCACATCTATAGATAGATGTGCACTGTAGCACTCATCTAAAAACTAATAATAATTTTTTAATCAACTGCCGAATAAAATAATAATTCTCATCCCAGTTTTTTTCATTCTTTCCATATCTCCCAGATCACTCCTCCCTCATTCATCACCGTCACTCTATAATGGCATTCACTCTCTCTCTCTCATTCACTCCCTCTCTCTCTCTCATTCATCTCTGAACATCGCTCTCTCTCTCTCAATCCGGTCTCTCCAACTCGCCGCGATTCCACTCGGCGAAAATATCGGCGAGCTCCGAATTTGACAGCCCGCCGATATTCTTCAACACATCGTAGGCTTCGGAAATCAATTGCATGTCGCCGTATTCAATTCCGTTGTATACCATTTTGACGAAGTTGCCGGAACCGCCTTCGCCGATGTAGGTCACGCAAGGACCGTCGTCGAACTGAGCCGCGACTCTCTGAACGATCTGGGGCGCTGGATTGAGAGGATGAAGTCGCGAGGAGTGTAGTGTGGGCAGCATCGACGCGTGGGCTTGTCTCCGATTTGTGTTGGGCTTGTCTCCGATTTGTGCTGGGTTTGTCTCCGATTGAGGATTTGGGTTTTTTTTTTTTTTTTTTTTTTTTTTTTTTTTTTTAATTGTGTACTGGTGGTGGTGGTGGTGGAGGATGTTTGTGCTGTGTGGTGGTGGTGGAGGATGTTTGTGCTATGGTGGTGTGCTGGGTTTGTCTCCGATTGAGGATTTGGGTTTTTTTTTTTTTTTTTTTTTTTTTTTTTTTTTTCAATTGTGTACTGGTGGTGGTGGATGTTTGTGGTGGTGGTGGAGGATGTTTGTGCTATGGTGGTGTGCTGGGTTTGTCTCCGATTGAGGATTTGGGTTTTTTTTTTTTTTTTTTTTTTTTTTTTTTTTTTTTTTTTCTGTTGTGTACTGGTGGTGGTGGTGGTGGTGGTGGTGGTGGAGGAGGAGGAGGAGGAGGAGGATGTTTGTGCTACGGTGGTGGTGATATATTATTTTATTATAATAGAAATATTATTATTTTATTGTAGTAGAAATATTATTTTATTGTGATGAATATATTATTTTATTGTACTGAAAGCTAAAATAGATCCACTGCTGCAGTATGTGTGTAGGTAAAATAGATAAAGTAACTTTTGGTGGAGCTAAATTGCTAAAAATTTAGCTCCACTGCTGTGGATGCTCTTACACTTACACATGCCATCTGGCTAGTTTAGCTTTATAGAAACTACGCATGCTTGACGCGCTTTAGATGGCAGGTGAGATTAGTTAGTGAGTATCAGAAAAGTTACGAATGGTGCACACATTGTGCGCGTCATTATGATATGGACGGAAAGTCTTGATTTGTACCAAGAGAATTCTTTTGTGGTTTGTCTTGATATGAATAACTATAATCAAAGGGTATGTGGAACTAAAAAGAATCCGCACTAAATCTAATGGTACATTCATGGATTTTTCATTCAGACCGTCCTTTTGAACTACATATACATGCAGGGTACGGATTTTCATAAAAGGATTCTTCCATCTTGAAACGCGCTCGGCCTTTGATTCCCTACATTGGACCTTTTCTTTTCCTTGGGGCTCCTTGCTTGTTTCATGCATTTGGCGCACAAGAAATGAATATGAGGATCCTTCTTTAAGTTGTCCGGTTTCCAGCTTATCAAAAATTTTGACAAGACCTTTCCAACTCAATAAATGCAACAAGTAGAAGCCAGGAAAACAAATGACCATTTCTTTTCCGTAGTATATACAAGTTGACGGTCCCAAAAAAAAAAAAAAAAAAAAAGAAAAAAAAAAAAAAGAACTAAATGGTAATCCATCTGGGCTGTCCATTTCACTTTCTCGCGAAATCCCAATCGTCCAATAAACTAAGAGTCACCTGTAGCTTCATTCCGAACCACTTCGTCAAGTTAAGGAGGGAGTACACGAGCGAAATGATAGTCCCGGCAGGGATAGGAGCTGCCATTGGTGGATACACAGGTAACACTCTTCCTGTAGCTCGCACTCTCTCCTCTGTCGGTGTAGATGTGTGGTTATAAATAGATAATCAATCAGTTTGCTACCAAGTAGCAATAAGAGATGAAATAATCTTTGCCAAAATGATCTTCACAACAACCATACATACCGAACGTGTTCCAATGAATGGCTTGTGGTGCATGTTGATGCTATTGCTAGCTAGTCGATCTAGAATATGTACCACGTGGGATTGTGTTTCACAAAAGTCTGTCTCGTCATGACCAATGCAATAAACACCATGTGCTCTAAACGGGCATAATTTATATAATCCAAATTGAACTGTCACCCCACGGGCCTTTCAGCCAGATATCACGGACCCATGGGGTGAAGGGGGCAACTGAAGAGGAAAAATTATGCATGACAGAGCTATCTGGACGAAGGTGGCACAGACAAACGTGGCATTTACAGACCGAACGGCTATGTGGCATCCAGTCCATTATTCTGTGGTTTCCAAGGAACCTTAAAAGGAAAATACTTGCGACACACGATTAGCCTTGGTTTATAGAATCTGAACATGAGTAGAATTCTAGAATATACACGCATTAATGAGTATCTTCCCCATAAGGAAAAGACTTGTTCCGCAAGCAAAGGAGTCTGGCCCTACGCGACTATAAAAACCCAAAGACCCTCAAGAAAAAGGTACGCACAATTTCTCTAAAGCTCATACTCTCTAACATTATTGGAGCTCTCTTCTGACTTAACCTTCGGAGGGTTTTTGGCCGGTACCACATCGGTACTTTCTGTAAGGTCTTTTTCTGTGTTGGGTAGGTCTGGTATCGAGTGTGTTGGAACCGTGTGGCTCGCTGGTGATTTTTTCGGCATCATCACTATGAATCAATGACAGTCTAACCCCTAACTTAGAACTTTTGGTTTGGTTTTTGGTTTGATTTTTATTGGTGGAATTATTTTCAATTTAGCTATTATTTATGTTTCAAATTTTCATTTTGGACCTTTATGTTTGACTCATTTTCATATTGACCATTTATATTTCAAAATTTTGATTTTCATGAAGGGCCAAATAAAACCAGAATCAAACATGTAGGGAAAAAAAGAAAACTAAATTAAACATGTAGGACCAAAATAAAAATAACCTCAAACTTTAAAGGCTACAAGCGTACTTAAGTATTAGAAATAATGTGTCCCAGTCAGATCACCTAATGCTAAAGAAACACAACACATAAGCTTTCTTCTAGGTAGGTCACATAAGATAAAACTAAAGGGCATACATGGAAGGACATAAAAAGTGTAATGATTGCAAAAGTTTAAGGATGAAAAACAATTTGTTTTTAAAGGATTGAAAACCAAACTTCTTATAAAAGCTAACAATCATGGAAGGAAGGACATAATTAATTTTTATTCATTTTTGTTAAATTTTATAAGTAAACTATGATATTTGATTTTATTATGAAATTAATCTTGATTTAGTTTGCATTAATTTATCAAGTTATGTGTTGAATTTATCTTAATTTATGCATGTTGATGTCATTAGGTGATTATATTAGTAAGTGAAATTACAATAGTGTCTTTGATAAATTAGATTATGTTATTCTATTATTTAAAATCTGTATCACTCTTAATAAATATTATAATAATATAGGCCTGGTTTGAATCAGGCTTGCTGCTCCTCTCCTTGGGCTGGAAAAGGAAATAGAAGAAGGTAGGCCTGAAGTGACAAAAGTTTGTAGCCCAATAATATTAACAGCTTGCATTAGGCCTATAAGGCTTTACCAGTAATTAGACAATTGTATAACTTGTGGGCTGAAGCCTGGCTTATAATGTTTGGGTTTTACAACTCTGATAAGATCTTCTGCAGTTTAGGGTTATAAACTTGATTATTAGTTAGTTCGCATTTCTCTCCCATAAAATAAACTTTTAAAAAAACAAAAAAATTAAAAAAAAGTTTTTTTTTTCCCACTATGGCAATCACTTGCATTTCTTACAACCAGAAATTTTGTATATCAGAGAGTTGATTCTTAATCTTAAATTCTTGAAAACTTCGAAACATATATAGCTTGAAATCCTGCTACATGCATGAGACAATGAGCGTTGGACAATAGCCTATAGAATTCCTCTAGAAATGTGGTACAAAAAGTCTATCTTCACTATGTTTTTTAGATACTCAAGTCTGTACAAAAAGTCTATATTTTTTTAGAGTTTCTCCAAAAAAAAAAAAAAAAAAAAAAAAAAAGAAGAAGTTTTAGATACTTTCAGGTCTGAATCATCCTTGGTGCATTAATTATGTGATACTGACTTATGTATAAATGTGTACCAGTGGTCGTGTTGAGAAATTGGGAGGTGTTTGGTACATCATTTCAAATAACAAATTTCAGTTTTTAAACAATATTACACGTATTTCTACACATTTTTTCACTCACACGTATTTCCACACATGTTTTCAAACAACAAAACACATGTTCTTAAGTGCATATACCAAACACCTCCTTGGTCCCTTGAGGTTTTGCTGTTTTACATGGGAAAAGCCCAAGCTAGAATAGAAATAAATGCCATCTTTGTAGATATGGACTTAGTAAAGAGGCCTTATAGTAGTGGGCCAAACTGGCAATTTCGACGCTATTGTCAGCCCGTGAAGCACGCTTCATGATTTCAATTCTGGGACTCTTGCAAATACAAGCACAATAGAAAATAATTCTGTTTGGTATATCAACTTCTAAAGTTGGGAGGAATCTCCTTCAACCCCTTGTGTAGTCCATCTAAGTGTACTAATTTGATAATTCAGTAAATTATTTAAACAAGTCTCATGATTCATTTGATTTGTCACGTACTAAGTTGGAGAAATTCTCTTCCAAATTGATTTGGAGGTAAGCTCTCAGTCAATATGTATATGTTTGAAGGTTTGTAGGTATCTCTTTAGTTCACTCCCCCAAGACGCTTCTTGTCAATCAAAAGATCAGATCGCGCATGATTGTCCACCAACAAGTTCTCAGCCTACTTCCACATAAAACAAAACAAAACCCAAAAAAAAAAAAAAAAAAAAAAAAAAAAAACAGAAATTCTAATTTTTCATTCATAAAATAAGTTGGATCTGAGCTTTTAATGTTTCAGTACTACCCACTTATCTCATATATAAGTGAGAACCACTTATAATAATGTGTGGTGGTATGAAAATAAATAGACAATTAATAATAAGGTGATGAAATAACAGACCAGCCTAGCTAGGCGTATAAAGAAACCACAATACAAAAAAGATTTGGTTAATGTGTGCTCCAAGGTATTAAACATTCATTTTGAAAAAGCTTTTATGAAAAATCAGAAATACTATCAAAATAATTAATTATTTTTATATTTTTTTAAAAATAAATTCTTAAAATAATTTATTAATGTATATCCAGCACGTGTTATTAAATCTCTAAAAAAAACCAAGCTTTACTCTCTCCGTATATAAGAGCCATGACTACACTGAGGCAAGAACTGACAACAACCGCAGTAGATAAGCTAGCTTTTATTTCATCATTGTGTCATTTTCATACAGAAACTGGCACGCATGCACATCACTCACCACATCCACATGCATATATGTCAGAGTGATGCCAACAACTTCTGAAAATGAATACACACAAACCCATCACCTCACTCGTAGACTTATCTGTCCCATGTGAGACGTACGGTTCATACAGCTCATTCATTTTTGTTTTCATTAGCAATAGCAACCACGGTAGATCGATCGTCATGTGCTTGTCTGCACAATATTGTCAAATCTTCTCTATTTCATTACTTTATTCTTTTCGAATATCCATTTTTTACTTTTAGAATTATTCAAATATTATAATCAATTTCATCCTCATTTTTATAATTATCTTACGTAATAGTACATTGTAAGAGTATTTTAGCAGTTTTTTTTTTTTAATTATTTTTGTATTGTTTAAATAGTGAACAAAATGACATTTACATTTTATATATCTACTTTTTTTTAAATGTATCTTTTAATAAATTTTTTATCTTTTCTATATTTCATTTAAATATTATTTCTTTATTCATTATTTATTTTTTATTTAATAACTACATGTGGGGTCAGAGAATTTATGACTCCGGTTTACTTTACATTAGAGCCCAAGGCCCGAGTTAAGGAGAGACATTGTCGAGGACGTACAACGAAAGTCCAAATGGCCTAGAGATGTAGCCAAGGACGATCCTTTCCTCGGCATCCTAAAACTTAGAAGGAAAGAATGGCACGCCATCAAAGGTAGCCCCCAGAGCGCTCCCAAAAGAAAGGGCGAGTACAGTGTAGAAGTAGTTCAAGGGAAAGGCTGCCAATACTGCAATTAAGTACTCCGCGCCTGACAGGGCCATGCCCTTCAGCTTTTACAACCACCCCCAACCATTTTGGGTATGAGCTGATAAGACAAGAATCAGCCCTAAAAAGCGAAACTTACACATGGACGTATGAGGGAGGAGAAAAGTTAGTATAAAAGGAGGAGGAAGCAGCCAAAAAAGAGGAGGCAGATGGTCCCCAAGGCCATTGAACCCTAAAGTAAAAAGAATAATAAGAACATTAAGCTCCTCGGACGAGGTCCAAGAACCGAAGCCACTTAGGCTGTGTCGAGGAGAAAGTCTTCTTAGATACGCTAGGTTCACCTCTGTGCGATCGCCATGAATACCATGACTAACAACTGTCCGGTGACCAATGCCTAGCCTTTTAGCCCACTCTCTACAAATTTATTGTTTGGGCATTTAACGTTCGAACCCAATACACCAATTTGGGATCGTTACAAATTGAGTCCTTACAATTGGCGTCGTCTGTGGGAAGACTTGTGCGTTGGCACAGGCGGCGATTAGTCATGGTAGGATCAAGCTCCTGTCAAACAAGGGTCTGTGAAAGCCCCTCCATCATTTCCAGCAGCACACAGTTGTCGTCCAAACTCAGCTCCCACTCAAGGCTGCACTTCGAAGTGCCAGTGGCGCGGGCAGTTCTAGGGGCTTCCAACATCAAGTTTATGCCCCACGCACCTTTGTCAAGGGGCTAATCCTTGCGGGTCCAGTAGCCTGATTTACCGGATTCCTCTAAGTTTTGGACAGAACCAAACCTATGAGGAAACCAACTACTTAAAAAAAAATATAAGTTTTGGACAGAACTAAGGTCTTGCATGGTCCTCGGACTCAAACCTATGGGGAAACCAACTACTTCAAAAAATATAAGTTTTGGACAGAACCAAGGTCTTGCATGGTCCTCAGACTCAAACCTATGGGGAAACCAACTACTTCAAAAAATAAGTTTTGGACAGAACTAAGGTCTTGCATGGTCCTCGGACTCAAACTTATGGGGAAACCAACTACTACAAAAAGAAAGTGCTAGACGGAACTAAGGTCTTGCATGGTCCTCGGACTTAAACCTATGGGGAAACTAGCCACTAGAAAATGACTTAAGTCCTAGACAGAATGAAAATCCTACGCGGTCCTCGGACCCCTAGCTCTAAGGAAACTAACACAACCAAGTGTTTAGATCCGGTACAGTCATACCTCGGTCCTCGGATTGGATGCCCAAAACAACTTAAGACTATGAATATCGTCTAGAACATGGCAAAGTACCCCAGTGCCTGGTGACCCCCTCGGACAGTTCATTTTAGGTTACACGTCCTTGGGCGATCACCCCATATGTGATGCAGAGCATTCAGCTATTATCCTGATTAGTCTCATATGGTTAACCCACTTGAAATTGGCATTATTGTGCCCGTCAGTTTTAATAAGTTCAAAGTGATAATTCTTTGTTAACAACGGCATCGGCCCTAAGCACTGTTCGAAAGAAAAGGGCACTAACACATCCATTCGCAAAATAATTATTACAGAAAAGAAAGAACACGCAAAATGGGATAAAGTTATCTTTTATTAGATGAAGAAGTAGTACAGCGTACAATAAGGGGCCCAACCAAGCCTATACCAGAAGCTAACTACAGAAGCAAAAAGAAAAAGAAAAAAAAATTATATATATATATATATATATATATATATATATATATAATGAAAATAAAAATACATGGGAACGATAAATCTTTCAATTTTGCTCTAGCATCGACTAAGCACGTCCGGATGGCACCGGTGATGGAAGAGAAGAAGAAGCAGAGGCATCTGGGTGGCACCAGTGATGGAAGAGAGGTAGAATTGGGGATGCCAAGTCCTCGTACCAGCTCTGACTGCAATCGAGCAAGTATCATATTAGCAGCAATCGAACGAGAGCGGGTGGTACCGGCGATGAGAAATCTCAGTGCTATCGCACCAAAAATCTGATGCGACCCCTACTTGCTTCGGATTTTGGCTGAAGGAAGAAGAGGCTTCTTTCTTGCCTTATCGAGGGGAAGAAGTGTCTTGAGTCTTTGTCTCCCTTGCCCTGATCGGGCCATCTTGAGTCTCGAAGAAACCCAAGGCTTCTGGAGAGGGTGTGGTCCCTTCACCCCATCCTGGCCTTGACCATATCACCTCCGAAGGCTCAGTCACACTAGTAATGGGGACTATGGGCACAACTGGAGGGTTAGGGATTTGAAAGGCTTAAAGGGTCTGCAAATAAAAAAAATGACCCCCCCACCGTGCTTCTTATATGGGGGGCAAGCCTGGTGGCATTTAATTTGTATAAATCTCCAAGAAAAACTACAAACGAGATAAGTCCCGCTCAACTCCCAAAGCCGTCTTCAACCGTTGGATTTGCGTTGCCTCGTAAAGAGAACTTATTAAAGACGCGCCTCGTGCACCAAAACGGCAAGAACGCGGCGTGAGTAAAACTAAAGGAATGTCTCATAACCAGGAGCATGTCCCAGACAAATGAAGAGGCACCAACATTGATGAAGGACAAGACTTGGCAAGCCGTGACATAGGCCCGACGTCACCAAAACCCTCCTCTCTATCCGAGAGGCCGGACAGCAGGATTTTGAGAGACTATTGTAGGGCCAGAGAATTTGTGACCCCGGCCCATTTTACATTAGGGCCCAAGGCTCGAGCTGAGGAGAGACATTGACGAGGACGTACAATGAAAGTCCAAATGGCCTAGAGATGTAGTCGAGGATGATCCTGTCCTCGGCATTCTAAAACTTAGAAGGAAAGAATGGCACGCCATCAAAGGCAGCCCCTAGAGCGCTTCCAAAAGAAAGGACGAGTAAAATGTAGAAGCAGTTCAAGGGAAAGGCTGCCAATACTGCAATTAAGTACTCTGCGCTTGACAGGACCATGCCCTTCAGCTTTTACAACCACCCCAACCACTTTGGGTATGGGCTGACAAGACAAGTATCAGCCCTAAAAAGCGAAACCTACATGTGGACGTATGAGGGAGGGGAAAAGCTAGTATAAAAGGAGGAGGAAGCAGCCAAAAAAGAGGAGGCAGATGGTCTCCAAGGCCATTGAACCCTAAAGTAAAAAGAATAATAAGAACATTAAGCTCCTCGAACGAGGTCCAAGGACCGGAGCCACTTAGGCCGTGCTGAGAAGAAAGTCTTCTTAGATACGCTAGGTTCACCTCTGTGCGATCGCCATGAATACCATGACTAACAACTGTCCGGTGACCAAGGCCTAGCCTTTTAGCCTACTCTTTACAAATTTATTGTTTGGGCTTTTAACGTTCGAACCCAATACACCAATTTGGGATCGTTACAAATTGAGTCCTTACACTATATATTTTCTAACATTTTTATTCAATTGTTTATTATAAATAATAGCTAAAAACGTTTGAAGTGTGAACAAAAAACGTTACAGTGTTCTCTACTTGTAAAGAAGCACTGTGGCAATTCTAAAAAAAAAAAAATGGAGATGGAAAAGTTGTTGGAGTGGATTTTTAGGGTGTTCTCTCTCTAAAATTGATTTTAAAAAAGCCATCGGAGATGCTCTAATGAGCTGCTTGTCGCTTTTATACCAACTCAAGAGTAGAACTATCTTTCAATTTGTGTGACGAGACCGTATATTTGGACTTTTCCTAGGTTGATGTAGAGTTTGATGCTATTGTTGTGATTTCCTTTCTCACATTGAGTCCACTTGTGAATGATTATTGTAGGTTTCTCTATACATGCATGCACGAACCCTCAAACATAAGTCAAGCATGATTTTTTTAAGGTGTGCTGGCCAGGCCACCTCGACCTGGCTGCCCCACGAAGAGCACAAGTCGAAGTTCGACTTTGTTTTGTTGGAGTGCAACTCCTATTTCTATTGTTACTAGTAGTTAATTATTATGTTGGTTTCGATATTTCCAAAGGACGCTACTCTCCCAATTGTACCTATGGAATCTTGAGTTTAGATATTTCCTTATTTTTATTTACTCAACTTATATATGTTTTTATTTTTATGAAGTTGTGAAATTTGTTCAATAAACTACTATTTTGTTCCCTAAATTAAATTATATATGTGCCGAAGTTTATTTTATTGTTTGAATTATCAATGGTGTCAATTCAGTACCTGCCAAAAGTTTTAAAAACAATTTAATAATACCCTTATAGTTTAGGAAACAAAATAATAATTTAATTGGTTGTTCCACTATCCTCAATTTATAATTTAAAGTGAATTTGAACTCTTAACATATATTAGCAACCAAAACAATAACTTTATCAAATATTTTTTTAAGCAAAAACTTCTTAACAAATGCGAAAGTTTGGTGTTTTTTATTTTAAACTTTTAAGCTAAAGAAGATACACTTGAGTACTCATGAATTGTCATAATCTAGAGGTATCAATTTATAGCTTAATAGCAATGAAATCTTTTGTAAATACCTTGTTTATGGTTTCAAATTCCGTCTCTTATCTTCTACACTATTCACTATAATGAAAAAAAAAAAAATAAAAAAAAAATAAAAAAGAAGAAGAAGAAGTAGAAGAAGTTGCCATAATCTTGTAGGGGCTGCTATATTAATTGTGTGTATATATATATATAAAGGGCACGAGCTGGTTCTAACCATGTGGGCACACATGAGAGAAACATATACAATTCCTACAAGCACGTTCGTTGGTGTGAAGGGTCATATCAACATGGCCAAGATTGAATTTTCCCCTATTTTTAGATTCCATGTGTTTTTTTTTTCTAATGTCAAAGCAAGTAGGCTGGTGTGTCTTACTTAATGTCGTATATATATTAGCTATGATTTCAAAAGAAAAAAGGTGCACCTACCTATATATAAGTAGTTTTAGAGAGAGTACTAGCAAGACTATGAAATTGCAGAGAACATGTGATGAAATGATGAATGGGAATCTCATATTTTTTTTAAACAAAATTAAATATATTTATCTAATTTTTGAATGATTCTTCAATGGCCCCTGTGGACGTGTCTATGATCTGTCACTACACACAAGTCCTTATCAATCAATAACAATAGAAAAAATATATATATCTTGGTCAGGTTTTGTTGGATATTGATTCTTGATGAGGGCGAGTTTGTTCAACAATGATAAGGAGCTTTTAGCCGTTTTCGAATTATATATTTTTGAAAACATTTGTCCTTGTGTATAAGATTTGAAGAAGATCAATGATATATACTGCAAAGTAAATTGGATGTGGTTAAACTGTCCCCCTCATCTTTTGCATAAACTTTTAACACTTTTTGCCAGTTTTTTTTAGCAAAATTTGATTCTTTGTGTTGTATTTGAAAATGTGACAAAGGCAAATAAATAAAAAAAGGACCAGAATGATACATAAGGATCTTAATAAATGAAATGAGCATAGCTAATTGGCTCCCACATTTTAGGTTATTCAATTATAGGTCTCAGAATCTTCTGGTATGTTTGGTAACTATTTTTTCCACTAATTTTCTGTTTTCAAAAATAATTTTCTATTTTTGAAATTAAAAAACTTGTTTGACAACTCAAAATGGATAGAAAATAAAAACTGTTCTCAAAACTCAATTTGTGAAGGAAACTGAAAACATGCAAAATGTTGTTTTCAGTTTCTAGTTTTTAAAAGTCAAAGAAAATACACATTTGATTTAATGAATTTGTCTCATTTAATTAGTTAGTATTAGAGTTCTTTTTTTTTCAAAAGTCCTAATAACAACATATTTTAGTATTTTTTATTTTTTCTTCAAAAAAACTTTTTTTTTTTTAAATTTCAACTAACCAAACATGTTTTTTGATTTAAAAAATACAAAAAAATTATTTTTTTTTTTTTTATATTTTCAAAAACAAGTTTTTAAAAATAAAAAATAAAATCTGTTACTAAACTTTACTTTTCCACGACCTTACTTTTCCACGGGATGAGATGACTACATTAGATGTATCAACATTACCCAAAAAAAGTCACCAGTGGGAATATTTGATATTTCCAAGTGCTTTGTAATTGATTTGTATTTTTTTTTTCACTATATTTAATTTTTAAAAGAAGAAAGAAATGTCTACGATGGCTTATATAAAAGCATGTGAGAATATTCGTCTTTTCCCTTTCGGAATGGTGAGAATATTCGAAAGCAGACTCTAATGGGGTTGGGTATACACTAATAAGTGATAGCCTATCAACTCATATTTTTTAATGAGGAACTTATCAAGTTTAATAAGTAGGAAAAGGATAAAAGCCATAAAAAAAAAGTAGGGACAATTTATTTTCTTTTCTTTGTTTAAGAAATTTACAGGGTTTCAAACCCTAGATATTGAAGAATTATCTTACTCATAATTGATAGGACCACACACCAATAAAACACAATATGTTGTGAGACTTATTAGTTGCATACAATCGCGGTACAGATCTCCAAAATATCAGCTACCACTCCCATAGAGTTTGCCCATGCCATTTAACCCCAAAGATGATTCAATATAAAAACAAAACTTAAAAAACTTTTCAAGTTTGTTACGAAAAAAATGATCATTTTAAAATTTAGAGACTAAAATCACACATGAGCAAAATTTTAAGAACTAATAATATATCTTGGTCTATATATTTTGTATCTTTTTTTTTCTTTTTTCTTTTTTTTGGGCTAACGAGGGTGTTAAGAGTTCTTTTATTATTTATTATTCTTTTGGGTGTATATAATTATAGAGAGAAATTCAATGAGAATGGTTCAAAGATGTTGATTAGAGGTTTTGAACCCCCAAGATTTTATGAATACCATTTTTTGATAGATATGATGAGATTTTAACTTAATTTATGATGATTGCTTTAAAAAAAAAAAAAAAAATTAACTTATGATGTTTACTTCATGATAATTATTTTTATCACCAAATTTATTTGAGAACAAAAAATTTTACGAATTGAACTAATTAAAACTTATGATTTTATAAATATCATTAGACCTTAAAAGTAAAAACCATTAAGCCAACCCATTCGTATATATGTTAAAACTTTTTTTTTTTTGGGTGAAAGTATATATCATAAACTTTTAAATGATAGCACTTGCCTATATTTATGTTGTCACCACATGCTAGAGACAATGAAATTTCATCTTATTTATTTATTTATTGAAAAATTTTAACAAGTACCATACAATGTTGGTTAAGAATTTTCTATATGAGCCCCGCTTAATAAAAAGGACAAAAAATTATTAAAAGGTTGTCAAAAAGATTAAAAAAATACTAAAAAATTGTCATAAAAAGATAAAAAACCGTAAAAGGTAAAGATAAAAAACTGTAAAAAGTAAACAAAAAGCTGTAAAAAAATTATTGTTAAAGGATACCGTTACTTATTTATTTTATCATATTGGATATTTATATATATAGAGTTAAATCTTCCCTTCTCTTTCCACACGGGTGGAAAGTAAAAAGGTGTTACCCTTTGTCCCTTATCTCTTAAATTTTTTTTTTTTGTCTGCACTTTTTCCCTTCAACCAAACAAACAAATACAGTACCTTTTCCTTTTCATTACTCTTCTCTTCTTTCCATTCAACCAAACGCTGTAAATAGAGATTCGATAAGATGTCAATTTCAATACGTAAATAATCAATGAGAAAGAAACAAGAGTCACCATACCATACATCTCGACTCCTTTTTCATTAAATGTTGGCACTTAAATTTCTGGGTCCCCCAGCCCATGCCATCTCATGTCATTTCCGATTTACGTTTTACCAAACACAGTCCAATGGGTCCGACAAGTTGTGTATGGACTGGATTTCACATTGGTAGAACTAAAATGTGGCCAAAAATGTCTTATCAAGAATGTGAATAGTGATGTACTTTAAATTTTATTTTATTTTAATGAATAATAATGATGTACGTTAAAGAGGAAGAGGAGTAATTCTTGTGCTACGTCAAAAGGTATAACAATTCATTTATACGGTGAGTTGTGGTTAATGTCGTGCCTTTGAGTGTGGCACCAGAAATTTTCACTTTAAAGATGTGAAACTGTGCATTCGTATTGCCAGGTAATGAATGCAACACATTGTGTGAAACACGGATACAGTGGATGAGAAAATTTTTGTAGCATTCACATGTATTTGTATATAATAGAAAAATGTAGAAATTTTTAAATGATCCATGCTTGTCTGAGTATAATTATATAAATTTACAAATTTATTAGAGTAAATATATAAATTTATACTAACATTATTTATTTAACATTTAATTGTTATTCTTTATTTTATTTTTTATTTTTTATTTATGTATCTCAAGAATGAATGAAGATAATGGATGGTGGTTATTGTATGTAAAAAAAGAGAAACAATTAAAAAAATCAAGAAAAATTGATATTTTTAATAGAATGTAGTATAAAATAAATAATCTGATGTGAGGTGTTTTAAAAAGTGAGTATGTACAATAGAAAAATATGTCCTTATAATAAAATAGATAAGAATTTTTGCATAAGTTTATGTGAATGCTCTAGCCGTTCTATTCCAAATGCCATTTTAACATAGCAAAATCTACTTTATCTATTTTTACATACGACTTTACAATACTCCCTACATTGGATCTTATGTGGTGTTTTTTTTTTTTTTTTTTTTTTTTTTTTTTTTAGCACACAGGCCCAAGTAGAAATAAGGATCTTGGGCCCAATACTTATTGTTTTAAGGGACTAGGCTTGGTTTACCGCAGCTAATTTAGGCTGATTTCGAATGAGGTGGTGCACTAAACACGAATCCTGCAACACGTACACGCTAACATACAGGAAATAATATGCATTGCATAACAAGGAATAGTAATGGAATGAAATGATAAATAAAGAGCATAAAATAAAGCGTTAGAGATCCTCAAGATAATGTAAAATACTTTATCATTTTCTTGATTGAGTAATACACTGTGCTCACTAGGACGTATTACAAAATCCAAATAAGTTCAAAAAATCACAGACTTAGATGGCTCTTTAGGCTTCTAAGACTTGCAAAGTTTGAATCCCTTTGAATCCAAGTGTGTTCTCTAGTGGTTGTTTGAGGATACCGGATGGTATTTCCTTTCTTTTTTCTTTTATTTTTTGAATTCTAACAGAGTTTTCTCAATGATTTTTACTCTAATTCACTGTTGCTGAATGCCCTTTACTACTGGTTGCTTCCCCTTTTATAGTGTCATCCTAGGGTTTCCGCGGTACCACTAATTCCCTCCATTTGCTCCCCTAGGTACTAGAACCAAGTTATGCCAGCAACATTGGTGGTTAGTCCCTTCTTTATTCCTCATTATTTTCTTCTTTTGAGGTTCCTTCTTTAAAAGGCCTCTTGCTGACTTTCCTGTTCTAGATTCCACTTTTTTAGACCCACCTTTTGGCTTCTGATGGTGTCACAAATCATCCAAGTCCATAACTCGTCCATATGTCTCGTCCAACGAAAGAAGCTACGATAGGCGAAATGAATGTTCCAAGCGTTCTGGCTAACCTCGTCCGTCTATGGACGGACAATACCTCATGGAATCCTACACATCATTTAAGCAGGGCAAGCCTTCCAAGATGGTCTCGTCCATCTTTTACTAAAGATGGACGAGTTCATCGTGGAAGTCTCGTCCATCTTTTACTAAGGATGGACGAGTTCACCGGTCTGTCCAACCCAGGTAACTTCCATAGCGGTTATGGAAGTTACCCCTAATTCTCCGGACTCCTCGACATTAGGAACGGTTACTAAACAGATAACCGTTCCACGCATACTATATAAGGCTTCTTCGATGAAGGGTAAGGGGATTCAGACAATTTTACTTTGAGAATATACTTCTTCCTTACAGAGAGTTCAAAAGTAACTAACTTCATCATCGGAGGACTTTTGGCCGGTCCCCACCAGTCCCCTCTGATTCAGTGTTCTTTGTATTACAGGATATAGCCCAAAGATCATCGCTCGAGTCTTGTCAACCCACTGATATCCAAGGAATCATCAGCTTCTTTCCCTTTTGTCATTTTTCCCAGGTAAGCTGATTCCTTTCTATCAGGTTGAAAGTTTCCCAGTCACCTTCCTTCATGGTTCTTCTTTCTGGGTTCCCCAAGATACCAGCCCCTTGTTCATGAATTGTTGGTTCCCAAGCCCTTTGATCCCCTTTTTGCATCATTATGTGGTTGATAGGGACATATCTGTTCTTGTTCTTTATGTTTCTTGGTATGCCTCCTTGAACTGTCTCAATCCCAACCTGGCTTTACTGCATGTCTTGAGGATCCCAGGCACCTAGGAATCCCCAAGTATTCTGGCCTAGTTCCTTTTCCTGAGCTCCCCAATGATTTTCTAACTTTTGAAGGCTAGGCTAGGCTTTTTTTCCTTCCTTTATTTTATGGGGCCCGAAACTTGCCCATTCATGGATTTGGGTCCCTCCTTATGGACTCTTAATGGGTTTGGACCTCTCCTCTTTCTTATTGGAAGCCCAAATGCTTTATTTTTCCTAGGTTTCAATCCTTTGCTTTTTTTTTCCTTAGTATAATATTGTTATTTTTTGGACCTCAACAGATCTTATATTTTAAATTTCAATACATTAAAATAATATATTCAACCAATTATAAAATTCATTTTACTCCACAACCCATAAACCCAATAAAAAATTATTTCACAACCCAATTCCATCCATAACCACTGGCCACCATGACCACAACCTAAATCCACCAAAATCCAACTAAATTTGCAACAAAAATCATCTCAAAAAACAACCACAGGTAAAAATTAAATAAATCCACCACCACCGGAGGGGAAAAAAAACACAAAATTTGAATACAATCACCAACACAATTAGCTGACCCACAACCACTAATCAGTATCCAAAAGGGAGAGAGATAGAGGGTCGGAAGAGAAATAGAGAGCCGAAAGTGAGAGAGTGAAAGGGGCTTAGAGTGAGAGAGAGATCTAGACGGCGACTTGAGGTCAGTAGCGTAGTGGCGAGATCGGTGGTGATAAGAGGGAGGAAGAGGGTGAGAGAGGAAGGAAAGTAACAAGAGAGAGAGAGAGAGAGAGAGAGAGAGAGAGAGAGAGAGAGAGAGAGAGAGAGAGAGAGAGAGAGAGAGAGAGAAAAGTTGAATAAAAAAAAGAACAAAATTTTAGCATTTGCTACATATTGTTTTAGTAGAATGGTACTGTTCATCTATACCAAATTTTTAAACATTTGGAACATGTGATGTAGTTAGTTTTTTGGTGCTTGGTGTGTTAAATGCTAAAATTTTATCATTTAACACACTTGATGCTAATGCTTTTAATAACTTGATATATTTAATCAAAATAAACACCACAAATTACTCTATTTTTTAGTTTTTTTTTCCCTTATCTCAATATTATATATAGGGGGTATAAGAAACTCAAGATGGCGAGGTAAAAAATTGGATCTAAAATTTGATGACAATTTCCCTTAAAAATGTTTCTGTAGTTCCTAATCCTTAACTAAAGGATTTCTAGGCAATTTTGCAAGCCAGGAATGGCTAATGAAACCCAAAGAAAGAGTCTTCCTTCTTCTTCTTGGAGTATAGTAACCCAAAGAAAAAGAAAATAATATAAGAGAGACCAAAGAAGATGATTGCTTTAGATAAAATGTGTCCCTTGTAGTTTTTACTGTCCCAAAAGGGAATATCCATTGGGACCTTGAAACTCATCATGGTTCATTTAGACTGACAAAGTATGCATAGTTACAAATAAACTCATCATGGTTCATTTAGATTTTATGACAAGTTCTGTCATTTTTTGGCTTGATGCCATTTTATTTGAAAGTTGAAATGCAGCCCTCAACTTGGCATAGAATTAAAATTTGGAAATTTAAATAAATAGACTTTAACAATAAAATAAATATACATTTTTTCCTAAATTTTCTATTACAGACAACTAGAGGGGAGAGAGATAGGAATGGATAGACAGCTGCACACTTTGAAGAATAGTTGGCTTGAAGCTAGGGTGTAGTCAAGGATGTTAAAAGTGCATGTTTAGAGACAACTACATAAGATTTAATACTTTATCACTGTTTATTAAAATATTACTTTCCCTTCCTCCAAATATCATTTTTTTTTACCTCATCCTTCCCAATTTCGCATTTTCTCCCAAAAGAGCCAAATCCCAGCCACCAAATCGATGCACTAGTCACTACCACCAAAATCGACATTGCACCTAATCTCAATCCCACCAAATCAAGCCAAGCCACAAACTCAAGCCATTTTTGTTGGGCGGCCCCTTATCTATGTTGTGTTCTTCCATCGAAAGCAAGTTACCAAATCATTGTCATCATTGTTGTTATTCAACTATGAATGCTCTTGAGCACTCTCATTAGGTGTGCTAAATGTGCTAAATGCTATAATATTTGGCATTTGGTACATCAAACTCCAAAATATGAGCTTCATCAGGTGTTCTATATGTGCCATTTTTTTCGAACATGCTACAGTACGCTCTCAAATTTGAGAGCGTACTGTTCACCTTTACTATAATTTATATTACTTTTTTATTTTTGCTGGGCCCACTGCCTCTGTCTCCTCATCTCCTCTTTCTTCCCTCTGTCTCCTCATCTCCTTCACCAAAATGTATCAGCTCTCTCTCTCACTTCATTTCTTTGCTCTCTCTCTCTCTCTCTACTCCACGTCACTGCCTTCTTCTTCGACGAAACTCAGGCCGGAGTATCAAGCCACGCCACGCCACGTCACACGAACCCGATCTACACTCTCAAATTGCCGTCCACCAACACAGCCACACAAACCTGACCCACCACATCCACAACAACCCATGGCCTGATCACCACGCCACTCCACGCCGCCGAGCTTGTCGTGCCATCCACCACGTCATCGGAACCTCCCACCATCGGATTTCTCTTAATCAGCTTGCAGTGGTGGGTTTTGCCTTTGGGTTTGTTTGATTTGGTTGTGTTTTTTGCCGTGCCGATCTCTCTAGTCGCTTTTTTTATTTTATTTTATTTTATTTTATTTTTAATTGAGGTGGCGTTGGTGGATATGGGTTTGTGCCGGTGGTGGTTGTCAGTGTTGTTGCAGCAGTGGTGGTTGTGACGTTGTTGTTGAGGATGAGGATGATAGGGAGTAATTAATATATTATTTTAATGTGTAGAAAATATTATTTTAATGTATAGAATTGAAGTATAGAACATCTGATAAATGGTATGTTGTAAAATGACGTGTTAAAATGATAAAGTAGGTTTTTGATGTGTTAAAATGACATTTTTTATGAGAGAGCTAATGGGAAATATTACTTTCCCTTCCTCCAAATATCATTTTTTTTTACCTCATCCTTCCCAATTTCGCATTTTCTCCCAAAAGAGCCAAATCCCAGCCACCAAATCGATGCACTAGTCACTACCACCAAAATCGACATTACACCTAATCTCAATCCCACCAAATCAAGCCAAGCCACAAACTCAAGCCATTTTTGTTGGGCGGCCCTTATCTATGTTGTGTTCTTCCATCGAAAGCAAGTTACCAAATCATTGTCATCATTGTTGTTATTCAACTATGAATGCTCTTGATACATTTAATTAAGGGCAATAGTACTCTCACAAGGCCATATTTTCATATACTATTTCATGTTTCAAATGTGAACATTTTTTTTTTGTCTTTTAAAATGTGTATATCAATGTATCAATTGTGAATATCATGTAAAGCAATGGATGTCAATTGAGATTAAGATAATATTTTTCATTAAAATAATGCTTGATTTAGGAAAAAGAAATATTTCTTACTTAGACATAGGAGTGATAGGAATAATTATTATAAGAAATACAAGAAGATGTAATTATAAAATGATAATAATAATTATTTTTATAATTATTACGATATCTAGTGGAAGGGAATTCAAGCTTTAGTTTTTCTAATAAGGAAGATTGAGCAATGCCACTAAATTACGAAACTCTTGGCTAATAGAATAATGATTCGTATCCATATCTTTGGTGATGAAATATAAATAGAATTTTAAATAATTTGTTTTTCACAATTTTGACACAACATAATAAAATGCTCTAATGATCATATTCTAATCAAAGTTTCTAAAATACTATTAAAAAAATTATTTTTGCACACATTTTGGGTCTTTTGTCATTCAATTATGTATAAATTGAACAATATATTATATAATAATTAATATCATTGTGCTTTGTTTAAAATTACTATCTCTATATATATTTTAAAAAAGGAAAATTGCATCTCCCCTAAATATTTTCTAATAATTAGTGATTTCACATGCTTGAATATTGTGAGGGTCCTTTTTTCGACAAAGTCCAAGCCCAAATTGAAGTAAGGACCCTGGGCTCGGTTGTTGTGGTTTGAAGGGACTAGGCTTGGTTCACCGCAGCTAAATGGCTGTTTACAAACCAAGTGATGCACAGAGCAGTGATCCAACAAGAAATACATGCTAGCAAACAAGAATATATCAGAATAGCAAGCAAAAGCAAAAAAAGAAAGCAGCAAATGTAATAGCAGAGGATACGAATAAATGTTAGAGATCCTCAAGTCAATATTAAATATTTCGTTGTCTTTTCTCAATTACAAATTACAAAATGCTCACTAAGACATGTTATAAGGTCCAAATAAGCTCAAAAATTATATACTTAGATGACTATTCAAGCCTCTATGACTTGCAAAGTTTGAATTCCTTTGAATCCAAGTATGTTTTATAGTGGCTGTCTGGGATACCGGGAAATGTCTCTCTCTCCTTTTCTACTTTTCTGAGTTCTGACCGAGTTTTCTTCTATGATTCTGTTATCATCCCCCTTTTTTTTTTGGATATTGCCTGCCTTCCCCTTTTTATAGTGTCATTCCAAGGGTCCGAGGTCCTATTGATTCCCCTCCCCTGCTCCCCTGGGTACCAGAGCCCGTTATGTGCCTATCACCCAAAAGACTGATTCTTTCCCTATTCCTCATAATTTCCTCCTTTTGGTGCTATTTCTTTGAAAGCCTATGGCTAACTTTCCATTCCAGGGTGTGCTTAGGGAGTGGTTCTTGATTTCTCATTTTTCTAAGCTTCTCACCATTTCAAACTTAGCTTTTGGTCGTTCTTTCTCTTTGTCATTTTCCCCAAATGGGCAGAATCCATTCCTGCTGGGTTGAAGGTTTTCCCTGCTGCCTCCCTTTATAGCTCCTCATTCTGGGTTCCCTGGGGTACCGTCCCTTTGGTTATGAATGGCTATCCTAAGCTTTCAGCTTTCTTGCTGCATCACTGGTCGCTTAAGAAGGACATATCTACCCCTCGTTTCTTGTGCCTTTTTGGTACTTCCCTTGAGCTGTCTTAATCCCGTCTCACGTGTCCCGGGGATCCCAAACCTTTGACAGCCTTCGGGATCCCATCTTAGTTCTTCCCACTGGGCTCTCTCCAATTCTCTGGTTTAAGCAGGTTGGGCCTTCTCGCATTCTTCCCTTTATTTTATGAGTGCTAAGGCATGTTTAATTCCCTTGTGATAAGCTCAATCTTTTTTTCAGATTCACTTTTTTTCATGACCCATTGTGTTATTTCTTTGGGCCTTGGTGTTTGTGATTTTTTTGGACCTCAACATTTAGTCCCTCGAGCTCATGGGTTTCCTGCAGCCCACGTGTGAGTAATTTCAGGTTTTTGGGTTTCCGTAGAATTTCCTTCTTCACTATTTTAAATATCCTTGGGTTCCTTCTTTTCCTTCCTTCAGGATCCTGACTTTCTTGCTGCCTTTTGGTATCTTGATCTCCTTTGCATGTCACGTTTCTTTCTCTCGTAACTTCCCCCCTTTGCACGGGACGTGGCAGTTGAGTTATGGAATGGAAACTTCCTCCACCTACCTTTTATGTTTCCCATAACTTCCATTAATAATTGCTAATAACTCTCCCCTTTAAAATTAAATTTTTAGCAACTGGGCGCCTTTCCATACATTGTCTTCTCCAACTGCTCTTTGTGCCTTTTGTGAAAGTGCCCTTTTTCATGACACTCAAGCCCAAGGATCCTAGGCCTAAATGAAAAGGAGGATTTGGTGAACCGGGCCTTGACTCACCGCAGCTAATGAGCTGTTTAAGAATCAAGTGAAATGCAGAAAATACTCCTGACAATATAAAGAAAATGACAAACAAGGATATCGTAGAGTGCCAAAAATTAACAAGGTAAATTCATAAGGAAAGAAACAGGATTAACAAAGCGATAAAAATTAGTGCTGTGGGGATCCTGGGAAATATGAAGCAATGTTTCATTAATACATTATCTGTTTGATTACAGAAAGCTCACTAGGACGTGATACAAGGTTCAATCAAGCTCAAAAATTGCAGTCTTGAATGACTATTTCAGCCTTCAAAACTTGCAAAGTTTGATTCTCGTTGAATCCGAGTATGTGCAATAGTGGCTTTTACAGGATACCGGGAAGCAATATTTTGTTTTTCCCTTAATATTTTCTCTTCACTCTTGATTTTTCTGATAGTTCTTTTTCTAGAGAATTTCTTCTTTCTTTCTCACTTTTTTTCGCTGCCCTTTCTTCACAACCCATCCCCTCCTTTTATAATGGAGTTTTCTGGGCTTCCCAGGGAACCATTGGTTCCCCTGTTTTGCTCTTTTGCAAACAGAGTATGTCCTGTCCCCATCGTCTCGGTAAGTCCCTTTTCCGTTTCTTCTCATTCTTTCCTTCTCTCAGTTCTGATTCTTTTGAAAGCTTCTGGTTGGCCATCTTCTTTGGGACGTGCTGAGGTATACCCTTCTCGACATCCCCATTTCTAGCGTCTTCCACTTTTCCTTTTCTTTCCTATTTGGGCGGAATCCTGTTCTGCCATTTTTGAAAATCATTTGTTATCATTCTTCTTCCTTGTCTTGGTTCCCCGAGGCCTCTTTTGTCTGTGCCATGAGAGGTCGCTCGCGTTCTTTTTGTTTTTGTTTCTTGTTTTCTTTTTTCTGTCTTCTTTCTATCGAGCTGTCTCAGTCTTCCTTTTTCTTTGTGCCTGAAGGGATCCGCGCCTATTGATGGTTCCTGAGGATCCTTGCTTCTTATACTTTGCCGTGGTCCTCTTTTTTTTTGGATGCTTCTTTTTTCTGGGCTTCGGGATCCTCTGGGCCTTTCTTTTATTCCCTCATGGGTCTCCTGTATAATTACTTTGGGCTTAGCTTGAATTTTTCCTTCTGGGCTTAACTTATTCTTTTTGGGCTTATTTCACTATGATCTTTTTTCAGACCTCAACACCTTTATTGTAGGCGTTTCATTCTCTCTCTCTTTTCTTCCCTGAATCTTCCGTTCCTAAATCCAGCTTCTTCCTTTCAATCAATCCGCTACTCCCCCTTTTTTTTTTCTTGTGCTCTTCATTCCTCGATTCTCCTTACTTCCTGACATACTCGCTACTTTGATGGCTTCCTCTTCTTCTCGAAAAAGGAGGGAGCGTATTACCAGCCCCTCTAAGGGTGAGAGCTCCTCTGGTTCTACGTAGGGCAAATCTCATGAAATCAGCGAGCGCCCAGCCTTTCCCCTACGGGACCCCTGGTACACCCCTAGTCTATTCTTCCCTCAAGTGTCTTATGGTGAGGCCCTTCCATCCCTTCACGCTTGGGTATTCTTCGGTCAAGCAGGCTTTGCCGATTCCACTCAGGTCCCAGACCCTAGAGAGATTTTGGATCTCCAAATCAGGCAGGGATCTCGAGAGGCGGTCCCTATCTTCTTTGATTTTGGTCCTGGGAAAATCCAAGGTTGGCCATCTAGGTGGATAAGGAACTCTCTGATGCGAAGTTTATAGGTTTCCTGGAGCGTACTGGGATTCTGAAGGCAGTGGCAATTTCCAGGATTCTTGAGGGTTTAGAGACGCTAAGGGTCTTAGGCATCTGGTATGCCATTGGTGCCCTTCTCTTCATACTTTTTTCTTCTCTGTTGGTGAGTTGACAATCACCCTGGAGGAAGTGGTCGAGGATGTGGTCAACAACTTCCTCCTTCTGGTGTTCGGGGATGAGAACCCTTTTGATATTGATCTTTCTGAAGAGGACCTCAAGGTAGAAGACAAGTTGTTCAGTCACTTTGGTGAGCGTACTGCTTCCCTTGGTGGGAAACCGGCCAAGATGGGTAGATGGGTTATGAATCTTTCAAGTGAGAAAAACAAGGAAGTCAGGCGAGCTGGGTTCCAAGCATTCTGGCTTAGCAAATTTCTGTTTAGTGAGTTCCCCGGGTATGGGGTCAAGTCTGTTTTCTTTCCGCTGGCATTCAAATTGGCCCGGGGTGCTTAGTATCCTCTAGCCCCCATGTTCTTGGGCCATGTCTATTCTCAACTGGACCAACTTCATGGAGACGAAGTTGAAGGCGACTCTTGCTATGTGATCACTTCATCTCTACAATGTGCCATCCTCTAGGTATTCATGTGGGACCGTTCTTCAATTACTCTAGTAAAGTGTAGAAATTTGAAATTCGTGAAAGAAAAATTCCAGGGATCCCTTGATGTAATTAAGGGTCTATGTGGAAGTTCAACTGATAACCATCCTATTATTTTCCGTTGCACCAGTCTGAAAGGTGGCGGTCTTAATTTGGTTAAGTTGTTTGATCAGGCAGGGCATTTGCATTGGCGTTCTCCTCGGGAATTCGGCCCCAGATTTGCTTGTGATTCTGTGTTATCTTCTTTTCTTACTTTTCCAGGGTATACTTTCAATTTGCGTCGTGGTGATGAAGGTAGTTTAGCCTACCTAGCTTGTATTAGTCCCTCCTGGCTTCCGGTACCCTCTTCGAGTGGCCCCAAGTATACTTATTATTCTGCACACCGAGTACTCCGGCAGTTTGGCTTTGACTAGGATATTCCCCCGGCATTTAAGGACGTAGTACCATCTCTCCCTTCTTTGGACCTGTTTCTCAAACTCCAAGCTTTCTCCTATTGGTCACGAAGAAGCCCTCAGTTTGTAGTGCCTCATTCCCAAAAAGGAGTTTTTGCCTCCAGTGGTTATGCTGGCTATTGGAGAAGAGTACAGAAGTCTTTCACTGATTATGTTGGTTCCAGCACGATTGGGAGAGCCCTTAATCCTACCATTCTCTTTGCTCCCACATCCAACAAGCGCCTATCCCTTTCTACTGCTGGTATTGTATCTGCTGCTATAAGTAGCAAGACAGGGTTTTCGGAATGGCATGCTTCTAGGGGAGGTTAGGTGACTTATGCACAGGACTTTCCAGAAACTTGGTCAGGATGTGACCTCATTATTGGCACTTTTTCTGGGGTGCCCATTAAGAGAGGGGCAATAGAGGCAATTGGTGTTGTGACTCCCGTAGATAAAGATAAAGAAAAAAGGATAAAGCAGGAAAAGTTGAAAGAAGTTGAACTTGAAGAAAGTACAGAAGGTGCCGAAGTTAGCCCTGAGACAAAAAGGAGGAAGACTGGGAAATCTCAGAAGCAATTGGTGATTTTTGAGGAAATCGAGAGAATAGGCTCCCCTACAGTGGGAAAAGAGATGGTACAATCTTTAGCTACAAGGAATCGAGTGAAGACCAAGGTAGAGTTTTCTCTCTCCCAGGTTCCTGAGAGTTCTTCAGTCCATAATTCTTTGGGATCCCCTGATTTTGTACCTTAGTCTCCATTGGGACCCTCTGGGCGTACTCATAGTAAACAAAAGACCATTGGAGACCCTGTAGAGAGAGAGAGAAGGGCAAGACCTTTTTCCTTCTTCTCTCGTTTATGTTGTAGTAGCTTGTTGTTGTTGTTGCAGTGTTTTCTTTTTAAACTGACCAATAATTATTTCCCTTGTAGTCCAAGCGTAAGTCGAACCTCAAGAAAGGTAGAAGTCAATTATCTGGTGATGAAGTGGTATGGCCTTCTCCTGTTCATTTCCATCTCCTTTTGTGGCGCTATGTATTTGTGATGTTCTGTTACTAATTATTTTTTTTTGCAGGTGGAAGTGCCTCCTCCTACGGCTGGTAGGATTTTGGAGAAGGAAGTGGTTGCAACCCCCTCTACTGCATCCCCAGGCGTGGAAGAGGAGCCCCTTAGTGGCGGCTTGATTGAGGTAGCTGGGCAACCAATATAGGGTGTCCAGGCTACCCAGGATCCTGAGGCTTCCCGGCTTCCTGTTTCCCAAGATCCCCAGCCTGAGCAAACTCCTAGTCCTATCAGAATTGTGTCACCTCATCTTGTGCTAAGTAAAGAACCCTTGGAGGGCGTGTCTCTACCCATACAAGCAGGTGAGTCCCTATTCCCTCCTTATATATATAAAAAAAGACTTACTCCTACCTCTCTTGTACTTCTTCTCTCTCTTTTTTTTTTCCTTGAGTTCTCATTTCCTCTTCTCCTTTTAGATCAAACTAGTGTGAGATCTGTCCCTGAAGCTGCCTCTTCTTTGGAATCGAAGGGTTCTGAAGGTGGGTGTTGCTCACCTTTACTGTGCTTCCTTTCCTTTACTCCCTTTTTTTTTATGCCCCTCCCCTATCTTTTCTTCCTATGGTAAAGCCCCCAATGTCCTCATCTTCTTTTAGCCACTTTGCTAAGGTTTCTCCACCCTTTCTTCAATGTGCTGTGTGTTCTGTCATAGGGTCTTCCAAGCAATCAGAGGAGTAAGAGGAGGAGGCTCCACCCTAGGAAGCTGATACTGGTTCCCCCTTCCTTTCTTTTTGTTTTTCTTACTTTACCTTTCTTCCTTGGCTCTCTCCCCCCTTTTGAACCATGTCTGATTTTGCAAGTGCTGACACAGGTGTTAAAGATCCTGAATTTGTAGTTCCTAGAGTGGCAGTGGGACTTGCTCAAGTTGCTGACACTTAAACCATCCAAAAGGCTGAAGGTTCTTTAGTCCTTACTAGTGGAGATACAATGATGGGGGAGGCTTCGGCAGTGGCTGCTTTAACTCCTGACTCAAGGCTTGCTACCTTCCTGACCCGCTTTGACCTTTAGGAGTTTAATAGCCTCCCTGCCAGCCATTTTCATCGCTTTGGGCCTTCCTATGATAGCTTCTTGCGCTTCTCCGTGCCTACAGAGGGTTTGCCATTGCTGGAAGGATTGGTCAAAGCTCATGGAGATTTTACTAGTGGTTTTAGGGGAGGTGCATTTCTGGGCAACATCTTGATGGAGCTACTGTGTGCTATGCTGATCTCCTTGAGGAATTCTTCTCTAGAATCTTTATCTGAAAAGAAGCTTTTAGAATGGAGGGGGGGGGGGTGGTGCAGGATCTTTTAGAAGCCAAGTTCAACCCGCCCTTCTTGCTGGAGCATTTGCATTCGCTGGCCCACATACTATTCTAGAGGCAGGCTTCTAGGAATATAGATGTTGAGATTGTTGTTGCTGAGAAGGCCCTAGCTTATGCTCACAAGGTTCTGCAAAATTTGAAGGTTAAAAGGCAGAGGGTTCTTTCTTCTCCAGCTATTCCTACTGCTTCTCCAAATGGTTCCTTGTTGGCTGGCCTTATTCCCTAGCTTCCCCCCCCCCCTCCCCCTTTTTTTAGTTCAAATGTGTATTTTCTTTTCAAACAGTTTGGGGTTGTATAAGTTTTTATCTTTCCTGTTGAACACTATTTCTGGCTTGACATGGATCTGTACTTATGTTTGTTTTAAGACTGCTTCTAACTTTTTCAACAACATGTGGATCTGTTCTTCTCTTTTTGTGTATTGTTTTTCTTTCTTCTTTTGTACTGAGTCTTGGGCCATGGTACCTACACGGTTTTTTTTATTTTTTATTTTTTACTACAGGTCCTGGATCGCATATCCTGGTGGTTGTTTTGTTGCACATGTACTGAGCTGGGTACATTGGGTGCTTTCATCCCCCTTTTTTTGGTCCCAGATCATGAACTTGGCAAGTTCTTTTTTTTTTATTTTTTTTATTTTTTTTATTTTTAAGTACTGGGCTAGGTATCTTGGACACTCACTTTTGCCGGTGATCCTAGACCATGTATTTTGAACTAATTGTGAGGTGTGTCCTAGGTAATGTGTCAAAGTTCTTCTCTTTTTTTTTTTTTTTTTTTTGCCTCAGCCCAGGTATCCTTCATCAATTTTGCTCGTATTTGGACTTTACAATATTTAATTTAGAACTTAATAACTAAAGGGAAATAAGAGAGATTTCATTGAATTAAAACACAATTACCATCTAGGGAACACAGAAAAGTAAGGATCACAGAGTGTCCTTCTACTATGTGTTCCTAAACAAAATTACTTAAACAAAAATTCATAACAAAAGTGAAGAAATGACGAAACACATAGCAAGTTGGAGAGTCGATAAAAGGGATCTCGATGTACTGAGATATCTCCTTCTTTTATGCATAGTATTGCTTCAGCTATTTCCCATTTATGGGATCTGTTAGGAATGTCTCATCTTCCTTCGTGAGGTAGTAATACCCACTATCGTGGGCTTCCCTGATGATGTAAGGCCCTTCCCACTTTGGGACAAATTTGGAGGGTCCTGGGAGGTTCCTTCTTACATGTTCTATTGTTCTTAACACCAGCTGCCCCTCAGTAAAAGCCCCCGGGTGTACTGTTCGTGCATATGCCTTAGCCATTCTCTGTTGGTACCTTAGACTTCTCCTTCTAGCCACCTATCTTTCTTCATCTAATCCCTCCAGATCCATTAATCTCCTCTGATTGTTTGTATCCTCGGTGTCCTCCTGGTTTTCTTCAAGTACTACTCTTGGTGTAGGGACAACCAATTCAACGGGACTGATGGCTTCTATCCCATAGACTAGGGAGAATGGTGAGAATTCTGTGGCTGTTTTCACAGAGCTCTTGCATGCCTAGAGTACATATGTCAGGTGATCACTCCATTTTCTCCCGTACTCATGTTTCATCTTTTTAAGGATCTTTAGCACCACCCTATTAGTGGCTTCAGCCTGGCCATTTCCTTGCGGGTAGTATGGTGTAGATCTTCCATGCTTGATGCGATATGCCTTGGTCAGATTTTTCATATCCTTGTTTATGAATGGGGTCCCATTGTCACTGATCAATTTCCTGGGGATCCCGAACCTTATAATGATGTGCTCCCGAATGAAATTTGCCACAGCTGCTCAAATGACCTTTTTTAAAGGGATAGCTTTTACCCATTTTGTAAAGTACTCAGTGGCCGTTAGGATCCAGATGTAACCATTTGAAGGGGGGTTTATTGGCCCTATGAGATTAAGCCCCCAAGTGTGGAAAGGCCATGGTGTCGTCATATCCTGTAGTACATTTCGGTGAGTGTGAATTGCATCTCCAAGGAATTGACAGGCATGGCATGTCTTGACCAGTTCCTCGGAGTCCTTCTTCATTGTCGGCCAATAGTACCCCAACAGTAGCAGTTGCTTGTAGAGCCTTCTTTTCCCTGGGTGACTCCCATAGTTACCGGAATGGACTTCCCTGACTACTTCTCTAGCTTCCCTTGGCCCTAAGCATCTTAGGGGATCCCCGTTGTACCCCTTTTTGAACAGGATCCCGTTTTGTAAGAAGTACCTCACTACAAGTTTCTTGAGCTGGCGTGCTAATGTCTTATCAGTTGGTAGAATCCCTTGAGCCAAGTACTCCATGAATGGAATTCTCCAATCTTCTGTAACAAACATAGCATAGCTTTCTTCCTTGTCTATTGAGAGTAGACATTTTTGGCACTTCTTCTGTATAGCTCTTGCTTCTTTGTTCATACTTGGCTAGTAGTACCTCATGCGCTGCATCCTCCTGTATCGACTGATCTTTTCCCTAACCCCATAGGCCTGGCTATGTAGTTCTTCTAATCTCAGTTTTCCTTTCTTCTCACTGATACACCTGGATAGGATCCCCCCAGGCAGCCTCCTATATAGCTCCCTTTCTATCAGAGTGTAATCTTTCAGCTTCTTGATACTTCCTCTATATCCTGCCTCTTTCATTTTTTCTATGACCCCACTCCTCCAATCCTGCTGCTCTGATTCTTCAGGGAACATCCTCTTGAGGATCCTTATTATGGAATGTTCCTGTCTACCTACCCTTATCAGAGTGTCTTTTCCTTTGAATGGCACTTGGGATCCCAGGGTGGCTAGTGCATCAGTGAACCTGTTCTCACTCCTCTGGGTGTACTCTATGTTGAAAGTCTGGAATTCTTGCTCCAACCTTTACGCTCAAGTCCTGTAGGCTACCAAACTTTGCTCTCTCAGTGCAAAATCACCTTTTACTTGGAAGACTACAAGATTAGAGTCTCCCAAGACTCTCATATGCTTCACTCCTATGCTGAGTGCCATGGTTAACCCGGTCAGGTATGCCTCATACTCAGCTGCATTATTTGAGCAGGAAAACCCAAGCTTGAAAGACAAAGGTATGGTGTCCCTATCTTCACAACTTAGCACAATTCCCACTCCATTTGAAGTTATGGTTGTCGATCCATTAAATCTCATTGTCCACTTCTTTCCCTGGACTTTTGCTACTACCACGTCCCCTGGGATCTCTTCACTTAACGAGCACTCTTCTTTTCCTGGGAACTAGGCTAGCAGATCTGTTATGGCTTGGCTTTTGACAGCCTTAGGGATCTTGAGGTCTATATCGTATTGAGAGAGCAGGACTAGCCACTGTGCTATCTTCCCTGTTAAGAGAGGCTGATGTAGGAGTGCTTTTATGGGGTGTGACTTGGTCACTCAAAGGATCTGGTGCGATGAGAAATATCGCTTCAGCCTTTGCGATGCGTAGATGACTACTAGGAAAGTTCTTTCTATTCTGGGGTACCTGGTCTCAGCATCCTTAAGTGTCCTACTCACATAGTAAATGAGTTGCTCATTCCCATCGCCATCTTCCTGTGCCAGCAGGGCTCCTATTGCCTGGGAGTTTGATGCTAAATATAGCAGTAGAGGTTGCCCTTATACTAGTGCTTGGGGGTTGGAAGATGATTCATGATCTGTTGGATCCTTTGGAAGGCTTCCTGCTGCTCGGCTCCCTAGGTGAACTCAGCCCATTTTTTCAACAGTTTGGATAAACCACTTGTTACTAAAGCCAATCCTGGCACAAACCTCTTGATGTAGGAGACTCTCCCTAAGAAGCTTTTAAGCTCCTTTACTGTTGTAGGCCTTTTCATTGTTACTATGGATGTGGCTTTTGTTGGATCCACACTTATGCCTCTATGATGTACAAGGAACCTAAGAAATTTTCCAGCAGATACCCCAAAGGCACACTTCATGGGGTTCATGTGTAGTTTGTACTTCCTGCACCTTTCAAAAACTTGCTTAAGTATCTGAAGGTGTCCCGTTCTAGTTTTTGATTTCACCATAATATCATCCACATAGTCTTCCATCTCCTTATGCATCATGTCATGGAAGATGGCTGTCATGGTACCCTGGTATGTGGCCCCTGCATTTTTGAGGCCAAAGGGCATCACAGTGTAATAAAAATTCCCAATTAGAGTCTTGAATGCCGTTTTCTCCGCATCTTTGGCAGCCATGCGAATTTGGTTGTATCCACTATATCCATCCATGAATGAAAACATAGAGCTTCTTGCAGCCGAGTCCACAAGGAGGTTGATGTTAGGCAAAGGGAACTCATTTTTTGGACATGCCTTGTTCAGGTTGCAAAAGTCCACACAGCAACAGATTTGGCCATTCTTTTTCTTCATGGGTACTATGTTAGAAAGCCACTTGGGGTGTTGGATGGGCTTGATAAAACCAGTTGTTCGAAGTTTCTTCACTTCTTGAGTTATCTGAGCTTCTACATCAGTGTAAAAGACACTGGCTGGTTAGACTATTGGCTTAACTCTCGGGTCGACGTTGAGAGAATGGACCACCAGTCCTGGGTCCAGACCAAGCATCTCATCATAGGCCCATGCGAACACTTCCATGTATTTCTGGAGTAAGGTCAATAATTGCTCATTTTCTTGTGTTGCGAGCTGACTACTAATGAAAACAGGCTTCTGGGATCCCAGCTTGGCTCCAAAGTTTATTTCTCTTAGTTCCTCCTCAGGCTGAATTTGGGCCTCCTTAACTGGTTCCCCTAGGATCTCTTCTTGGGCCATCATACAATCTGGTGGTCTGGGACCCTCCTGCATGATGCATTCAGGCCCTACACGTCTTCAAAAATGATAAATCAGCCTTCCTCCGGGTTCTCACACTACAATACACTCTCGGGATCGTGAGGAGTTGAGCTCCCGCTTTTGCCTTTTCCTTTCCAAAAGGTTTCTCAGGTCATGGGTACCTTCTCCTTTTTCTTCTTTCAGGATGGTGCTCCTAGGGTCTCGGACGTGGGAGTCTCATCATCTGGTTCCAACTCATCATAAAACATTGTTTCCACAAAGTTCACCTCTTACTGGTTGAAAGGGTTATGGTTGGCAGGGATTCTTACGGGCCTTCCATTCAACATTCCTTTAACACATTGATGGTACATGAATGGAATAAGGCGGTGCTTATGGAGCCATGGGCGTCCCAATAGTACATGGTAGGAAACCTCTGAATTGATCACGTGAAATCTTGTTAGGGTCACTATTGGTCCTACTTTTAGGGCCAGCTGCACATATCCTTCAGTTGATTCTGCTGATCCTCCAAATCCTGTTATCACCATGGGAGCCCGTAGGATCCTCCTGCTAGTTAGGCCTACGGCTTCCAAGGTACTCAGAGTTATGAGGTTGAGTGATGCCCCTGTATCTACTAATGCTTTTCTAACTTGGACACCATTTATGGTGGCCATTAGATAAAGGGGTCTACGGTGGTCTGGATGCTCAACCTCCATGTCCTCATCTGTGAAGGTTATTGCATTTGTTGTCTCCAAGTAAGCTTGACTAGCATGGGATTTTGCTGTGAAACATTCCATTCCTGAATCTGTTGCAATACCCATGAGGGACTCTGTGGCCACCTTTCTTGCTTCTGGTCCAAATCCTAATTGGTTGAATAGTGACTTGAACTTGGGATTCTTCTGGAGACTCCTAACTGTGCTCGGGTGGAAGGATCCTTCAGATTCTTATGCTTTTGTTGTGTTCCCATGGATTACTACAGCCACCACTCCCTTCCCTTTGTGGTTGGGCAGGGGGTTCCTTTGTACTTCTGACTCCTTTTGAGTGAGCTCCGGGGTTCCTTCTCTTAGCTTTTTGCGAAAGAGCCTACGGAGGGTCCAGTAGTCCTTGGTGGAGTGCTTGAAATAATTATGAATCTTGCAAAACAATGGGTTCTTCCTTTCTTCCTCAGTCGGTAGCCTGGACACGGTAAAAGGCCTAACAATTCCATCCCCAATCCATTTGTCTAGGACATGTTTCAATTCCTCTGCGGTACATGGGATTACTGGTGGTTCCTCGAATACTTTCCTGTCGGGCCTCTTCCATTTTTCTCCCACTGATGCTGTCATGGCCTGGGGTACTGGCACCTTCTTTGTTCTCATAGTCTGTGCTGTCCTTCTAGTTCATTGTAATAGGTCAGCAAACTGAGTGATGCATAAATTTTTGAGGTTGAGCCTATAATCAAAGAACATGTTGGAAATGCAGGTCTCCACGAGTTCCTTTTCTTCATGGTCTCCATAACAATCTAGAGAAATATCTTCAAATCTTTTGATGAATTGGACAGGATCTTCTCCAGGCCTTTGTCTTACCATCTGAAGGCTTTGGAAAGTGACCTTGTCCTCACCGGGGTAATATTTTGTACAGAACCTCTTCATCATTTCATCCCAAGTCTTAACGGACCCAGGTCTCAACATGGTGTACCAAGTATATGCTCTGTCCACTAGGGACTTAGCAAACTCCCTTAAGCACAATTCTTTGTCTCCTGCGTAGGGGCTCATAGTGTGAATAAATCTACTCATGTATTCCACAGCACTTCCATTTCTTCCATCAAAAGGATGGAACTTCGGAGGTTCATATCCTTTGGGATATGACTTGCCAAGGAGTTCTAGTAGGAATGGGGGATCCTGGGAAAATTGCTTGGAGATCTCTGAGAGTTTTTCCCTTTCTTGCTGCAAAAGAGCATTAACATCCGCCAGTGTCAAGTACTGGGGATTGCCACCCCTTCCTACTACTGACCCACCCTCCGGTTGGGCCCTGTCCTGGTTGACCACAGGGGGGACATTGTCCCTGATTTCCTATGTCCTGCCTTCCTTGAGAAGACGAATTTCTTGCTGCAAATCTTTCAACATTTTTGCCATTCGAGCAACAGGGTTTGGCTCGTCTTGCATGTCTTTGGCCTGATACAACTTCCTGTTCTACTAGTGGCACCACATTCCTCTACCTACAATCCACTTTATTTTCTCCCACGGGCTCAGAGGCCGTAGGTGGCACATTGGTTCCTTTGCTGTTCCTTTGCCTTGGAGCCATGCTCTACGAAGGGACTGCTTCTTCCCTCTCCTTTACCCAGTCCCCAGCGGAGTCGCCAAAATGTGAGGGTCCTTTTTTCGACAAAGTCCAAGCCCAAATTGAAGCAAGGAACCTAGGCCCGGTTGTTGTGGTTTAAAGGGACTGGGCTTGGTTCACCGAAGCTAAATAGCTGTTTACAAACCAAGTGATGCACAGAGCAGTAATCCTACAAGAAATATATGCTAACAAGCAAGAATATATCGAAATAGCAAGCAAAAGCCAAAAAAAGAAAGCAGTAAATGTAATAGCAGAGGACACAAATAAATGTTAGAGATCCTTAAGTCAATATTAAATATTTTGTTGTCTTTTCTCAATTACAAATTACAAAATGCTCACTAAGACATGTTACAAGGTCCAAATAAGCTCAAAAATTACAGACTTAGATACTATTCAAGCCTCTAAGACATGCAAAGTTTGAATCCCTTTGAATCCAAGTATGTTCTATAGTGGCTGTTTGGGATACCGAGAAATGTCTCTCTCTCCTTTTCTACTTTTCTGAGTTCTAATTGAGTTTTCTTCTATGATTCCGTTATCATCCCCCTTTTTTTTGGATGTTGGCTACCTTCCCCTTTTTATAGTGTCATTCCAAGGGTCCGGGGTCCTATTGATTCCCCTCCCCTGCTCCCTTGGGTACTAAAGCTCGTTATGTGCCTATCACCCAGAAGACTAATTCTTTCCCTATTTCTCATAATTTCCTCCTTTTGGTGCTGTTTCTTTGAAGCCCATGGCTGACTTTCCATTCCAGGGTGTGCTTAGGTAGTAGTTCATGATTTCTCGTTTTTTCAAGCTTCTCACCATTTTAGACTTAGCTTCTGGTCGTTCTCTTTCTTTGTCTTTTTTTCCAAATGGGCAGAATCCATTCCTGCTGGGTTGAAGGTTTTCCCTGTTGCCTCCCTTTATAGCTCCTCATTCTGGGTTCCCTGGGGTACCATCCCTTTGGTCATGAATGGCTATCCTAAGCTTTTAGCTTTCTTGCTGCATCATTGGTCGCTTGAGAAGGACATATCTGCCCTTCATTTCTTGTGCCTTTTTGGTACTCCCCTTGAGCTGTCTTAATCCCGTCTCATGCGTCTCGGGGATCCCGAACCTTTAACAGCCTCCGGGATCCCGTCTTAGTTCTTCCCACTGGGTTTTCTTTGATTCTCTGGTCTAAGCAAGCTGGGCCTTCTCTCTTTCTTCCCTTTATTTTATGAGTACTAAGGCCTGTCTAATTCCCTTGTGGTAAGCTTAATCTTTTTTTTAGATTCACTTTTTTTTCATGGCCCATTGTGTTATTTCTTTGGGCCTTGGTGTTTGTGATTTTTTTGGATCTCAACAAATATCATGTTGATATATTGTGTGGGTTCTTTTTTTTAGGACACAGGCCCCAAGTAGAAACAAGAATCCTGGACCTAATACTTATTGTTTTAAGGGACTGGGCTTGGTTCACCGTAGCTAAATTGGGCTGATTTTGAATCAGGTGGTATACAGAGCACGAATCCTACATATACATGCTAACATATGAGAAATATATATGCATTGAACAACAAGAAACAACAAAGGAACGAAATGATAAAGAAGAAAATAAAATAAAGCGTTAGAGATCCTTAAAATAATGTAAAATACTTCATTACTTTCTTGATTATGTAATACACCATGCTCACTAGGACGTGTTACAAGGTCCAAATAAGTTCAAAAATCACAGACTTAGATGGCTCTTTAGGCCTCTGAGACTTGCAAAGTTTGAATACCTTTGAATCCAAGTGTGTTCTCTAGTGGCTGTTTGAGGATACTGGACAGTATTTCCCTCATTTTTCTCTCTTTTTGAATTTTGACAGAGTTTTCTCTAGGATTTTCACTCTAATTCACTGTTCTTGAATGCCTTTCACTGTTGGTTGCTTCCTCTTTTATAGTGCCATCCTAGGGTTTCTAGGCTATCCCTAATTCCCTCCATTTGCTCCCCTAAGTACCAGAACCAATGTTGTGCCAGTATCATTGGTGGTTGGCTCCTTTCTCATTCCTCGCTATTTTCTTCTTTTGAGGTTCCTTCTTCAAAAAGCCTCTCACTAACTTTCCCGTTCCGGGGGGTCTTAGAAGGTTAGCTTGTGTTCTTTCCTTCTCCAAAGCTTCTAGATTCCACCTTTTCAGACCCACCTTTTGGCTGCTCTCCCTTTTGTCATTTTTCCCAGGTGAGCTGATTCCTTTTTGTTAGGCTGAAAGATCCCAAGCCACCTTCCTTCCTGGTTCTTCTTCTTGGGTTCCTCGAGTACCAAGCTCTTGCTCATGAGTTATTTGTTCCCAGGCCTTCTGACCCTTTTTCTGCTTCATTGGGCAGCTGATAGGGACATATATGTTCTTGTTCCTTGTGTTTCTTGGCAACCCCCAGAATTGTCTTAATCTAACCCTGGCTTTGTTGCATGTCTCGAGGATCCCAAGCTCCTAAAAATCCCCAAGTATCTTGGCTGTGTTATTTTCCCGGGCTCCCCAGCGATTTTTCTAACCTTTTGAGGGCTAGGTTGGGCTTTTTCTTTCTTATATTTCATGGGGCTCGAAACTTGCTCATTCATGGATTTGGGTCTCTCCTAATGGACCCTTAATGGGTTTAGACCTCTCCCTTTTTTTCTTTTCATTGGAAGCCCAAATGCTTTATTTTTCCTTAGGATTCAATCCTTTGCGTTGTTTTTGGGCCTTGGCCATTGTGATTTTTTGGACCTCAACATATATAAAACAATCTTCATTTTTTTAAAAACAATAATGCATGTTTCATTATAAAATATAAATAATACATTGTTGAGGACCAAAATTTCACAAGAAAGCCTATTTCATGAAAAGTAAGGAAATACCATGGGCCTTAACAAAAGAAGGCTCAATTCATGAAGTTAAGAAGGACCATGAAGGTCCAGAATCCCAAAAAAAAAAAAAAAAGTAAAAAGAAAGGAATAATAATAATAAAGAAAAAAGAAGAGGATCTCGGTCAAGCCAGAGGATGAATCCTGGTCGGGCCAAAGGATATGCAGCAAGAAGAAGGATCCCAGTCAGACCAAAAGATATGTAGCAAGATGTATGTTCATATTTCCAACAAAAGCCATTAAAAAATCCAGCAAAACCAGGTATTATCTTTGTAACCCATGGTCCAAGCCCGTGGGATCCCGAGTGGATAGTGAGGGAGAAATGGTTTGATCTATAGGGGAGTGATTTTTGGTGAAAGGAGGATCCCGAGGGTTTCCCTTGGTTCATATATTTGCTTGGAATGCATGAAACAATGGAAAACTCAGTTCCCCCATGTGCATGACACCTTCCCACAATTTCCTCTCAATTGTCGTTTTCAACTAAAGCTGTCATCAAGTACATTGAGCAGCCCATCCACTGTTTTGACTTTCCAAGAAGGAATCTTTCATTTATAGCTAAAACCAAATGCCCTTTTTGAGTTATAATTGACTAAATAAGCTAAACCTCTGCCCAATGCACCTTTTCAGGTTCCAGAGGACATGGTTTTACCTAGCAGACCTGGGACGTCCTCGCCCAGGGTACCAGACCATGTCCACTATGAAAGGAACACTAAGGCATAGCAGCAGGGGGGGGGGGGGGAAGAAAAATGGGGATTTAAGGGGAGAGTTCAGAGGTTCAAAAGACATATTCTTAGAGCTTTAATAGCCCAGCATGGAAGAGAAAGAAAGAAACAAAATAAGAGAGCCAAGGTGAAGGAATTTGTCTCATATCCTTGAGATCATTCAAAATATCACTTAGCCTCCAAAGAAGCATATGCCAAAACATGCACACATCAAATATCACTCTCTCCCACAAAAATCCTCCTCACCTAACTATCTTGGAAGATAATGCCCAAGCAAAGCCACTTGGACTTGAGTTCCAAATCCCACAATTCTTGTGCAAAAGCACTAAGTTTGTGAGAATTGGGGCCAAGATCCTCGTGGCTGATTCATTCTCATGAAATTCATTTACATATATGTATATGTATTAAAATGTATATTCTAATCTAAGAAACTAACAATTATTTGAAGATATGTGTATTGTATAGTGTGTTCTTATGCAGGAACTATAGAGGTAAAAGGAAATAACAAAACTCTATTGCATAATAAGCATAGAGAAAGATCGTATAATTCAGAGAATCAACATTTTGGGTTCCTACAAGCCTAACAAGCCTAGTACCTCTGGGAACCACGACATCACGTACGGGATACCACGATATTACGCTCGGGGTACCAAGTGAAGGAATTCTTTTAAATGTTCATACAATAAAAGATAAGTCTCAAATACTCTATTTCAATCTCCTTCTTATTGTGAATATTATGAATACTTATTTTACTTATTTTGTAAGAGTAAATGGTCATTTTATGACACTAAAACACTTAAAATGGTATTTTATTGCTTAGAAGGAATCGCATTTTTGCCTTGAAGAGATTTATGTGACTTGCACATAACTTGGTTCGTAATCAGCCCCCATTTAGCTGAGGTAAACCAAGCCCAGTCCACCAAACAACAAGTAAAGGGCCCAGGATCATTGTTTCTGGCTTGGGTACTGTCCAAAAAAGGACCCACACATACATCAAAAGAGTGAGTTTCTAATTTGTTTGTTTTTTTAAATTTGGTTTCATATCATTATAGAATTCAATTAGGCATATACTTGACAAAAGTTTCTTTATTAAATTATTATATTTACAAAGAAAGAGAGAAGAGCCAAGAACGATAATGCTCAACTAATAATTCCGGACATTTTTAACAAAAACGTTTAAAGTTCAAATATTCACTCCCTCAATTATCAAATTATTAAAAAATAAAAAAGGGAGAGAATCAGCAAAATTTTTTAGATAATGATAGTTAATAGTAGTTTTTTGAAAATTTTAATTATTTTTAACTGTTAGGAATTAATAACTATTTAGGGTAATGAAAACATAACTAGATATGATTACTTTTTATTATTAGGTTAAGACATTAATCAATTTTGGTATAAGCAAAGTTCTAATTTCAGATCTCTTATTCAACAATAAAAAACATTATTAATAAAGTTAACTGAAACCCACGATTAATTAAGCTCCAACCAGTTTTCATTCGATCCATATGTAATAGACCACCGCGAAACAATATTAATTATACCATGTGCCAGAATTACATCTAAATCATTATTGACACACCATACCCTACCCAGTCGATGCTTGAAATTTGTTGTAATCATTGTTCTGCTACCGTGTTCGGATTATTTAGACAGGCAAAATGAAGTTACCTTCAGAAGGTTGTGATATATCATCATGGCACCAAGAAGTCATAATTTGTGCACGCATGTTTATGACAGTTCACACTCCTAATCTATATATATATATATATATATATATATATATAAAACCGAAGCTTTTGAAGCTTCCACATTTTTCCACATCAGCATTATTTAAAAAATTAAAACTATTATAAAAATATAAAAAAATAAAACTATTAAAAAAATAACCCTAAACAGCGTAACTATTTCTAACCCAATAACTATTTCTCCCCAAAACAAACCCGATAAAACCTATGTCTCAGTCTTAGTCTCTCCTTCAAACGCAAACTCAGCCAACAAACACTGCAAGACCCATACGCAAGAACCCAAAAACGGAAAAGCTAGACGCAGATCTTTCTTTCTTCCCCTGCGACGGTAAGCGAATTCAACTAAGCCACAAACGCTTCACCTCACAACCAACCTAACATCAGACTGTTGGAGCGGTTGCAGGTAAAATCTTTTCTATTAATTTTGGGTGTTTAATAGGATTTAGGTTCGGCTATTTTGTTTGGTTTTGATTTAAGAAATTGTTTCAGATTTTGTTTTGATTTAGAATTGGTTTTTATCAATACTGGAAACCCTAATATAGGTCAGGTAAAATCTTTTATGGGTGTTTAATAGGATTTAGGTTCGGCTATTTTGTTTGGTTTTGCTTTAAGAAATTGGTTCAAATTTTGTTTTGATTTAGAATTGAATGTGGAGCATTTCAGTTAAAAAGAAGTTTGGATCTGCCACAAGCCAAAAAAATATATTAATACATAAATAAAAAGACAAAAATTCTGATTTTATATCAGTTAAGAGGTAAATCAATGATGGTGGAATTACAACTAATGTCTCTCTCTGTTGTTCCCCCCACTCCTCTTCTGCTTGTGGCTCTGCTACCCCAATCGGTAAGTTTTTCTCTTTCTCTTGGCAAACACTGTAGATCCACCCTCTCCAACACACCATAATCTCCAATTCTCACCATATGAAAGGGCAAGCTAAATTATCTTTTCTCTCTATTTTTGCTGAATAAAACTTTTCATTAACACATAAGGAAATTAATACAGAATAGCGAATTAAATCCATCTAGCTCTTCTAGCAACACAATAATAAATAAATATAAAAATCCAACTTACTCCATGTGTTAGAGAAAAAGAGCCCTTTTATGAATGTCTATAGTGATAGAGGCATTTTTCCAGTATGCTAGCTTGAGTAGGATTGAACTTGAGGATGGTAGATATAATAGCTGAAGTGTCCCTTTCAAAATGACATTAACCCAAGAGACCAGGCTAGGTGAACTGCGAGAATGGTGGCTTTAGCTTCACCAGCAATAGGTTTGGCACAAAGTTTTCACATTATTGGACCCGACCCAAAACTCACCAGCAATAAGTATGCATATGGTATGTCCTAATAATTTTACTTCTATTATGTAATATGTTGAAGAAGGATTCTGCAGATGCAGTTAATGCAGAAACTGATGTTGCTGTTGAAGAGCTATAAGCAGGGTGCTGTGCTACATGTAGTTCAATGTTAGGTAGATATGCTGCAAGTAGTTTAGTCTATTAAGTGAGCATGTGATGTGCACGTGACTTTGAAGTTAGTTAGTTATCTTTCAGTTAGTTGGTTAAGTACTCTGTTGATGTATATAATCAGATGATAGTGACCAATAATATTCCGATAAGCATTTTGCATCATTCTATTTTCCTAATTCCAAATCCTAATATAATACATATGGAAAAAATAAACTTATGGATTAAGTTTTGGGTTTGTGTTAAATGAGTTATTATAACTTAACAATGTATTCTTTGGTTTGCATTTTATGTTTTTGTTCATGAACTTCATGATCTCTAACAATTTCTCTTTCCAATTTCTAGGGATTGAGGTGAAATCAATGGGATTTGGGAAGTGGGTATGTTTAATTTCTTGGATTTCTGTTGAGATTTGTTGCTGAGGATTTTTGTCTTTTGGGTATTTCTTTTGTTTTGATTTTGATTTGGAGAGACTTGGAATGGTGAATTGGTTTACTTGGAATGGTGCATTGGTTGTTTGGCACTGCATGTGTTTGTGTCATTAATCTATTTGCTATGTATTGGACAGCTTCTTATAAGTTGTTTGAAGTGCACGAATTTCAGCTGTACCATTTCATGATGCATTATGATCATTTACGTTTCATTTGATTTTTTATCACATAGAGGAGAAACTTTTTACTATAATTAATCTCTAATTTGTTTTAATTGGAACTCTTACAATACAAATATGTAAGTAAGTACATATATGTAATTGCAGGTACAGAGCTACAGCCATGCTTAGCATGCCATCAACCTCATTGAAATTTATGTTGCATAAAGGATATAAGAAAGTTGTGTTGTTTTCACCTTGCAATGGCAAAGACAAGATTTAGCAAAATAAGTACAGCCTCCAAAGTTTTATTCAGCAAAAATATAATGTATTTTGATTGGTTTTGATTGGTTTATCATGTCAGGTAATTCTCCCAATTCTTTTCAAATTTGTTTTCCCAAATTATATCTGTTTGTCTCTCTATTTGTTTGTAAACTCCACCATTGAATCTCTGTACACCCCTATTTTTTCCGCTCTTTTTTCCATATGGATTTTTCTTTTATTTCGTTTGGTTCCCAATTGCTTGATTATTTTTCATGTTTTTTTTTTTTTGTTTGATGGGTTTCCTTTGGTTTTGGAGGATTGCAAGGAACACAACCTAGAAGGTTTTAATTCTTCTACTATTCCGTTTTGTTCCTTTTTCTACTATTAAATCAAAAAATCGGAACAAAGTTCTCCATTGTTCTATGGTTCATCATTTTAAGTTGTACTATGTTTTTTTTTTTTTTTTTAATTTAATTTTTTTAATGAAAAAGTTGTACTATGTTGAACATGTTGATGAAAGGGTGATTATTTACATTTAAAGCTTTTTTTTAATGAGAATCACAAAGACATCTAAAATTGAAAAAGAAAGTTTAAACTCCTAGAGTTTAATATATAGATTGCTTAAGTTGAATTTTATGCCCTAAGACTTTGGGGTTACACATCAATTTTTTCATCTTTGTTGACAATCTGAGTTGGATCATATTTTGTTCCTGAACTTATTACTGTTTTAGAATCCAAATTTTGGATTGGAATCATGCTTTTCTATATTACTTGCAATTAATTTTTTAACTCAAATTTGTAGTTGGATTGTCATATCTTTTGCCTCACAGAATGTTAAATGTTGCAGGTGGTTTCTTTTACCCAAATTTGTGTTGTGGACTTTTATTATTGCCCATAATCCATCCTATGATCCTTGCTTGACACTTTTGAGGTTAGAAGAAAAGGAGAGAGCCCCCCTTTTTAAATTTTTTTTTTTATTCTGTAGCTATTTTCAACCAGACAAGACTTGGTTTTTGGGCATTGCAAGGCCATGAAAGTTCTTAAATTGAAGGATTTACATTGGCAACTGCTTATTCTTAACTTAAATTTGTTAAGATTCTCATCCCTTTTTTAGTCAATTTGTATTCTCCTTATATTTTCCCCCATTTTGCTCTTGGTTTAACATTCTGTACTATTATGGGTTAAAAAAAAATTTATAATATGCTTTGAGCCAAATTATAAAAATTATCCCGTGCATCGCACAGGTTAGCGACTAGTATTAACTAAAAAGTAAAACCCTTGAAGATGATCTTGATCCAAATGTCATAATTAACCAATAATAAGTGTTTTAAATTTTTTTTTGGGGGCTCATATGTCAGTGTATTTTGCCATATATATATAGGACATTGTGGAAATAAAGGTTTTGGAAGGAGCTGCCATATATAAATATTTGAATATACATTTATACATGAAAATTTACGATGTGGAGTGTTTATCAAAGGAGTTTAGCATGAATAAATTAGGGGTGGCAAAATAAGCCTAAACCCATTTGTCCACCCAAACCCACCCACTTTAATTGAACCCAAATTCACCTAATTATTAGTTGGGTTAAATGGGCATCAACCCAATTAGACCCAGTAATTATTGGTTTTTAACTAAAAACCCAATGAGACCCATTTAACTCAAAAACAATATACCCAAATTCAACCCAACTCTTACCATAAAAAATAAAAAAAAACCCATATGTTGGTTTTCATTTTCCTTCATTTTCTCGGCCTCCAAACACTTCTCTCTCTCTCTCTCTCTCTCTCATTTTCTCTCTTGGGGTTTTGGAGTGCTTTTAGTGCCGATTTTCGAGTTGTAAACAAAACGAAGCCATATCCTTTGGCTTTTCTGGTGGTTTTGTACATGAAGAGAGCGAATCCTCTGGATCTCCCGGTGGTGGAGTTGAATTCGATCGGTCTGATCTCGATCTCGCCGAAATTGGTTTCGAATCTGCCAGCCGACAGGGTGTTGCTGCTATTCTTGGCCGAAGCTGAGCCAGAAGAGCTAGAGCTTGAGCTTGAAGTGAGTGCACCATTGGCCACTGAGCCACGAGTTCTCAAAGGACAGACTGGTGAGGCCAGATCGAGCTTGCGGAAATTGGGCTTGTTCTCGTCACAACTCAATGAGTCATGGAACCGAGTGGTTAAGGAGTCAAAGCTAGAAATTTCTTGTATGGGTTTTGCAGATTGCGACATGTCGATGCTTATGTGGATTTTCATCATCTCCCACAAAATCCACATAATATGCGACATGTCATTTTCAACTTAGTGAGTCACGGTTCGATTTTTCTTTCTTTTATTTTGTTTCTGAAATTTGAATTCTCTAAGTTTTTGATTCTATTCCTGTTTTGGTGATTTGTTTGGTTGCTGAGAAAGTGCAGGAAATGGAAGCTAAATGCTTAATAAATTAGGCCCCTTTTATGTTTTAAAAAAAAAAAAAAATTTTGTTTAGATAGTGTTGTTTGCATGTCGTGAAAGTGTGGGAAAATAAAAGGAGAAGGGTGATCCAATTTGAAGCGATTTTCTTTTGTTTAATTTGATTTTTTGGGAAAGTAGAGTGGAGACTAGAGAGTGTGGAAAAGGGAATCCAAGAAAGTGTTGGGGTTTTCACTTTAATGGCTTTTTGGTAATTTTGATAATTGGGTAACTGGGTGAGTTGGGGTTTACCCATAATAATTGGGTTGGGTTGGATTTGGGTTAGAAGCAATTAGTTAAATGGGTTTTAATGGGAAAATGAGTTTTATATACCCAACCCAATTATGCCCACCCCAAACCCACCCATTTAACACCCCTAGAATAAATGGACCAAATATATATGTGCACGATATTTTCTTCCGAAAAATATGATGTGTGCCCTAAGTTTCAACTATCAAGGTCTAGAGCAACTTCAACTCAGATTAGATTACAGACCCACATAAAGACTGTACACATTGACCAAGTTTATGAGCCGATACAATAGGTGTAATGTGAAGGGCATTTTGACAACTAACCACTTTAAGTTCAAATTTAATAAAAGATGAGTATTGACTATATAAATAACTTTAACTTAAAATTTCATTTTTCTAAAAAAAAAAAAAGGTTCAAATTTGATAAAAGATGAGCATTGACTATATAGATAAAGTAAATGGTAAGTTAAAACATTTATTAATTGTTTTGTTAAAAATGATTTTATTTTGGAACATCTCAAAATGGAATATAAAACTACTAACAATTTATTAATTGACTTGTTAAAAATGAATTCATTTTTTTTTTTTGAAAAATTGTTCTAATAAAAACATATTTTATAACAATTTGTGGGGCACAACCCATACATTTTTTTTTTTTTTGTAATAAAAATAATTATTACCCTAAAATTTTGGGATATTTTTATAATGGGGCCTTGCCACCTTAGGGAATGGCTTAACTAATCAGTCTAAAAACCAGCCCTTTTTATATACCATAAATCACTATATATTAAATCAACATAATATGTTGTTTTACTAGTATTATTCTTAGGACAATACCTAAGTAAAACACAAACACGTTATCGTATTGACCAATAAAACACAAATAATATTTTGTTTTATAGGTGAAAGTTCAAATATGTGTATAAACACCCTTGAACGTTTAGACCCCCAATTTACAAATTAACCAATTCAAGCTTTATGTCAAACAACTAATGTGCGGAAAATGAACACAAGCTATAATATAGAATTGGATAAACTATCTAAGCCAAAATAATATCACAACCCACAGAAGATAATAAAAGGCAAAGATAAAAGGGAAGGAAGATGCAAACATAAAGACAACACGCGATGTGTTATCGAGGAGGAAACCGAAGCCCTCGGCGTAAAACCTCTCCGCCACCCTCCAAGCGGTAAACAATCTACTAGAAAATGTAGTTGGGATACATGGACAGAAATAGACCCTCCAAGCCTAATCTATCCAGTGCACCTAAGCCCTCCAAGCTTCTTGCTCCAACGAGGTTGCGCCGAACCTTTTTCTTTTCTAGTTTCCCGGATTCCGCTACTAGACCATAGCATCAACCAATGTAGATTGGTTTCTTCCTAACTGCTTCCCAGAAAACCAAACAGCCCTCTCACAGTGATGAATATGGTGAGAACAAGGTTTTCATAAAATGCCTCTCAAGGATTTGACAATGGAGAGGAAGAGAGTTGAGGAATTTGAAGAAACTCTAATGTATAGATTGTAGGTGAATCAATCTTGTTTTTCTTTAGGGTTTCTCTCTCAAAATTCTCTCTGGAAGCTCTCTTTCATTTGTGGGTATAAGGGGTATTTATACTGGAGTGAGTGAGGAATGTGAAACGTCAGGTTTTACAAAACAGGGGTGGCTCGCGGCTTGACCTCGCGACTTGACTGAGTCGTGAGATCCAGTCGTGAGATAACCGTATGGTCAGTTGTCCTGTTTTGTCCTATAGTGCTCTAGCTAGCATGACTGTTCACCTTCTGGCACGCTTGGCACGTGTGCTGCGTCTGGTGGCTTGAAGCCGCGAGCCACCCGCGAGAACAAGCCGCGAGTCTCTGTTTTCTTGCACACTCTTGAGCAATTAACACTCTATCTCACTCACTTCCCTTACAACAAACCCACCTAAATACAGGGTTACTAAATGCTGAAATACAAGCAAATTTGGCACGGAATAAAGCCAATAAAATGGTTGATTAAATTCAACCTTACAATAGGGAAAAATAAATTCTTTTTATTTATTTATTATAAAACAAGGACAATTAGTTCCCGGATTGGTTTGAAAATCAATACACCCATATGTTTGAATATGATTGGGTATATAATGTATTGTACTTAAGATATTGTACATAAATTTTGTCCTTATTTTTGTATAAATGATCGATTCTAATTAATTTATTAAAGATCCAAAATCGATCTAAATAATTTTGGGGCTAATACTTAGAAGTTGCTGTACCAGTATCATTCTTTTTTTTCTTTTTCTTTTTTTGTGAAAACTACCGGTATCGTTCTTAAGTTGCAGTAATATTGCCCCTAATCTAAAGGTGATAGGACAAAGGCAACAAGTAAATAGCCCTCCTGTTCAAAGCCATGGGTGTTGTGCACATGGGTGGGTACCATTTTGCATTTAGTTTTGATGTGTGAATTCAGATTTTTGATGTATGAAGATTATTTTTTAATGTCATAGCATGGGAAAAAGGATCACAATTTTTCTGTATGAGCACGATAAGCTTAAGAAAAAAACAAAATCATTGTGGTTAGAGCCATCGGCCATGTGACATATATAATAATGAAAGCATGGTTTTAGCCATATAGGGTTTGAAGACAAGGAAGAATGAGATGGAAGAAAAAGGTTATGGTTGAATGTGTTATTTTAGCATTATCCTATTCTAATTGCCCTCGTTCTTTCTTGGATTCCATGTGCTGGTTGATCACATCCTAAGAATTGCATTAAGGCTGCAGTTGCGACTCATTCCAAGCTATGGAAATCAGTATTTGATATGTAGATTATTAAAGTGCCCCCTCTTTTTCATTTGGTAACTAAGATAAAATACTAAATTTTGTTTGCAAATGAGAATGTACTTGTAGTAGTAACATTTCAATAAAGATCACAAGTGATGCTAAATATGTATACTCGACGCTAGAAATTAATGGCTATATATATATATATATATATATATATATATATTTTTTTTTTTTTTTGGGTAAACTGGATAATATATTAAAGAACTAGGTGGTATCCACCACAGTATTACAAATACGATCTTGGGTCGAGCCCATCTTGTCCGAATACAAAAAGCTAACAATTAGAGAGGGAGGGGATTCAAAAACAATAAAATCATCCTCCATGTTGGCTCCAAATTTTGCGAGGGCGTCTACGCATCAGTTTGCTTCTCTAAAGCAGTGCTTCAACCGGACCTGAGGAATGCTCTTCATTAGATTCCTGCGGTTTGCTTCTCTAAAGCAGTGCTTTAACTGGACTTGAGGAATTCTCTTCATTAGATTCCTGCAATCATCAATAAGAGAGGAAAGTTCACCATTAGTATGAGTGGCTTGGGATAACAAGGATATTGCGGCTGAGGCATCAATCTCAACTTCCACCGCTGTAAGTGAGAGATTACAGTGCCGAGTTAGTCTGTCTCGTATAGCCTAGAGCTCAACGGCTATGCTCGAAGTGAAACCAATAGCCCTTGCAAAACCCGAGACCCAGGTACCAAATGCCGAAAAGGAAAAAAAGTGCCCATGGATAGCTCTTCCCCTTTGCTAGCACTATGCAACACGCATTAGCTTTGATCCACTCCATTACTTCTAGACCAAAAGTGTTTTGCATGTCATCGGGCCGATTGGACTCAGCCCAGAATTCTTGTGCTGTGGTGCATTCCCTTAGCACATGACTTATGGTTTCAGGCTAGTCATTGCAGATATCACATGCTAGGGACAAATAGATGCCCTTATAGGCGAGAACAATCTTAACTAGAATACTATTATGGTAGCATTTCCAAAGAAACATGTGTATTTTGGGTAGGGTCTTAAGCTTCCATATCCAATTACCCCGAAAGCGCTCTTCTTTGGTGTTGGCTCCACAAGCAGTAAGATAAACACTTTTAGAATCTGTGAGAGTGCCTTTTTCCGTAACACTCAGGCCCAAGGATCCCGGGCCGAATAATTGTAGTTTGGTGGACCGGGCTTTGATTCACTGCAGCTAACAAGCTGTTTAAGAATCAAGTAGTGCACAGGGCATGCTCCCTATAATACATATAAATTGACAAACAAGGATATTTGTATTGAACAACAAATCAAAACAGCAAAGTAAATGCAGAGAACAAAATAATAAAAGTACAAAGTAACGTTTTAGGGATCCTTAAATCAGTGGAAAGTATTTTATTGAATTTTCTTTATTACGATTACAGTACGCTCACTAAGACGTGATACAAGGTTCAAGCAAGCTAAAAAATTACAGTATTAAATGGTTATTCTAACCTTTAAGACTTGTAAAGTTTGATTTTTTTTGAATCCGAGTATGTGCTATAGTGGCTTTTTCTAGGATACCGGGAAGCAATTTTACTAGTTTTCTCTGAGTTTTCTCCTCTTGATAGAATTTTATCAATAGTTCTCCCCTTTCCAAAATCTTTGCACTCCTTCCCCCTTTTTTATAGTGATATTCTGGAGTCCCAGGGGAACTATTGATTCCCCTGTTTTGCCTTCTGGTCACCAGAGTATGTATTGTGCCCATTGCCCAGTAGGTCCAGTTTCCCTGTTCTTCATCCTTTCCTTCTTTTTAGATTTGTTTCTTTGAAAGCCCATGGCTGATTACTTATTTTAGAACATGCTGAGGTCACGCCTTTCTTGATCCAACTTTTGGCAGTTCTTCTTCTTCATCTTTTTTCTCAAACGGGTGGAATCCCATTCTGCCAGTTTGAAAGTCTTCCATTGCTACTCCTTTTTTTATACTCCTTCATTCCGGTTCCCCGAGGTGCTATCCACTTGCGCTATCAGAGGTCGCTGATTCTTCCTTTTTTTCTTGCTGGGTCGTTCGACGTTTGAGAAGGACGTGGCTTCTCCTCTGTTCCTTGTGTTTCTTTTTTTATTGTCTTTTTCTTTTAAACTGTCTTAATCTTATGTCAACTATGCTTACGCGCCTTGGGGGATCCCGAGCCTTTTTGGCAGTCTTTGAGGATCCCGGCTCAGCTTTCTTCTTTAATCCTCTGACATGGACTTCTTTTCCTTTTTCTTTCTTCTTTTCTCATAAGCTTTCTAGGCTTCCCTTTTTCCTTCTTGATGCTTTTTTGGGCTTCAAGCCTCTTGGGCCTGCCATTTCTTCTTTTTTGTGACCCCCTTGCACTTATTTCTTTGGGCTTGGGTACTGTGCTTTTTTTAGACCTCAACATTTAGACCCCCGAGCTTGTGGGTTGCCTGAAACCCACGCGTGAGTAATTTAGGGTTTCTTAGATTCTATAGGGTCTTCTTTTAATTACCCCTAGGTTCCCTTCTTTCTTACTCAGGATCCGGGCCTTTCCTGCTGCTTTTTGGTTATCTTAGTTTTTTCTGCGTGTCGTGTTCCTCCGTTTTGCAATTTCCCTTTTGCACGAGACGTGGCAGTTGAGTATTTGGAGTAAAATTTCCTTTACCCTCCTTTTTCGTTCCCCGTAACTTCTATTAATAACTGCTAATTAATCTCTTGATCAAAATTAAATATTTTGGCAACTGATGCGTCTTTCTATACACTGTCTTCTCCAATTTCTCTTTGCGCTTTTATTGCGGCCGTTTCACATTATCTCTTTGCTTCCCTGAGTCTTTCATTCTTTGGTCCCTTTTCTCTCTTATCAAACAGTCTGCCATTCTGATAAGAATCCGAAATGATCTAACTGAATTCGAGGACAGTTAACCTCCAAGAACAATAGAGAGAGAGGGAGAGAGTTAGAAAGGAATAGAAGAACAGGTATTCAAAGAAACAATGGACTCAGCTGATTCATTCATAGTCCTCACAGTACACTTCCATCTCTGTTTTATACTCCCCTTCATGTAACTAACTAATTCCCTAATCTATCATTACAACGTACTAATCATTGATTAATCAGTAAATGGCATAACTAACTACTAACCACTCACATGGCTTCCTTGTAACCACCTAACTGAATAACTGCCTCTTGAGGTCCCACATCAGCAGCCTTGACTTGCCCCTCTCAGTAGTAACCCACACCCCTGCCTCAGCAAATCATACACCCCTCTGCAGCAACTCCCACACTACCAGTGCATCTCACGTGCCCCCCACATATCAGCATTGTATCACATTCCCATCTTCCCTTTTCCTTTCTTCTAATCCCCTTTCTTCTCATCATTCCCATTGTTTCAATGGCTTCTTCTTCTTCCCGAAAAAGATGAAAGCGCACCCCAAACCCTTCTGAGGGTGAAGGTTCTTCTAGTTCTGCTCCGAGTGAATCTCACGAAGTCACTGAGCGTCCAGCTTTTCCTTTACGGGACCCCTGGTACTCTCCCAGTCTATTTTTTCCTCAGGTGTCGTATGGCAAGGCTCCTCCGTCCCCTTTTGCTTGGATGTTTTCTGGTTAGGCGGGTTTTGTTGGGTCTGCCCAGGTTCCAGACCCTAGAGAGATTTTTGACCTTCAGATTAGGTAGGGACTTCGAAAGGCGATGCCTATCTTTTTTGATTTTGTTCTGGGGAAAATCCAAGGTTGGCCTATCTGGGTAGATAAGGAACTATCCAATGGGGAGTTCGTGGGTCACTTAGAGCGCGCTGGTATCCTAAAAGTGGTGGCGATTTCCAGAAATCTTGAGGGTTTCAGAGACGCTAAGGGGCTCAGGCATCTGGTATGCCGTTGGTGCCCTTCTCTTCATACTTTTTTCTTTTTTGTTGGTGAGTTGACAATTACCCTAGAGGATGTGGTTAATAACTCCTTCTCCCGATATTTGGTGATGAGAGTCCTTTTGACATTAGCCTTTCTGAAGAGGATCTTGTGGTGGAAGATAATCTATTTAGTCATTTTGGTGGTTGCACTGCCTCTCCCAGCGGTAAGCCGGCTAGAATGGGGAGATGGGTAGTGACCCTTTCCCGTGAGAAGAATAAAGAAGTCAGGTGGGCTGGTTTCCTAGCATTCTGGCTTAGCAAATTTCTGTTCAGTGAGTTCCCAGGGTATGGGGTTAAGTCTACCTTTTTTCCGTTAGCGATCAAGTTGGCCCGAGGCACTCAATACCCCTTAGCCCCTCTGTTTTTGGGCCATGTTTATTCTCAGTTGGATCAGCTTCATGGAGATGAGGTCGAGGGTGATTCTTGTTATGTGATTACTTCGTCTCTCCACTGTGCTATTCTCCAGATATTTATGTGGGACCGTTCTTCAGCCACTTTGGCTAAGTGTGGGAATTTGAAGCTTGTGAAAGATAAATTCCAAGGATCGCCAGATATAGTTAAAGGCCTTTTTGGTAATTCGACTGACACTTTCCCCATTATCTTTCGTTGGATTAGTTTGAAAGGTGGTGGCCTCAACCTTGTTGAGTTGTTGAGTTATTCGACTGGCTTTGCCTGCGTCTGTGTTGTCTTCTTTTTTAACTTCTACAAGTAATACTTTTGATCTGTGTCGTGGTGATGAGGGCAGTTTGGCTTACCTTGCTTGCATTAGCCCCTCTTGGCTTCTTGTGCCATCTTTGAGTGGCCCAAGATATACTCATTATTCAGTACACCGGGTGCTTCGGCAGTTCGGTTTCGACCAGGATATTCCCCCAATTTTTAAGGATATAGTGCCGTCTCTCCCCTCTTTGGATCCCTTCTTGAGGCTGTAGGCCTTCTCCTATTGGTCACGGAGGAGCCCCCAGTTTGTAGTGCCTAACTCCCAAAGAGGAGTTTTTGCTTCTAACGGCTATACTGGCTACTGGAGAAGGATATAAAAGTCTTTTGTTGATTATGTTGGCTCTGGTACAGTTAGGGAAACCCCTAATCTTAGTATTTCCTTTGCTCCAACATCCAACAGACACTTATCCCTACCCACTACTGGGATTGTTTCCGTTGCCGTAAGTAGTAAGACGGGGTTCACAGAATGGCATGCCTCCAGGGGAGGTTGGGTGACATATGCATAAGATTTTCCCGGAAATTGGTTGGGTTGCGGTCTTATTATTGGTATTTCCTCCGGGGTACCTATTAAGAAGGGTGCAGTGGAGACAATAGGTGCTGCTACCCCCGCGGGTAAAGGCAAGGAGATTAGGCTGGAAAAAATGAAAACAGTTGATGTTGAGGAAAGTACAAAAGGCGTGAAGGCCGGTCCCGAGGCAAAAAGGAGAAAGACTGGGAAATCCCAGACACATTTGGTATCTCAGGAAGACAAGGAAGTCGAGCAACCTTTGGCTTCAAGGACCTGGAAGAAGACCAAGGTAAAGTCTTCTTTTTCCCAGGTTCCTGTGACTTCTTCAGTCCATGGTCCTTTCAGATTCTCTGATTTTGTATCCTAGCCCCCCTTAGGACCCTCTGGGTGTACTCGTAGTAAGCAAAAGACCTCCAAAGAATCTGTAGAGAGAGAGAGAGAAGGGCAAGACCTCTTTCCTTCTTCTCTCTTTTTCATTTGTTAATATTGTTGCAGTTACTTCCTTTTTTTAGCTAATGAGCGATTGTTTCCTTACAGTACAAACGCAAGTCGGACTTCAAGAAGGGCAGAAGTCAGTCGTCCGGTGACGATGTGGTATGGATTTCCCTTGTTCATGCCTCTCCGTTTGCTCTGGTACTGTGTTGTTTGTATCACCCTATTGTCTTCACTTATTATTGTTTGCCTTTCCCCTTCTTTCTTTCTTTTTTTGGTGGAGGTGTCCCCTCCTATGGCTGGTAGGGTTCTGGAGGAAGAAACGGTTACAGCCCTTTCTATTGTATTTCTCGTTATGGAGGAAGAGCCCCCTAGTGGTGGTATGGCTGAGGAGACTGGGAAACCGATGTAGGGTATCCAAACTACTCAGGATCCCAAAGCTTCCAAACTCCCTGCATCTCTAAGTCCTCAACCTGAGCGAACCCCCAGTCCCATTAGAACCGTGTTTCCTCAGACATTGTCAAGTAAAGAGACTTTGGGAGGCACACATTTATCCAAACAAACAGGTGAGCCGTATTTCCCTTTATAATAGTGTTTTATCTCTATTTCTTTTTTGTTCCCCTTTTTTCTCCCCTTCTCCCCTTTTTTTTTTTTTTGAGTTTTTTCTTTCCTTTCTCCTTTTAGGTCAAGCCAGTGTGAGGTCTGTTCCCAGTGTTGCCTCTTCTTTGGAATCATAAAACTTAGAAGGTGAGTGTAGATTGTTCCCACTGTGTTTCCTTTTTCTTCCTTTCTTTCCCTACACCCTTTTTTTTTTTGCCTTCTTCTTCTATGGCGAAGCCCCCTGCATCTCTACCTTCCTTTAGCCATTTCGCCACAGTTTTCTCACCCTTTCTTCAACTTGCTTTATGTCCTTTCCCAGAATCTTTGAAGAAATTAGAGGAGCAGGAGGAAGAGGCTCCGCCTCAAGAAGTTGGTTTTGCTCTCCTTTTTATTTGTCACTCCTCCCCTTTTCTTTTCTTTTCTTTTTTTCTACTAAATTTGTTTTTCCTTTCTCTTTTCTTTTTTTGCGAGCGTTGATACAGGCGTTAGAGATTCTGAGCCTATTATTCCTGAAGGAGTTGTGAGATCTGTTCAGATTACTGATCTTCAAAAAAAACAAAAGGCTGCAAGTTTTCCAGTTTCTGCAGGTGGGGATACAGTGATAGGAGATGTTCCAGGAGTGGCTGCTTCAGATCTTGATTCAAGGCTTTTCTCTTTCTAAGCTTTTTTTGATCTTATGGAGTTCAATAGCCTTCCTGCTAGCCACTTCTACTCTTTTGGGTCTTCTTATGGCAGCTTCCTGTGCTTCTCTGTGCTTGTTGAAGGTCTGCCCTTGTTAGAAAGTTTGCTCAAGAGTCATGGAGATTTCACTAGCGGTTTTAGGGGAGGTCTTTTTCTGGGTAATATCTTCATGGAATTGCTATGTGTTGTGCTGGTTTCTTTGAGAGATTCTTCTATGGACTCTTTATCTGAAGAAAAGCTTTTGGAGTGGAGAGGGGTGGTCCAAGACGTTTTAGAGGCCAAGTTCAATCTGTCCTTTTTGCTGGATCATTTGCGCCTGTTGGCCCGCATGCTGTTTTAGAGGCAAACCTCCAGGAGCATAGATGCTGAGATTGCTGTTGCTGGGGAAACTTTGGCTCGTGCTCACAAAGCTTTGCAAGATTTGAAGGTCAAAAGGCAGAGAATTCTTTTTTCTTCAACTGTGCCTGTTATTCCTCCAGATGGCTCCCTATTGGCCGGCCTCATTTCTTAGCTTTTTCCTTTCCCTTTTTAGATCCGTATAAACAATTTGGGGTTGTATAAGTTTCTATATATATATTTTTGAACACTACTCTCTCTCTCTCTCTCTCTTTTTTTTTTTTTTTTTGTAGCACTGTGTTTATGTTTCAAGACTGCTTCTAATGGCATGTGGATTTGCTTTTCTCTTTGATACATTGCTTTTTTTTTTATACATGGCTTTTCTCTTTTCTTTCTTGAGTCTTGGACCATGGTTCCTACAAGCTGTACTATAGGTCTTAGACCAGGTACCCGGTGGTTACTTTGTTGTGCAGGTACTAAACTAGGTACACTGGGTATCCTTTCCTTTTTTTTTCTTTTTTTTTTTGTATATTTTTTTAGATACAGTCTTAGTTCATGAACTTGAAAGGTCCCCCTTTTGTTAAGTGCTAGGCTAGGTATCTTGGGCATTTTACTTTTGCCTGTAATCCTAGACCTATGCGCTTGAAACTATCTGTGGGGTATTTGGAATCATCTGTGAGGTGGATCCTGGGTCATGTGTAAAAGGGTATTATATATACCTTCTTTTTTTTTTTTTTTTTTGACCCAGATATCCTCTCTTAATTCTATCCAAACCTAGACTTTGCAATATTTAAAGCTCAAAGATTGAAGGAAAGAAGAACTTCATTTAAATACGGTTATCATTTAAGGAACATAGAAAAATCATTTAATATAGTACGAACCACAGAGTGTCAATCTATCATAGGTTCCTGCACAAAATCATTTAGACAAGAATTCATGACAAAAGCTAAGAAAACGATAAAAGAAAAACACTTAGCGAGTTGTGAAGCCGGCAAAAGGATCCTGGCATGCTGAGATCCCTTCTTCCTTATGCATAGTATTGTTTCAGTCATTTCCCATTTATGGGTTCTATCAGGACTATCCCATCTTCTTTTGTAAGGTGGTAATACCCACTTTCATAGGCTGTTCTGATGATGTAGGGTCCTTCCCATTTTGGGGTGAATTTGGAGGGCTTTGGTAGGTTCCTTCTTACGTGTTCCGCCATCCTTAGTACCAATTTCCCTTCAGTGAAAGTTCTTGGGCGTAGTGCTTGTGCATATGCTCTAGTCATTCTTTGCTGGTACCTCTGGCTTCTCTTCTTGGCTAGTTCTCTTTCTTCTTCTACCCCTTCCAGATTTGCCAATCTCCTTTCATTGTTTGCGTCCTCATTTTCTTCTTGGATTTCTTCAAGGACTACTCTTGATGTAGGAATAACTAATTCCACAGGGCTGATAGCTTCTGTTCCATAGACTGGGGAAAATGGCGAGAATCCTGTGGCTGTCTTTACAGAGCTCCTACATGCCCAGAGTACATTTGCCAAATGGTCACTCAATTTCCCTCCATATTCATGCTTCAACTTTTTAAGGATCTTCAACATCACCCTACTGGTGGCCTCAGCTTGACCGTTTCCTTGTGGGTAGTATGGGGTAGACCTCCCATGTTTGATGTGATATGCCTTAGTTAACCCCTTCATGTCTTTGTTTATGAATGGGGTCTCATTGTCACTGATCAATCTTTTGGGGATCCTGAACCTTGTAATGATGCGGTCTTGAATAAAGTTTGCTACGGCTGCTCCAGTGGCTTTTTTCAAAGGGATGGCCTTTACCCATTTTGTAAAGTACTCTGTGGCCGCCAAGATCCATATGTAACCGTTGGATTGAGGGTTTATAGGCCCTATGAGATCGAGCCCCCAAGTGTAAAAAGGCCATGGTGTTATCATATCCTGCAAAACATTTGGGTGAGTGTGAATTACATCTCTCAGGACTTGGCAGGCGTGGTAGGTTTTGACTAGCTCCTCAGAGTCCCTTTTCATCATTGGCCAGTAATATCCCAACAGTAATAATTGCTTATAAAGCCTTCTTTTTCCCAAGTGACTCCCACAATCACCGGAATGAACTTCCCTGACTACTTCTCTAACTTCCTTTGGCCCCAAGCACCTTAGGGGATCCCCACTGTATCACTTTTTGAATAAGATATCGTTCTGTAAGAAATACCTGTTCGCAAGTTTCTTGAGCAAGTGGGCTAGTGTCCTGTCAGTTGGCAGGATCTTCTATGAAGGGAACTCGCCAATCTTCTGCAACAAACACAGCATAGCTTTCTTCCTTATCTATCGCCAGTCGACACTCCTGACATTTTTCCTGTATAGTTGTTGCCTCTTTGTTCATATTTGGCCAGTAATATCCCATGCATTGCATTCTTCTATATAGGCTGATCTTTTTTGCAATTCCACAGGCTTGGGTATGTAATTTTTCTAGCTTCAGTTTTCCTTCCTTCTCATTGATACACCTGGAAAAGATTCCCCCTGGCAACCTTTTTCATTTTTTCTTTGATTTTGCTTCTCCAATCCCACTGTTTGGACTCTCCGGGGTACATCCCTTGGAGGATCCTTACAATAGAATGTTCCTGTTTTCCTATTTTTACCAGCGTGTCCCTTCCTTTGAATGGTATTTGGGATCCCAGAGTGGCGAGCGCATCAGCAAACCTGCTTTCACTTCTTTAAGTGTACTCTATGCTAAAGGTCTGGAATTTCAACTCCAACCTTTGTGCCCAAGTTCTGTAGGCTACTAAACTTTGTTCCCGTAACGGAAAGTCACCTTTCACTTGGGAAACTACAAGATTGGAGTCTCCCAACACTCTCATATTTTTACCAGCGTGTCCCTTCCTTTGAATGGTATTTGGGATCCCAGAGTGGCGAGCGCATCAGCAAACCTGCTTTCACTTCTTTGAGTGTACTCTATGCTAAAGGTCTGGAATTTCAGCTCCAACCTTTGTGCCCAAGTTCTGTAGGCTACTAAACTTTGTTCCCGTAACGGAAAGTCACCTTTCACTTGGGAAACTACAAGATTGGAGTCTCCCAACACTCTCATATGCTTTACTCTTGTACTGAGTGCTATAGTCAGCCCGATTAAGTACGCCTCATATTCAGCTGCGTTATTAGAGCACGAGAAACCAAGCTTGAAAGATAAGGGTATGATGTCCCCATTCTCACAGCTTAGTACAATTCCTACCCCATTTGAAGTTGTTGTAGCTGACCCGTCGAATTTCATGGTCCATTTCTTTCCTGAGATCTCTGTTACTGCCACCTCACCAGAGATTTCTTCACTTAGTGAACTTTCCTCCTTTCCTGGGAACTGAGCCAGCAGATCTGCTATGGCTTGGCTTTTGACAGCTTTGGGAGTTGTGATGCTTATGTCATATTGAGAGAGCAAGACTAGCCATTGTGCTATTCTTCCCGTGAGAAGGGGCTAGTGTAAGAGTGCCTTTATGGGGTAGGACTTAGTCACCAAAAGGATTTGGTGGGCTGAGAAGTACCTTTTCAACCTATGGGACGCGTAGATGATTACTAGGTAGGCTTTCTCTATTCTAGGGTACCTGGTCTTGGTGTCCTTGAATGTCCTGCTTATGTAATCTTCCTGTGCTAGCAAAGCTCCTATTGCCTGGGAAATTGATGCTAAGTATAATAATAGAGGTCGCCCATGTACTTGTGCCTGGAGGGTGGGCAAATGATTCATGATGTACTGAATTCTTTAGAAAGCCTCCTGTTGTTCCATTCCCCAGGTAAACTTAGTTCCCTTTTTCAATAGTTTGGATAAACCTGTCATAACTGAAGCTAACCCAAGCACAAATCTCCTAATATAGGAGACCCTTCCTAGGAAGCTTTTGAGCTCCCTTACAGTAGTCAGTCTTTTCATTGTGGCGATGGCTGTGGCCTTGGCTGGATCTACACTTATGCCTTTGTGATGTACCAGAAACCTAAGGAACTTTCCAGCAGACACCTCAAAGGCACATTTCATGGGGTTCATGTGTAGTTTGTACTTTCTGCATCTTTCAAAAACTTGCTCAAGTACTCGGAGGTGTCCTGTTCTAGTCTTTGATTTGACCACAATGTCATCTACATAATCATCCATCTCCTCATGTATCATGTCATGAAAAATAGCTATCATGGTTCGCTGGTATGTGGCCTCCGCATTTTTTAGGCCAAAGGGCATTACAGTGTAGTAAAAGTTCCCGATTGGAGTTCTGAATGCCGTTTTCTCTGCATCTTTGGCAGCCATGCGGATTTGGTTGTACCCATTGGACCCATCCATAAATGAGAACATAGAGCTTCCGACAGTTGAATCTACAAGGAGGTCGATATTGGGCAGGAGGAACTCATCTTTTGGGCACGCCTTGTTCAGGTTGCGAAAGTCCACACAACAACGGATCTGACCATTTTTCTTCTTCACAGGTACAATGTTAGAGAGCCATTTTGGGTATTGGATGGGTTCAATAAAGCTAGCTGTTAGCAGCTTTTTGACTTCTTGAATTATTTGAGCTTTTACCTCGGTGTGAAAGACCCTAGCCTGCTGAACTACTGGCCTTATTCCTGGGTCCACATTAAGAGAATGAACTACCAATCCCGGGTCTAAACCGGGCATTTCATCATAAGTCCATGTGAACACATCTATGTATTTTTGGAGTAAGGTTACCAATTGTTCCCTTTCTTGTGCCATTAGCTGACTGCTAATAAAGAAAGGTTTCTGGGATCCTGGCTCAGTTTCCAAATTTATTTCCTTTAATTCTTCCTCAGGTTGAATTTGGGCTTCCTTGATTGGTTCTTCTGGGATTTCTTCTTGGGCCATCATGCAACTTGGTGGTTCAGGACCTTTCTGCGTGATGCATTTAGGTCCCACACACCTTCACAAACGATAAATTAACCTCCCTCTGGGTTCTCACACCACCACACATTCTCGGGATCCTAAAGAGCTGAGCTTCCTTTCTTGCCTTTTTCTTTCCAGAAGGTTTCTCAGGTCACGGGTGCCCCTTCCTCCTTCTTCTTCTTCTTCAAGGATAGGTGCCCTTAGAGTAGGGTGGGGCTTTCATCATCTAGCTCTAACTCATCGTAAAACATTGTTTCTGCAAAGTTCACTTCTCCCTGGCTGAAAGGGTTATGGTTGGCAGGGATTCTCACGGGCCTCCCATTCAGTCTCCCTTTAATGCACTGATGAAACGTAGATGGAATAAGGTGGTGTTTATAGAGCCATGGGCGTCCCAACAACACATGGTAAGATACGTCTGCATTAATCACATGAAACCTCGTCAATGCTACTATCGACCCTACCCTTAAAACTAGCTGTACGTACCCTTCTGTTGATTCCACCGACCCCCCAAATCCTGTTATCTCCATGAGAGCCCCCAAGATCCTTCTGTCAACCAGGCCCACAGCTTCCAAGGTACTCAAGACTATGAGATTGAGTGATACTCCTGTGTCCACCAGTGCTCTTTTGATTTGGACACCATTTATGGTGGCCATTAGATAAAAGGGCCTACAGTGGTCTGGATACTCAACCTCCATGTCCTTGTCAGTGATGGTTATTGCATTGGTTGTCTCCAGGAAAGCTCGACTAGCATGTGACTCTACTGTGAAGCATTCCATTCCCGAATCTCCTGCTATACTCATGAGAGACTCTGTGGCCACCCTTCTTACTTCTGGTCCAAATCTCAGTTAGTTGAATAGTGACCTAAACTTGGGATTCTTCTGGAGGGTCTTAACTGTGCTTGGGTGGAAGGATCCTTCGGATTCTCCTGCTTCTGCTGGATTCCCGTGGATTACTATTGCTACCATCCCTTTCCCTTTGTGATTAGGCAAAGGGTTCCTCTGCACTTTTGGCTCCTTCTGAGTGAGTTCCAGGGTTCCTTCCCTTAGCTTTTTGTGGAAGAATCAACGAAGGGTCCAGTAATCCTTGGTGGAATGCTTGACATAATTATGGATCTTGCAAAATAAAGGGTTCTTGTTTTCTTCTTCAGTTGGTGGCCTGGACACAATAAATGGCCTAACAACTCCATCTCCGATCCATTTGTCTAAGACATGGTTTAACTCCTCAGCTATACATGGGATCACCAATGGCTCCTCGAACACCTTCCCGTCAGGCCTCTTCCTTTTCTCTCCCACTAATACTGTTATAGCATGGGACACTGGCATCCTTTTTGTCCTCATAGTCTGTGCTGTCTTTTTAGTTCTCTATAACAGGTCAGCGAACTGCGTGATGCATAAATTTTTGAGGTTAAGCCTGTAATCAAAAAGCATGTTGGCTATACAAGTTTCTGCGAGCTCCTTTTCTTCATGGTCCCCATAGCAATCTAGGGACACATCTTTAAATCTTTTAATAAACTAGACGGGATCCTCTCCAGGTGTCTACCTTACCATTTGAAGGTTCTAGAAAGTGATCTTGTCCTCATCGGGGTAATACTTGGCACATAACCTTTCCATTATTTCATCTCAGGTTTTGATGGACCCGGGTCTCAGCGTGGTATACCAAGTGTATGCTCTATCCACTAAGGATTTAGCAAATTCCCTTAGACATAGTTCTTTGTCTCCTGCATAGAGGCCCATAGTGTGAATGAATCTACTCACATGTTCCACAGCACTTCCATTTCTGCCATCGAAAGGATGGAACTTTGGGGGTTCATACCCCTTGGGGTATGATTTGCCAAGAAGTTCTGGAGGGAACGAGGGATCCCGAGAGAATTGCTTAGGGATCCCCGAGAGTTTTTCCCTTTCTTGCTCCAGGAGGGCACTGACATTTGCCACTGTTAAGTATTGGAGGTTGGCTCTCCCTCCCACTGCTGACCCTCCTTCTGATTGCGTTCTGTCTTGGTTACCAGCAGGGGGAACATTGTCCCTAATTTCCTGTGTCCTGCCTTCTTTGAGAAGGCGAACTTCTTGCTCCTGATCCTTCAACATTGCTGTCATTCGATTCATGGGGTCTGGCTCCTACCTTGTGTGCCTTTGTCCCGATACAACCTCCTACTTTACCAGGGGTGCCTCGCCTCTCTGTCTGGAAGCTACCTCGTTTTCTCCCACAGGCTCGGAGGCCATAGGTGGCACATTAATTCCTTTGCTGTTTCTTTGTCTTGGAGGCATGCTCTACGAAGGGATTGCTTCTTCTCTCTTCTTTACCCAGTCCCCAGTGGAGTCGCCAAAATGTGAGAGTGCCTTTTTCCGTAAAACTCGAGCCCAAGGATCCCGGGCCGAATAGTTGTAGTTTGGTGGACCGGGCTTTGATTCACCGTAGCTAACAGGCTGTTTAAGAATCAAGTAGTGCACAGGGTATGTTCCCTACAATACATATTAACTGACAAACAAGGATATTTGTATTGAACAACAAATCAAAACAGCAAAGTAAATGCAGAGAACAAAATAATAAAAGCACAAAGTAACGTTTTAGGGATCCTTAAATCAGTGGAAAGTATTTCATTGAATTTTCTTTATTACGATTACAATACGCTCACTAAGACGTGATACAAGGTTCAAGCAAGTTCAAAAATTACAGTCTTAAATGGTTATTCTAACCTTTAAGACTTGCAAAGTTTGATTCTTTTTGAATCCGAGTATGTGCTATAGTGGCTTTTTCTAGGATACCGGGAAGTAATTTTACTAGTTTTCTCTGAGTTTTCTCCTTTTGACAGAATTTTATCAATGGTTCTCCCCTTTCCAAAATCTCTGCCCTTCTTCGCACTCCTTCCCCTCTTTTTATAGTGATATTCTGGAGTCCTAGGAGAACTATTGATTCCCCTGTTTTGCCCTCTGGTCACCAGAGTATGTATTGTGCCCATCGCCCAACAGGTCCAGTTTTCTTGTTCTTCATCCTTTCCTTCTTTTTAGTTTTGTTTATTTGAAAATCCATGGCTGATTACTTATTTCGGAACATGCTGAGGTCACACCTTTCTTGATCCAACTTTTGGTAGTTCTTCTTCTTCATCTTTTTTCTCAAACGGGCGGAATCCCATTCTGCCGGTTTGAAAGTCTTCCACTGCTACTCCTTTTTTTATACTCCTTTATTTCAGTTCCCCGAGGTGCTACCCACTTGCACTATGAGAGGTCGTTGATTCTTCCTTTTTTTCTTGCTGGGTCGTTCGACGTTTGAGAAGGATGTGGCTTCTCCTCTGTTCCTTGTGTTTTTCTTTTTCTTTTTTTGTCTTTTTTTTTTTGAACTGTCTTAATCTTTTGTCAACTGTGCTTACGCACCTAGGGGTATCTCGAGCCTTTTTGGCAGTCTCTGAAGATCCTGACTTAGCTTTCTTCTTCAATCCTCTGACATGGGTTTCTTTCTTCTTTTCTCATAAGCTTTCTGGGCTTCTTTTCCTTTTTCTTTCTTCTTTTCTCATAAGCTTTCTGGGCTTCCATTTTTCCTTCTTGATGCTTTTTTGGGCTTCAAGCCTCTTGGGCCTGCCATTTCTTCTTTTTTGTGACCCCCTTGCACTTATTTCTTTGGGCTTGGGTACTGTGCTTTTTTTAGACCTCAACAAAATCAAACTTCCCTTTAGGGTTGGAGATCCATGACAAATGGTCCTCACTCAACGAGGCTGTTCTTATCGGCGTTGCCTTAATGGATTGGCTAAGGATTGGAGGGAAGATAAAGGATAGTTTATTCAACTCCCACATACAATTAGAGTAAATGTCACTTATCTGGATGTCAACCTCTCCCTTATGAAGTGGGCCTTCAATACACTTTCTGACTATGCCCATATGTAGCCATTTGTCATTTCAAAAGGATAGCTAACTGTTACTACCAATGGACCATTTCGAACCCAATTCACACATAGCTGCGCCATGAAGCACTTCCTTCCAAGATTTGGATTTAGAAGCCTTGCTAGAAATTGCCCTCCTTCTATATTTGTGTTTCAGGACATTGGACCAGAGCTCACCACTTTCTCCCCTCATTCTCCAACATAATTTTGCTGCCAGTGTGGTGTTTCTCTCCTTGACAGCATGTAAGCCCAGCCCCCCTCTATTTTTTGGGTTAGTAATTTTATTCCAACTAATCATATGTAGCTTTTTCTTTTCTTCAGTGAAGCCCCATAAGAAATTCCTGCTGGGTAGAATGCAAGTTGGAATGGATTTTATTGGGTAGAATACACCCTTGTGTGGTGTAGGATGGATTGTCTGAGATAACTGCTTTTGTCAAAATCAGTCTACCTGCCATGGATAGCAGATTAGCTTTCTAGCCTTGGAGTTTATTTTGAACTCTTTCCAAGATGAAATCAAAATCCCAGGAAGAGGAGTTCTTATGCTGAATGGGAAATCCAAGATACTTTCCCAAATTAGGAGTTGACTTGAAGCCAAGGATGCTGCATAAGGAGTCTCGGGTCTCTTCATCAATGTTTGGCAAAAAGAAAACCTTCGACTTGGTCATATTCACTTTTTGACCTAAGAGGTCACAAAAAGTGTCTAGTGTGTCTTGAACCCGAGATATAGCTCATAATAAGCTTAATAGTGTCTTGAGGAAGATTGTAGAGAGTAAGAACATCTTGAATAAAGTGCCACTCAAGTCTATTGTACACCTTTTCAAGATCAATTTTTATTGCCATATAACCTTGATTACCCTTCTTTGTACTCATCGTGTGTATGAGCGCTTGCACTATGATCATATTATCAAGCCCTTTCCTCCCCGAGACAAAGGCTGCCTGTAAGGGGGAAACCAGCTTGTCTAAGGATGGTCTAAGTCTCTGAACGATAATTTTTTTCACGATCTTGTAGATAGTATTACAGAGACTGATTGGTCTGTATAAGCTAAGACAGTCTGCCCCTGTGCACTTAGGTATGAGTGGATCAGTGTCTGGTTTAGATGGCTAAGCATGACCCCGGTGCTAAAGATTGAGCAAACTTCCCTCACAACCACATCTTCCACAACTTTCCAGTTTCTCTGATAAAAGTCCACATGCATTCCATCAAGCCCAAGGGCCTTGAAAGGCTATATATTTTGTACACTACCAAAAGAATTAGTCTAACTTTCGCAATAATTTGGGTGGTCCAATCAGCTCAATAATATATAAAGACTTTTTTAAGTAAGCTAATATATGCGTGCCTTTCATTTTTCAAAAGAATTTGATGAGCGCCCAATATAATAAGAATTTGATGAGCTTCCAATACAATTTGTGAATAAGGACCACTAGCTAGTACGCATTAGTGCATGCAATTGATCTCTGGCTTTGAAGAAGGACTAGTACGGCTGTACTGAACGAATAAGGACCACCTATTCATGTTTGTTTGTTTATAAATAAGTCGAGTTTGAGCCTTAGTTTTAGGCTTGTTTACAAGTCCAAGCAAAAGAATTTGTTCATGAACAAGCTTGTGAGCTTTTAGGCTTAATACAAAACAATTCAAGTATAGACTCATGCATAAGTCAATATTTATTGGCTAAATATACTCATTACACATATTTTAATAATGACATGGCCAACATGGGACCACTACCCATTACCTTAATTTTTTTCTTCTCTCTAAATTGACCAAGAACCACTTTAGACTATAGTTACATTCAAAAATAAATTAATTAATTAAGTTGGCCACATAAAATCCTACGCTATCAATCATCTAACGTAAATTATAACACATATTAGTATTTTTTTTTATTCATAATAGTTACAAACAAATATTTTTCTGGTTTTTCACCATCTAACATGAATGTAAAAATTGTATTTTGAACAATTGTTGAAACTATAGACAGGGAATGATGAATGAATGAATTTAGTTATGTAAAATTTTAATTTGAATGACTAATCATAAGTAGGACTAGATGCATGATAAAATAAGTATACTATTTACTTATTCTTTTTTCTTAATTTTAGAGATTTAAGTATTTAATAATATAATTTTTTTAGATCTCAAGCTCAAAAGCTTTACCTGAGCTCAAGTTTGAGCTTGATATTAAGCTTGAGCTTGGCTTGACTAATTAATCAAGTCAAGCCAAGCTCAAGCTTTTTGGCTTTCTCACGACCTCAAACTCCTCAAACACTATTTTTAGACTTTTCATGAGTTCGAGCTTTTGACTTTTCCTGAAGAGCCAAACTTGAATATGCATCACTCGACAAAGCGCGGCTCATTTACAGCACTAAGAGGGAGCCAAATTTGTTTCTTTTTCAAGACTAGGTTGCTCAAGACTTTCTTCAAGGGGAATCTCAAAATCTTGTCAAGATTATAGAAGGAAACCTAGGGTGTGTGGAGGAAACTAGTCATTGGTCAAGAAATCTAACATTAAAAAAATCAAGAAGTAACTTTTTAATCTTATGTATTTTTGACCTATTTTGTGTAACAACTAGGAGTTAATTATCATCAATGATTAAAAAAGAAAATACTTTAACCTTGAACTTTAAATTAGTCACAATAAATTAATAATAACAACAAAGGTGTAAAACACTGCATAAAGCCATAAACATGACTCTCTCTCTCTCTCTCTCTCTCTCTCTCTCTGCGTTTGGTAGAATATTGGTTTTTCATAATGGTCAAAGATCACAATTAACACAAGCTAGCTTATTCTCAGAAAATTTTAAATCCTATCATCGGAAAGTATGGCGTGCAGATGAGCCTATTTAGTTTGCTTCAATGAGAGTTTTGTATTCACAATTTGCTGACATGTAGGGAGTTTCGCACCAATCTGCTATCACCCAACTATAAGAGAACAGTAATAAAGTCAGGAATTTATTTTTGAGAGAGACCCATATTATGAATTTATGATGGTTATATGCTATGAATTCTCTGCCATATATAATATATGATATATGTACTAGCTAGTACAGAAAAATATTATAAATACAATTCACATATAAATTCAGTATTTATAACGCAGAACAAAATATGTATCTATTTAACTTGAGAAATATCTAACGACTGACAAAAGGATTGAGTATTTTTTATACCTATTTTTAAGCATTTATCATACGGTGTTTTAGGTATATTGAAAAGAAACAAAAATAAAAAAAGTAAATATCGATGTAAAATTAAATCTTAGACTTTTTTTTTTAGAAAACTATAATCTTTATGTGGTGTGTATATATATATAAGTCTATCAATAATAAATTTCAGACGTTATCCTAATATTATACACAAAATCACGAATGACCTTAGATATTTTAGTAAAACATTATTTGTTTTTAAAAATAATAGATTTATATATTATAAAATAAATTATTAGAAATTGAGGAGTTACCTAGCCCAAACCTTGCATATATACTCCCTCTATATGTACTACGTACAAGAGGAGTTTTTTGAAGGGAAAAATAAAAAAGATCCCCTAAACTTTAGATCAATATCAAACTGAACCAATTATTTTAATTTGAAATAATAAATGCCTAAACTTTGATAAATGTTTAAATTGACCATTCTATTACTATATTCTTTTTTTTTTTTATGAACTTCTATTACTATATTCTATTAACAAGATTGGATGGAAAATACATCACATCAGGAGTATGTAATTCATTTAATAAATTTTATTAAAAATTATTTGTATTTATTAATAGAATAGTAACAAAATGATGAATTAAGATAAATCCATTAGGGTGCAATCTAGTAGTTGGACTATTGGAAACTTGGGATAAGTTGTAGACCTATACATCTTGGATGTGATCATCACTAAGAGTTCCTTTGAATTACTTGATACACAATTTTGACGGGTGGGACAGTGTAGCTAGACTTCTTGGACTCGATTCTCACTTAGAGTTTCTCTTAATTGCTTGACACTCAATTATGACAAGTGGTATCGAATATTCGTGGTATTCTACAATTCTCTTCCAAAAAATGCTTCCATAGTGATGATTTTCATATTATAAAAAGCAAAGGACTTAGTATTTCAAATTAAAAGAAGATGTCAATTAGGAATAATGCTAGTACTACAACAAAACACACAATTTTACTATAACTTATTTACGTGACTAGTTGTGAATGATACTAGAGTAAAAGTTGTAGATTTTGTTGTGATATTAGCATTATCTGACCGTTTAAATTTAATCCAAAGTTAAAGGAATATTTTTATATATAATTTTTTCCATTTTAGTGCCACTTATCTAAGTGTGACTCTCGCCTCTGCAATCAACACAACATGTTGCAATGCAGTTGCAAAGTTGCAAGTGAAAGATAAAACTCACTATCCTTTTTTTTATTTGGGATTGAAGAAAAAAAGAAAAAGTGAAGGAAAAAGTTCCCTCAAAATGTACTAGGATGCTAATAAAAAAACCTAGTTTAAAAAGGGTCCTTAAGTGGCCCCCACTATAGTTACTGATCAGCCTACTCACTAACCTCGAATTAATGGCTGTGCTTATCCCGATTGTTCCATCAATTACAATTTATTTAGACCCAATAACGTAAGAAAAGACATGATTAAAAATAAGTGGCTACAAATTTTATGAAGTAAAAATCAAACATTAATGTGGTGCACTACTTTCTCCTTCACATCGTTCGTCACACTCAATCAAACCCAAACAGGCTAAACAGCTTTAGAGTTCAATTCTGGTACTATATGTATGGCCCGACTATATGAATAAATCTAGACCGTCCATTCTACAAATTGTCAAAGTTGATCTTCCAGGCCCATGCTATAATGTTTGAAATACTTGCCAACGTTAATGGATCCTCATGACCATAGGGGACAATGTCGATTTCAAGATTGCTTTTGCTTATCTTAAAAAAATAAAATAAACTTCTCTGAAAGAAGAAATGCTTTCGAGAGGCAAGCATCAAGCTATCTTTTCAAACCACATCTCATGAGTTATGAATAAAATAATTGCCATGGAAATTATATAGCGGGGAAAAGTATATTTAGGTTGGGCTTAACAGACCTCCTTTGGTAACGGTAGAATAAGCTGAAATTTTCCATTGTCCTTTCATTGATTTTATCGGTGGTCTTTTCCTAATAATGATAAACAAGACAAAAAAAATATATCATTTTTGTGTACTTAATTTGGTTTATATTATTTTAATTTACAGTTAATTTGATTACTAATATTAACTCACTAACTAAATTAACTGCAAGTTAAAAATAATATATACAAAATTCACTGCTATTAAAATATAGGAACCAAATTAATAATGATACCCAAATGTAATGATCAAAATGATATTTTCTCAAGGCAGGGATTCAACAAATAAGCAAATCAATAAATCAAGAAATCAATAAGCAAATCAACATTGATGATTTTTCCGTTTGGATTAAAAAGAATTCTTATTTCTTAGAACAAGCTTTTATCCAATATATTGTATCCACTTTTCTCTTTGAATAAAGCTTCAGTCTTCCCATTAAAAATAATAATAATAATGAAAACCCTTATTCAAAGGCATACTTGGATTTTTTTTTTTTTTATTAATGGATGCTTAATCTAATTAACTATTAGGTTTAGAAGCCTAGATTAAATGTAATAAAAATTTCCTCAAAATATTAAATGGAATGAAATATTGGAAAATTAAATACCACACGTAGTTGGGATTTTTTTTTTTTTTTAATAAAACAACAGCAGTTGGGATAATTTTTATTTACAAACAAAACAGAACACGTATAAAATGTCAGCTGCAGAGATGGGTTCTTTGGCTATGTTTGTTTCATGTAAGTGATTTTCCGGAAAATACTTATTTTTCGGAAATGCTATTTTCCGGAAAGGAAAATATTTTTAAGTGTTTGGTTGCATTTCAAAAAATGGTGTGAAAAATATTTTCTGATGTTTGGTTGTATGGTTGAAAATGCTATTTTTCTACAAATTTTTCACACGGTAATTCAACTCATGGCAGCAAACTCCGGCAGTCAAAAGCCACAACCACCAAAACACTGCCACCACACCACCACAACAACACCAAAAATCAAAATCACACAGAACACCAAAACACAAATAAAACCCAGAAAAAAAAAATCATATTCCGGTCAAATTGAGAGAAGAAGGAAGAGAGGGAGGACGATCGGTTTTGGGGTGCGACCATCGCGATCAGGGACGACGAATCGGTGCTGCGACTGCGGCGATCGGGGACGACAAATCTGGGTTCGCGATCGGGGACGACGAAGGGTGTGATTTGAACGGCGATCGGGGACGACGAAGGGTGCGATTCGAACGGCGATTGGCGCGAAGGTGAAGTCGAACGGCTCTGGGCTCTGGGTTCGTTCTCTTTCTGGGTCTGGATCGTTCTCTCTCTCTCTCACTGCGTTTGTTCGCCTCTTGTGTTTTGTTGCGTTTTGGCTGTGTGTTTCTCTCTTTTGCGCGTGCTACGGAAATCGTTTGAAGATAAAACAAGTATGTAAAATGATTTCCGGGTCAACAAGTGTAAATTTTGGTCAAACGGAAATGATTTTCCGAAAAATCTATTTTCCGTCGCTGCCAAACGCTTGAGTTTTACGGAAAATCATTTTCGGAAATGATTTTCAGTGGATTCAAACACAGCCTTTGTTTGAGTTCTTTGTTTTGGTAAATGTATCTCATATTCATTACACGTCTTGAAGTCAAAAGACCTACAATTGAGGAACGTGGCGACAGTCACGTATCACCCAAAAAAGCTTCACGTGCACAGCCTTCTTGTAATTTGTGTTTGGATAAATGTATCTCATATTCATTACGTCTTGACGTGAAAAGACCTACAATTGAGGAACGTGGTGACTAGGAGTTCCGTTTGACTATGGTCCCTCGTAGACAGTCACGTATCACCCAAAAAAGCTTCACGTGTATAGCCTTCTTCTAATTTGTGTTTGGATACTTTCTTGCAACTAGAAAGTGCTATTCAAACACGCAAATTTAAGCTGAGATAATTTGCAAATTTCCATATTGATTTGTTTAAATTTGTTTTGAGTATAAGTTAAGCTTGGAATCGTAATTAAGTATTATTAAAAAGTTCAAGTTTAATTTTTTTTTTAACAAGTTTGAATTTATTCTTAATGTAAATATTATATTTGAGATTTTGTATCCACTAATAAATCCATTTGAAACTTTATTTATTATTTATTTAACTTACAGTTAAGATGTTCTTAATTGAGTTTACCAAATAGATTAAGTTTTTATTTTATTTTATTTTTATTTTTATGAAATAGATTTAAGTTTTTATTACTATTATCTTCTTGGTTGCAATGAATCATATATATATATATATATATATATATATATAGACAATAATTTTAGCTATTTTTATGGCATTGTTTTTAAACTTAAGAAAACCAACCACATCCCCAAGTCTGTATTTATAAATATCGATATTTAAAAAAAATATATTTATTAAAAAATATCTGAAGGGGTTTCTCTTACGTGCTAGGGTTAGGTTTTCTCACCTTAGTCGCTTGTTGAATTGTGTGCCTAACCTAGTTTAGGTATCTGTTCCCTTCAACCTCCCTTGGGTCGATAGGACACTGTGTATGGTGGGGAAAATTATTAGGTACTCCCGGAATACCATAAATGCGTACTCTCCCCTCTCACATAAATGGTGGGTCCTACCATGAATTTAATTAGTAGGACCCACCATTCATATGAGAGAAGGGAGTACGCATTTATGGTACTTTGAGAGTACACAATAATTTCCCATATGGTGGGGTGCTAGTATTGGTTTGCTTTCTCATCTTTTCTCCTTGGTATTATCATGGCATGCTTGGACGATATGTGGGCTCGATTTTCCCTCACGGAAGAAGAAAAGGGCGGTCCTGAGGTTCCAAAAGAGGAGGAAGAGTTGATTCATCAACTAGTAGGTCGGTTTTACACGAAAAAAGGGTCTTGAACGTGGATGCTATGGCCCAAACATTCAAACCTCTTTGGAGAACTGTTGGTGAACTTAAGATTAGAGATATTGGAGAGCATATTTTGATGTTTGAATTTGAGGACATTCTGGATCTCAAGTGTGTTCTTGAGTTTGAACCATGGTCGTATGATAAGCATCTTGTGGCGTTTGAACGAGTCCTCGATATCTAATCGGCGCCTTACCTGGACTTTTCATGTGCTATGTTTTGGGTTCAATTCCATAAAATCCTAAAGAGGAGTTTGAAGTTCGAAACAGGGGAATTGATTGGGAAGGCTATTAGGAAGGTTCTCTAAGTCGTTGACCTGGAGGATGATGGTGAAGATGGTGAGTTCTTAAGGGTTAGAATTAACATTGATATTTCTAAACCTTTAGTCTGGTGCTCTAAATTGCGTACTGAAGGAAAACAAGTGGGATGGGTTGGACTCAAGTATGAAAGGCTGCCCGATTTTTGTTACTGGTGTGGACGGTTCACACATGGAAAGAGGGATTGTGAAGTTTGGCTTCAAGGCAAAGGGTCATTGAGAAGGGATGATCAACAGTACGAGGAGTGGCTTCGAGCGGAACCTTTGCAGATAAGTCGTAAATTAGTGGTGGTTGTTTCGGGTAGCTCTCATAGCCAAGCTCCATGGTGGAGGAAAAAAGATAATCCTAGGGGTCCACTAAAAAACCACACAAGCAACAGTGACAGTGAATTGAATCTGGATAATACAAGGTATGCTTATTCGTCGGTAATGGAGGCAAATATAGTGATGGATAACTTCGAAATTTCAAGGCCAAACAATATTCGCGATGTGGGCGTTTTGACTATGGGCGAATTGGGTGATTGTTCGTAGGGGTAGAAACATGTTAGTGACACAGCTGAACAAGCAGCTCGCTTGGAGGAGGTAGTGGTGGGTTTGTCTATCAAGGATTTCTTTGGAAGGCATGTGGGAGGGATTGATATAGTGAGGCCAAAACAACCCTTGTGACCAGATCACAGTCCAAGGAAGGTCTTCTCATTGCCCTTGAGCGATTGCATTATTCAGGTAACCAATTTCACTCCCTTGGGTTCTACGAAAAAATGGAAGAAATTAGCTAGGGTGGTAGGGCTGCCTTCGATGTCCCCTTCACTTATAAAGGTGGATAGGCGGCCTGTATTAGAGGACGCTGAGATGAATATTGGGAAAAAACAATGCAAGAGTTTTTGTAGCTCTTTGGATAAAGAGAATTGTGAGGTGGTGGCTGGGTCCTAGCGCCACCGGCCATTATGAGTTGCCTTAATTGGAACTATCGTGGGCTTGGGAACCCACAAACAGAAGATGAGCTGGTTGCGTTAGTTTGCAATAAACATCCCAAATTGGTGTTCTTGATGTAAATAAAGGTTTGAAAAAGTGGTTCTAGAAAGAATTGGCCATAAGATTCAGTTTAATAATCTATCTGTGGTTCCTTGAAATAACATAGGGGGAGGTTTGGCTTTGTTTTGGCCAGCGGATATGAGTGTTGATGTTCAAACTTTCTTTGCTTGCCACATTGATGCTATTATTGACCAAGGAGTGAATGACTCTTTGCGATTCACAGGTTTCTATGGAGACCTTGATACTGCCAATTAGGAAAACTCCTGGTCATTACTTAGACATTTAAGCCACCGGTTTAATTTACCATGGATTTTTATTGGTGATTTCAATGAGATTTTGCTTGCTGATGAGAAACAAGGTTGGTTATATAGACCGAAAAGACAAATGCAGGGGTTTAGGGATGCACTTGATTATTGTAGATTAAGGGATATAGGGTTCTTAGGTTATCCATTTATGTGGTGTAATAGAAGGCTGGGTAATCAAAATGTATGGATTCTCTTGTATAGAGGTGTGGCTTCGGTTGAGTGGATTTTGTGGTTTCCTTCCTCTCACATACATCACTTGGATGCTTTTCACTCTGATCACAAACCCTTGTTGCTATGTTCGAACTCTAAATTTCAAAGGTTTTACAAAAAGGGTTGGCCTTTTCGCTTTGAAGCTATGTGGTTGAAGGATAGATCTTGTGAAGAGGTGATTTGAGATTCCTAGGATATAGGGTAGCAACCTGGTTCGGCTTGGGGGTTTAATAAAAAAAATAATGTCTTGTCAGGAAAATCTCAAGGTTTGGAATTGGAACATGTTTGGCCATGTTCAAACTACCCTTAGAAGAAAACTAGTAGATTTGAAGGAAGCTGAGGAAGGGGGCTATTTCAGAATTAACCCAGACCGAATTCAAGAGCATAGGAATGAAATTTACATCCTCTAATCAAGGGAATAATGTATGTGGAAACAAAGTTCTCGTAATACATGGCTTAAAAAAGGAGATAGAAACACAACATATTTCCATTGTAGAGCTAATCAAAGAAACCTGATCTTGGGATTGGAAGATGAAAATAGTGTGTGGGTGGAAGATGAAGCCGAAATGGGAGGAGTGGTGGGTAGGTATTCTAAGGACATTTTTTCTAGCTCTAACCCATCCGGATTTGATAGTATCTTAAATGGTATTCAGCGTTCTGTTGATGTTGATTTGGATCCAAGTTTGGGTGGTGAGTTTCAAGCTTGTGAGGTGAAGCAGGCTCTCAACCAAATGGTTCCAAACATTGCCCCCGGCCTTGATGGTATGTCTCCTATTTTTTACAAGTCTTTTTGGCATATTGTGGGTGAGGATGTAACAGCAGTTGTTCTTCGAGCTTTGAATTCAGGTATTGTTCCAGAATCTCTTAATACCACTTTTATCTCTCTGATACCCAAAATTAAAAATCCAAAGAAAGTTTTGGATTTTAGGCCTATTAGCTTGTGCAATGTCATTTATAAATTAATTGCTAAAGTGATAGCTAACTGTTTGAAGAAGTTTTTGGCTAAATCTATTCCAGATTCTCAAAATTCTTTTCTGTTAGGTCAGTTTATTACATATAATATTCTTGTGACTTTTGAAACTCTTCATTTCCTTAAAAGGAAGACAAAAGGGAGGTTGGGATATATGGCACTTAAACTTGATATGAGCAAAGCATATGATCGGGTGGAATGAGAATTTCTAGAGAGGTTAATGCGCCATATGGGTATTGAGGAAAGGATGATTAAAATTATTATGTCTTGCTTGCAATCTGTCTCTTACGCAGTCATTCTTAATGTGTAACATCTGGGTAACATCAAACCAACAAAGGGGATTTGTCAGGGAGATCCTTTATCCCTTTACCTGTTCCAATTGTGTGCTATAGGGTTACAGAGCTTGATTCAACAAGTTGAAGTAGATGGCCATATTCGAGGTGTTGCTATATGTAGAAATGGACCTCAAGTTTCCCATTTATTTTTTGTAGATGATAGTGTTTTGTTTTGTAGAGCAACAGAAACTGAGTGCAAAAATATTATGGACATTTTGGAGGTATATGAGAGAGGATTCGGTCAAAAAATAAACAGGGAGAAGACGAATATTTTCTTTAGTTCAAATACCCCATTCCCTTTGCAGGCCCGGATTTAGCATTTATTAGGTGTACCAGTAATTTGTCAATATAAAAATAGTTGGGTCTGCCAGCATTAGTTGGCCGAGCTAAAAAACAAAGCTTTGTGTATTTGAAGGAGAGAGTATGGAAGAAATTACAAGGGTAGAATGAAAAGCTGCTATTACAAGCTGGTAGAGAAATCCTCATCAAGTCTATTATTCAAACTTCCCAAGGGGCTTATCAAGGAACTAGAAATCCTTATTAAAAAATTTTGGTGGGGTTATAGTGGCGATTCGAGGAAGGAGCACTGGGTGTCCTGGGAAAAGCTTTGTGAAGCAAAAGAAGTGGGTGGTATGGGGTTCAAAGTAATTGAAAATTTTAATGATGCTCTCTTAGCAAAATAGGTTTGGAGGATGATAAACAATCTGGATTCTTTATGCTTTCAAGTGTTCAAAGCCAGGTTTTTCCCAAACTATTCCATCTTAAAAGCTAAGGACTCTGTAGTTGGATTTTATGCTTGGAAAAGTATTCTCAGTGCTAGAGACGTGATTCAGAAAGGTATGGTTTGGCGAATTGAGAATGCGCGATCAGTGTGGATTAAAGAAGATAGGTGGCTGCCTATGAAAGTTAGCAGCTCCATCATTTCTCCTCTACCTTCTTTCTTGCTCGAGACAAGAGTTAGCTCCTTAATTGATGCTGATTGGAAAGAGAGGAAAACTGAGCTAATTTAGGAGCTATTTTTTCCTAATGAGGCCTTTGTTATCATGGGAATCTCGCTGAGCATTAGAAACACAATTGATCGGGTGGTTTGGGCTTATACTCCAATGGGTGTGTTCTCTACAAGTAGCGCTTACAAGCTGCTGATTGCGAGTACCACGGCTAGGAGTTCCAATCAACAGCCTGTTGGATTACACGTGTGAGTGAAGTCCCACATTGAATAAAGATAAGAAAAATGAGTGGTTAATATGATATAATTGAGCACATATCCATTAGGCTTAGGCTTTTTAGGTTAAAGTGTGTCTCTATATATTATATTAATTACTCAAGGAGCTCCCTAAGGTATTTATCTCCCCAACTAGTGGTATCAGAGCCCATGGTGGTGTGCAGCGAAGGTGGTGAGGTGTTTATAGTCCTTACCCAGCGGGGACAGAAAAAGTCTAAATGGCCCACGCACAAATATCTTGGAGAGAGAGAGAGAGAGAGAAAAAAAAAAAAAAAAAAAAAAAAAAAAAAAAAAAAAAAAAAGCCCAACAAATGAATATTGCTAATGGTGCTAAATAATGGTGTGATGCAAGGTTCTCATGAACATAGACGTGCGGGGTTCCCATAGATGTACATGCGGGGTTGACATGTGGTTCCCATGGATGGCATACGAGAGACCCATGGATGACGCCTTGATGAAGTGAAAAGCTCATTAGACAAGGAAGAGTGAGTAGGACTTATTCATGGCTCATAGAGAGGTCTTGAAAGTTGAAACCTATAAAGAGGCAGAGTCACATGTGAGGGAGAAATTGTTAGGTTACACGTGTGAGTGAAGTCTCACATTGAATAAAAATAAGTGGTTAATATAATATAATTGAAAACATATCTATTAGGCTTAGACTTTTTGGGTTAAAGTGTGTCTCTATATGTTATATTAATTACTCAACTCTCCAAGCTATTTATCTCCCCAACACAACCACAAAAGAGATTCTGGAAGGTGAGTTGGCATCTGTGTGTGCCGAACAAAATTAACATTTTGTTTCGAGAGCATGCAACAATGCACTCCCTACGAAGTGCAATCTGGCTCAGCGAAAAATAATCTACTCAGAGATGTGTGAGCTTCGAGAGCATGCAACAATGCACTCCCTACGAAGTGCAATCTGGCTCAGCGAAAAATAATCTCCTCAAGAGTTGTGTGAGCTCTGCAATGAAGGTTCTGAGCATGTCTTACACGCCTTGTGGAAGTGTAAAGTGGTGGAAGCCATGTGGAGTAGTCCCAGTTGGTCCCGGCAAGCCTTAAATCCCCCTCCCCTAATATTTTTGCGATTTAGTTGATTGTTTTCTGCAGGTGACAGACGATTTTCAGAAGGAAATCTTTACTGTATCGGCGTGGTACTTATGGAATCGAAGGAACGCTCTTCACTTTGGGCGAACGGTGCAACCCATTGCGAACATCAGCTCAATGGCGAGCAACCTGCTGCAAGAATTCCTAGCAGCTCAGGAAGAAGACGATCTGCCCATGCCTCTACCCCCAACCCAACACCAGTGGCAGCCCCCAGAACAGGACTCCTTCAAAGTGAAATATGATGCTGCTGTTTTCAAGACTCTCAACTCGGCAGGTATAGGGGTTGTAATTCGCGATTGGCGTGGAGAAGTCTCTGCTGCTCTGTCAATGCTAGTCCCGTTATCCTCGACAGTTGCCGACTTGGAAGCTCTAGCTTGCCGCAGCGCTGTGATGTATATTGCTAAAAATGATCTTCACAATGTTATTTTCGAAGGGGACTCAGCTTCAGTTATCAACGCCATCTCTCAGGAGAGTAGAGTGTTGACTTCTTTTGGGAATATTGTGGACGATATTCGCGCTTTAGTCTTTGTCTTTCAGTTTTTTCAATTGTTCATGTCCATCGTACTTGTAATGTTGTTGCCGACGCATTAGCTAAGAAGGCAAAAAACTTAGTGGGGTCTCAGGATTGGTTGGGCGGCCTACCTGAAGATATCTCCCAGCTAGTTGGTTTTGACTTTTGATGTTCCTTGACATTATTTTTTTTTTTTAATTAAAGTCCCAGGATGAATGTCTAGTTTCTCAAAAAAAAAAAAAATCGATATTTAAATGTATAGGGAGTGTTAATAAGCATTTTTTGGGTCAAGAGTTTTAAAATTTTATAATTTAGTGGTATAATTTTTTTTAGAAGAATTTAGTAGTGTAACTTGTTCTCCTTTAGAAAGAGAATTAGGGTTGATTTACATTTTCCTTATTATTGTAAAACTATCAAATTATTGTAAAAAAACTGGTATTATTATGTTTAATTTTGAGTTGATTTATTAAGTGTTTTAAATATGGATTGAAGCTTGACGTTACAATCAAGCCAAAATTTTTTGTGAACAACTTCCTGGTGTCCTAATTCTAGGTCAGTTTGAATATTGTAAGTCTGATAAGCAAGAATAAATTTTTCCTTTTGGTTTACACTCGACTAATCTGGTGGCAATTGTTAGTGTGGTCTGTAAAGACTTTATCCTAATTATCATCCAAATTTTTATTTATTTTTGATGTGATCCCAAAAAAATTTAAATTAGAAACCTACTACACTTTAAGCCTTGATATGATCTCTAATAAAAAATAAAATAAAAAGAACCCTACACTTTCCATACTGCATACACAGACCAGAGAAGTCCAGTACTCAATCAATTTCCCACCTGCACTCACTTAAAGTGGCAAAATTTGCCAAATAGTAGCTTTTTAGAAAAAAATTTGATGCATAGTGCGTGGATGAAACATATTTGTAAGTTGAACTGTTTTTGAAACTCGAATTTGTGAAAATCAACTTCCAACCCAAAATCGAGTTTCCCAAACTCGATTTACTGTTGATTCATCTAATTTTTTTTTTTTAAGCTGTAGGGACTCGATTCGTGACGACCCCAAGATGATATTGGGCTCGTACGAAAAGAGGGTCCAAACAATATCATTTGTAGAGCATGGGTTTGAAGGACTAGGCCTTGGTCACTGGTCAGTGGATAACCATGGTGTTCATACAAAAGTAAGCCATGTTCGCTTCGTGGAGTCTTTCTCCTCGAAACGGTCTGGGAGGCTCTGGTCCTTGGCCTTTTTTCTCAACCCTTTCTTTTGGCGCATCAACCTTCACATTATATAGCCCTTCTTGGTTGATCCTAACCCTCCACTTGTTGATCAGGCAGGTGCCTACTTAAGTACCCGTCCCATCGGCTGCCTTCCCTTGCTTTTTGTTAGTTGCGATGACCGAGGCCACCCTGTTCAAGCGTCTTTTCTCATTAATATGGTTAGGATGTTTGCAGGCACATTTAATGTGGAGATGACGTATTTACCTTGAACCAGTTCCACATCGTACCCCCACGTGGGTCCCATTCTACTCGCCTCTTCTTCAGGGGGCTTTTTGGGGGCAGCCTTCAACGAGATATTGCTCTTCCCTTTGAAGTCTTGGAATGCCGAGGACAGGGTCATCCTCGGCTGTGCCCCCAAGCTATTCGGCCTTTCCCTATTCGTCCTCGGCAAATACCTTCCTCGGCACGGGTCCTGGGCCCTAGTAGAGTGTGAGCCGGATCAAAAGTTCTCTAGCCCTACAAAAGCCATATGGAACTCAAGTGTGGGAAACTCGAGTTCCATTTAAAAAAATTTTGCCAACAAGTACCTCTGTGTTTACCTGCAAGGGAAAACTCGAGAAACTCTGTTTTTTTTTTTTTTTTTTTTAATCCACGTTAGATTAAATGCAAGAGTAAATCAAGTTTGGGGAACTCGATTTTGGGTTGGAACTCAAGTTTGTGAAACTCGAGTTCCAAAAACAGTCCAACTTACAAATATGTTTCATCCGCATGCTCTGCAGCAAAATTTTTTCTAAAAAGCTATTATTTAGCAAATTTTGCCCACTCAAAGTACTAATATAAATTTGTTTTAATTTGATGTAGTTTTAGGACTAGAAATTATTTTATAATTTTTTTATCACAATTTTAATATGACAGACTATAAATAGTTAGCAATTACTTATATATAAAACTACTATTTTTTCTTCACCTATCGTTCTTTGCTTAGTCAAAAAATTGTGAATTTTTTTTTTTTAAATCCTACATTTTTTTTTCCTTTTTCCAAATTTTTGGTAAGATAAAAAGTGGCATCTTAGCTGTTATGAGTCATCTAAATCAAAAAGAAAATAAAATGAGGCCAAAAGAAATCAAGGACCCCACAAATTTTGGTACTTTTGCCGTACTCACATATTGCACCCAAGTGTCTCTCACCCTCCCTCTTATTTAAATACCCCCTCTGCCTCTCATTACATACACAAAAACTCAGCACCACCACCACAAGCTCTAAAAGCTAGCACAAGCAACCCACTTCTCAGTTTCTCTTAGCTGAAGTTTTTGTTTTCACAAAACAAAAACAGATATATCACTTAGCTAGTTTTTGCATGGCAGTGAGCTTGTTGGCACATGTGGTAATATCAGACCTCTGCCTTGGCAAGCCGGCCTTGAGGTCCTTACCCATCTCAGCCACCATTGCTGACGCCTTGGCTGCTTTGAGAAACTCTGAAGACAACTTCATCAGCATATGGGACTGTGCTGATCACCACGCTGCTCACTCAGTCTCAGTTAATGTTGGTGGTGATCACCGGAGCTGTACATGTAAATGTGTTGGCAAGGTGTGCATGGTAGATGTGATATGCTATCTTTGCAAAGATGACAGCTTGTTGTCTCCTTGTACAGCTCTCAAGGCACCTGTCTCTGCAATCTTGCCAAAGATTGCGGGACTCGTGATGCATTTGGAACCATCTTCAAGGTACTATTTATTGACACTGGTCACAAATTTTGGATCTTTTGTCTATTTTATGTTCTTGATGTTAACAAAATTTTTAATTTTTTTTTCGAGATTTTTTCAACCTTTTTCAATGCGAGGACTCATCTGGGTTTTCCTTAAATTTCGGTTTCAATGTCCCTATAGGAGTTTTTCTATGATTTTAAATGCTTGATTGAAGTTCATGCGTTGTGTGATTTAGTTCTTTTGCTGAAATTTAAGGGGTGTTCACACTAGTTAGGTGGTTATTTTTTTACTAATATATTTGATGGTACTTTGTTGATCAAGTAGGGTAGTAAATTCATCAAATATTTCATAGAAGTAAACTGCTTAATTTACAATTTTTTAATTTTCATTTCTTCAGTTATAGCAAATTCTAATTGAAGTTAAATTTTTTCTATTTGATTTTTTCCGGACCCATTAAGATAATTCTCTTCTTTGTTTGTTTAATTTCATGAATTAAAAATCATTTCTATGTAACATTTCTAGTTTTAATGTATAATCTGACCCAATTTATCCTAGCCTCCTCTGTTTCTTGCATAACATGGATCTGTGATTTTTGTTCTTTTTCAGCTTATTAGAAGCCATTGATCTCATCCTTGAAGGAGCCCAGAACCTAGTGGTACCAATACAAACCAGAATAAGCAACTATTCAAGAAGAAAACAGCTTCAAAAGCCATCAACCACAGGGTTTGCAACTACCATCCACAACGGCTTTGAATACTGTTGGCTAACTCAAGAGGACATAATCCGATTCCTCCTCAGCTCTATTGGCCTATTCTCTCCAATTCCAGCACTCTCTATTGACACTCTTGGCATTATCAACACTGACATCTTAGCCATTGACTATCACTCTCCAGCCTCATCAGCAGTAAAATCTATATCACGTTCACTAGCTGAACAAACTTCTGTTGCTGTTGTTGACAGTGAGGGAACTTTGATAGGGGAGATCTCGCCATTCACGCTCGCCTGCTGCGACGAAACGGTTGCTGCAGCCATCACAACCTTGTCCTCTGGGGACCTAATGGCTTACATTGATTGTGGAGGGCCTCCAGAAGATTTAGTCAGGTTGGTTAAAGCAAGGTTGAAGGAAAAGAATCTAGATGGCATGTTGGAAGCTTATATTCAATCAGCTTATTCAAGTAGCACATCATCTTCATCTGATGATGAGTCTTCGTTGTCTCCTCCAAGGTCAGGAAAGTATAGCAGGTCTATGAGTTACTCAGCCAGGATGGTGAGGAGGGCAGAGGCAATAGTTTGTCACCCCAAGAGTTCTTTGGTGGCAGTGATGATTCAAGCAATTGCTCATCGTGTGAATTATGTTTGGGTGATCGAGGATGATTGTAGCTTGGTTGGAATTGTCACATTTTGTGAAATGTTAAAGGTTTTCAGGGAACATTTAGGGTCAATGGGTTAGAATGTTTAGTAAAGTTGTGGGCTCATCCTCATTAGCTTGCGGTGGGCTAAGATAATGGTAGGGGAAAAGGTTAAAAAGCAAGAAAGTGTTGTGAATATGAGACTTTTTTGGTTTTAATATTATTGAAGTTGGGTCTTTGTTTGTATGATTAATTTTGTGTCACTGTCTTTTTCCCTAAATTACATATTTTAATTTGCTTTTGGTGGGTTTTTTTTTTTTTTGGTTACATGAACAGGAAATTAAGGATAGGCAGAGATTTGAGATCTTTTGTCTCCTTGTTTTCATTTAAAGGTATTTTGCCTTTAGTTCATGATTCTGTTTGGATGATTATTTGTTGTGTTCTGAGACTTGTTGGCTTTAATTCAATAAATAAATCAAAAGGAGCTTTTCTGGGTCTACCATATGAACCACAAGCATGTGGACACAACTGGGTTTCAAGGATTAGAGGAGTTGGTCCAATTCTTCATGATGACAGCTCATGAGTGGACCGAAGAATTCTAGAACAATCGTTTGTATGTATGTATGTGTGTATGTATGTATGTATGTATGTATGTATGTATGCTTAATGATCCAATTTTAACCAACATCTTTGGCAATTGAAGGCAAGGCACAAATGATATCACAGGTGGTATAAGAATTTGCATTGAAATTGTATCAGCTGGAATTCAGGTGTGAAAACTAGTTGTCTTGCTATTGACCTCATATCATGCAAATACTACTATTTATATGGTACGCCAACATTAGCATCCTCCTAATGATGCTTGCCTCTCTTTTTGGGTTTATATGGTTACTCAATCAATCTTCTTGTCCAGTTCCGCGAGGAGTATAATCAATTACGTCTTTTTAGTTTCATAAAATTTTAGTTGGAAACCCTCTCTATTTAAAGTTCAATATTAAGTATTGAACAAAATTTAATAGAATTCGGTAATCTCATTTAAATGAATTCGATCCAACTACTTGAAGAGCTTAAGAATGTAATGTCTCTCAAGTCTCATCTCATCAGTTGAGCATGTACTTCTTTTTAATAAAGTGGGAGGGGGATTCCATAGTTCTCATCTCTGAGAGAGAATCAAACAATAATGAATCTACTTGCTTAAAAATTTTACTGGAAAATTTTTACATATACGTAAGGAGCCCGATGTTATTGGCTTATTGTTCTTGGATTCCTGTTTGAGTAAGCTGGCACATCCCTATCTGCATTGAAATCGACTGTAAAATTAGCATTGAAGCGAAAATGGGAAAAAGAGCAAATCACAAGTTCTAGTATCTGTCTAGAAAAGTTGAAATCTTTTGAAAGCTCTAGCAAACACTTTTTACCAAATTGCAATGGCATCCTAATCAGCATTGGAGCCCATTTTCTTACTACTAAGTTGGCATCCCTATTAAGCATTGGAGCAACTAAAGGAAAAGCAAATACACTCATCACTCCTCAGTTTAGAAAAGCCAAATGCTTATCCGTTGTTGGATAAATCCTTAATATAAGAAATTTAACCTAACATCATTAGGATTCGTAAATCTCCTGTAAAGAGTCGGTCTTTTTTCCTTTGTTTTTAAGCTAAAAACTAGTTTGCCAGCTAAAGATCTATAGCATGATCATTCAATTGGGTTTTACAGTTCCATTCCTCTTGTAGATGAGATAAAAGAAACGTGTTGAAAAACCAATCAACTGTCATTATCATGCATGGTAGGTCACTTGTTTATGACCATTAGATATTAATTTGTACGGTAAGATTCAGCTTTCTCGTCTAATCAGCCAAAATTTGCAATAATTAATTTAAGCATAATTTTCTTTTCAACAAAGATGTGCGAGCATGTGAGATTTTTTTAGAAATTATCTGTGTCACAAGAATTCTCATATCATACTAGAAGTCTAGAACAACAACTTATTATTTCATGAGATAAGATAATCTTCAATTGAATCCTCCAATTTTTTCAAATTTTTAATTAAATATAAGATATGTGGTATTTAAAAAATAAATAAATAGCATATTATGTATTATGTTGCATATCCGGCTAAAAATAAAAGAGAATAGAAGGAATCAATTGAAGTATTGAACAGGATTTTTTTCTATTTCTATTTTTGGTGGGGGGATTGATTCTATTGCTACCACTAATTGCAACTCATTAGCCTTTTTGGTGGGCAAAATTTGAATTTAGTAAGACATCTCTTTTGACTACTGACAAAAATATACTATAATGTAAAAGAATAGATATAAAGGAGCTGTTAACCGATATTTGAAACAAAGAGTAAGAAAAGAAAAAATAATTGGAAACGGCAATGTCTAAAAAAAATCCCAAAAAGGCATAAGGAAGAAATCATATAGGTATTGGGGTTAGCTATAAATAATATTACTCTTCCAATGAAAAATTTCCCCAAATTCAAGTTCTTGTTGTAATTAAATCAATACTACTTCCATCACATTCTAATTTTTTAATTAAGACTTGTTGTAATAAAAAATTTATTACTTAAGACTGATTAAGACTAACGAATGGGAAAGGGGTAGGCTTGAGGAATGGAACTAATAGATCCATTTTCATGCCCTATCTGTTACATCAATGATCAGACCATTATTCTATTCCGTCTCTGCTTTAGAGATGAACCAAAATCCTGTTTCTCTTAAAGGAAACTTAAACAATCGTCTACTCAAAATTTTTTTGCTCTAATTATAATTTCTTCCATTTTTTTTTTTTTAAAGCATACTACAATGACCAAATTACCACTTATCACCTTTGTTAAAAAAATATCTCTAACATTAGTCAAAGTTAAATCCCATGCCTATCCTAATCTGTCATATATATAAATCTCTTTAATATTATATGATGGAAAAAAAAAATTGTATATTGTAGGAATAAATTATGCTAAAATCATATTTATATAGCATATAAAAGGGATTACTATTGCTTAAGTTTCAACTTTCCCTGATGTGGTGCCGACAGTATGGCATTGGCAAAGACAACTTATTTTTAAAATTTAACATCCACATCAAAAAAAAGATCCTAAAACGAAAGGAATGCTAAAATCATATTCATATAGCATATAAAAGGGATTACTATTGTTTAAGTTTCAACTTTCCCTGATGGGTACCGACAGTATGGCATTGGCAAAGTCAACTTATTTTTAAAATTTAACATCCACATCAAAAAAAATATCTTAAAACGAAAGGAAAATGTCAAATGCTGCAGGACATGGTTGGTGAAAATTGGTTTCATTAGGTTTTTTTAGGCCAGCTTGTGGAGATTTTCTTGTGATATATATACACTCTAATAATAATATAATCTCTGGAACAAAGATTGGTACCCGATTTACCAACTTATTTTATTTTATACTTTTTTTTTCTCCCTTGAAAAAGTAAAACAATAAGAAAACCTTCTCTTTAAATTTGAGTACCAACATACTGTTAGGTTTATATATTGATTATATATTGTCAATGCACCTTGATATTTGAGTACCAACAAGAGCAAGAGATTTATAATAAATCGAACGTGCCTAAAAGGAAAACAGCATTAGAAACACCTAAGTATTTTGATAAAGTACTCCTGATATAAGTCACACAAACAAGAACAGAATATCTGAAAGGAAGATTATATGGAAAAAGAAAGCTACAGTTTTATTTGTTGGTCTGTTCCTTCCAAATGAATTGAATGACATCTTTTATACAGAACAAGGGAGATGCATGAAATAGAATGGTGGTGCAGCTTTACGATGTGTGTGTGAGAGAGTTATGACTTATGAGCAAAGCTTAGTTTTGTGTCTAGTATGTTTATTTGAGGGCACTTTTCGGTGTATTGGGGTTTTGGGTTAATTTTATATTTGAGAGGTTACGTGCGGTTGTAATTCATATAATTAATATTGAGTTTTGGTTTGCGTTGGCTGTGTAGGTAGAGTTAAAGTAAACTGAATCACATTAAATTTAGTTTATTGCGATGCTTTTTTTTTTTTTTTTTTTTTTTCCTTTTTATAAAAAATATATATAGTTTGTTGTCGTGCTTGTTATTTTATTGTTTTGTGTGTATTCTACAACATTCACATTCAAAACAAAGAAAACGTGTCTCAAAATTTATAATCATAGAAAAAAAAAAAATTGAAACAAGCACTTTCAGTGTCCAAAGCCTAACAAAACCTCAACTCAATTATTTATTTATTTTTAGACCACATCAGATTCCAAACTCTCCTTAATATCAAAATTAACAAAACTAACAAAATTTATCTAAAATTTTCATAAAATATAGGGAAAAAAAATCACTTAATAGAGCACCTCCATATCTCTTAGGAAGTAAAGGTTTCCGAATCATGATGGCCCTAGCATTAAGTAGGTCGTAGTTCTATTTATCATAGAGAAATTTGAGATTGAGAGAGAAAAGATGTCACAGGGTTTGAACAAAGGAAGAGGAAATGCAACCGTTTTAAAAAAATTAGATGGGTTAAGTTTTTAAATCAAGTGTTGACAACCTAAGGGTTTTAAAAGGGGGAAAAATGTTCATGGAGAAATTGAAAGTCAAAATTAGGGAAGCTTAAATGTTGAAAAAGTCTAGAATCACAACATATTTTACAACTTCTTGCCACAACTATGAAGTGACAAAGTGTGATTGATGAAGAAAAATAGTAGGTCCATGTGTAAATAATAATTAACCACTCACTCACAGTCTGCCACGTCAGAGCTGTGACAAAAAAAGTTGTGGAATGATTTGTGTTTCTAGAACCACTAAACATTAGCCTTGTGATAAGAGACAAATGGAGGAGGATATGTAACAATTTATGATTTTGAACTCTACTTCTAACTCTGACATCAACAACAACAACAACAACAACTACTGTTAAGACCCTCAAATACTGGACTACCTACCTGCTATGCTTCTGCTATGACTTCTAACTCTAACATCAACAACAACAACAACAACTACTGTTAAGACCCTCAAGACTGGACTACCTACCTGCTATGCCTGTTGTCTGTTGCTGCATAACCCGTTTGCTGGTTGCATTGCAGCAGGATCTGCTACCTGCTGTCAGCATCAGCTTAGCTAGTTGAGTTAATGAGTTGCAGTGTTGCTGTTACACTGACGGAGTGGGAATGGTGAAGAAAAATAGTGGATCCATGTGTAAATAATGGTTAACCATTTACAGTCTGCCACGTCAGAGTTGTGACAAAAAAGTTGTGGAATAATTTGTGTTCTTAGAACCAATAAATGTTAGCCTTGTGAATTGTGATAAGGGACAAAAGGAGGATGATATGTACTATTTATGATTTTTCTAACTCCCACATCAACAACTACCGTTAAGACCCTCAAGACTGGACTACCTACCTGCTATGCTTCTGCTATGCCTGTTGTCTGTTGCCTGCATAACCCGTTTGCTGGTTGCATTGCAGCAGAATCTACTACCTGCTGTCAGCATCAGGTTAGCTAGTTGAGTTAATGAGTTGCAGTGTTGCTGTTACATAGCTGCTGCTGTATCACTGCAGCATGAGTGGAGTTGCAGCATTGTATTGATACTTGTACTCAGTTTATTCAGGCAGAAATTGGTAGACACTTGTAAAGTACTAGACTGTAATGCAGCTAACTAACTCTAATTAACCATGTGACTAACTATTATTCATCATGTGGTCAATTAGGAGTTACTTGAGCTATTAGGGAGTGTTAGACTGACTAACTACCAATTCTCACGTAGTTAGAAGCTCGTATAGCTTGTTAAAAGGACTAGGAGAGATTCCTCAAAGAAAGATTAACAAATCAATGAGTTAAAAGGACTAGGAGAGATTCCTCAAAGAAAGATTAACAAATCAATGAGAAAAGTTAGAGAGATAAAAATTAGATATTAGATAGCATATTATCAAATTAAACGGACAAGGTAGCCTTTGCGCTACAAAGATATAAGGAATTTTTCAAACAAAGATTAACAAATCAAAAAGAAAAGTTAGAGAGAGAAATATTAGCAATTAGATAGCAAGATAGAGGGGACTAATACGTTTGTTCATGGAGGACTCTTATGCGTGAATCGAATTGACTTTATGCTTGGATTTCAGGCTTCAGCCATGGCTGCTACTCAAGTTGCATAAATTCTGGCAATCACAAATGTGATTCCTCAACATTCCATCTTTATACAAAATTAACACACGTGGCAAATTCATTGCATTTATTAAAAACAAAAATTTGACTCTCTGATTATTGCAATGTGTAACAAATACTGCAGCAAAATTAAGAAATTAAATTGATACAATAACTCATTTGGCATAAAGATTGAACACCTAAAATGGGACATGTGGCGCAAAATTGCGAATCCAATTAAGAATCTAATTGGATTTTCTCTCAGCTTTAGCTATTAATATATATATATATATATATATATAGATTAGATAGGTATAACTGCCAACTAGTTGACAGAGCAACGACAAACTTAATACACATGCACAATGCAAGCATAGCAAACACAATTAAGTGATTAATAATTTCTATAAACACACTAAAACCAAATTGCAATTAAACATAAAAATAGCATAGCCACAAATGAGTTTAACATAATAAACTCCTGTAACGTTATAACAACTAAAATCCATCTTAGTTCTTACCATACTCTAATGACAATATTGAGAAACAAAACACCATCAAAAAGCTTTATTAAATCATTTCTTTGCTGAGTTGAAATCTGTAACTTATTTACAGCTCATCGACAACCATGATTGCACGAGGTCCTGCAAGAATTTAAAAACTATAAGTGCATTCTTGTTTGAGATTTAATACCAGATGAAAATATAATAACACTAATCAGTTTTGTAATTATACAGGAAAAACCTACACCAAGATATGTTGTTTTCAGAATGTAGAAATTACGAAAAAACCCAAGCCTATACCACATGAACATGTACACCAAGGGGGAGTGGGGGGCAGGGTAAATGATCTAAAGCAGATTCCTATGCCAGAAATTATTATAATACTCTTTAACAAAAGATTACTGTAATGAGAAGACACCAAGTTCCAAAAGAAAATAGAAATATTGCAAAATTCATAGTACAAGAAAGAACACAAATACAGAATGGCATCATCAACTGTTCTTTAAAACCAAAACAAAACATTTCAAACTAAAGCCAAAGCCAACCAGACAACCACAAAACACAATTATGAGTCAAGGTTTGTATCATCCTACAAGACGCTCTCAGAAATACATCCGTGGCTTGAATTAAGGGATTTTTTTTTTTTTTTTTTTTGGGGGGGGGGGGGGGGGGGGGATTAAAAGAAACAAGATGAAAAATTGAGCATCCACCATAACAAGAAAATTTTATATAAATACTACAAACTGAACCACTATTTCTACACAAGCAAAAATCACAAATTATCTCATTGCTACATTCAGAAATCACTCTTGTCAATCAAGGATTGATGTGTCCATCAACATGTTTTCAATCATGTTTTCAATTACAGGAAAACAAAAAGCTAAAAAGATGCTAACTATCTATTAACTTCTAAAAATTTTCCTTAGCGAATAAGGGAATATATTCATCAATGAGCTACAACAGAAGCAAAATTTCTTGTATGCTTGCATAGAAGAAAAATTATCAAATACACTGAGTGCTTATACACACTTAAGAAACAGTAGGAAGTAGGAACCAAATCTTGTAAGTTAAAGATAATACACAAACAAAGCAAACATTTACATCCATTATTTTTTGGGAGGGGGGGGGGGGGGGGGGGGGTTTGTGGAGCTTGGTGTTTTTTTTGGGGGGGGAGATAGAGCAATTAATGAAATAAGAATTGCAGTTGTTTTTGGGGGGTTATATCTCGAAGGATTTATGGAGCAAGGTTTCAAGTTGGAGTGCAAATGTCAGGCCTATAGTAAATATGAATGTGGTGCTAGATTCGTTAAAGAAGAAAAAAATCAAAGTTAAGAGTTTAGTAAAAAAGTTACTGGAATGGTGTGTCTGGGTATACTATTTGTGTACAAAGGAAGCTATTGCCCCCCCCCCCCCCCCCCTCCCACCTCTTTTTCTCTTTCTTTCCTTTTTTTAATCAGTAAGAAATAAAAATACATTAAAAGATGAAAAAAGGGGTGCAGTATACAGGAAGTATACTACAGAACAGTGCAGACATGAAAAGAAAATAAAAATCAGCATAATATGAAACCATCCAACACCGACAAAAAATCTGAGGAAAACTCAGGGGAAGAAGAATGAGTACTAAGCCACAGTAAAATAGTGCTCAGTAGGTGAGACTTAAGAAGGAGAACTGAGGATTCTTTGTCTTCAAACACCCACAAATTCCTTTCCTCCAACAAATGCACGTAAGGCAGGAAGGAACTGCACTCCACACAGGCAGCCTGTCCTTTTTAACTGTAATAGGCTGCCCAACAACACAACAGATCCCCCACCCTTTGAGGCATCACCCAACTAACTTATTCCCATCAGACACCACAGAAAATCCCATGATTCGCTAGCCACCCGACAATGAAGAAATAAATTATCAATGGTCTCCCCTCCAACCTCTGTCCACCAAAAAAAAAAAAAAAAGGAAGATTAAGGCTTGCATTGGACCTTGGGTAACTGCCCAAACAAAGATCATTCATTCCACAATGAATAGACCCTAATGCAAGAATTGGGGTTGCACTTTGGTTTTAATTCGATCAAGTTCTATTTCTTTGCATGTAAATTAGTTTTAATTTGATGTCTTCTACTTCCCCTACTTTTTCTTTTTTCTTTTTCCCACTAGTGTTCGGCCTTGTGCATCTGATTTGTACAATTATGTAACAGAAAATACTAATTCATCCACAAAAGATTAAGAGAGGGAAATGGAAAAAAAAAAAGGAATAAAATGGAGTCAACAAAACAATACATCTAAGCATAACTATTTGTTGTTATATAAAAAACTAAAAAATTATGCTAAGGAACAAAAGATAGCAAAAATAGGTCAAGAAGAGGATTACAAACAAGTCATTTTCCGTTCTTAACCACCCAAAGCAAGCAATAACCACTGATGAGCTGCTTTCTTAATGAGCATGGCTCTATGGGAATTTTTTCAGCAAGAAGATAGGCATTCAAGAAAATAGAAGATTTAAAATGTAAAATCAATATCTTTGGTTGACATATTAAGCAATTTTTTAATAATACATGAACATTTAGTACAAGTGTGAAAACATGAAGTTAAAAGATATCACCATAACATTATCAATAAATAAAATGTTGAGTACATCTATCTATACATTTTAAATTATAAATGTCAAGAAACATGGAATTCACAACCTTTTGATAAATAAGCTTGCTAAGTTGATAACCAACAAAATCCACTTTGTTTTTTGATACTTAATATATGATTATCAAAGAAAAATTGAAATGAGGCTAATGCTATCTACTCAACTATCTCCTCAATATAACCAACCACAACCTTGATAAGCTCTCTATTCTAAATATAAAGCCACTTAATAAGGATTTATAGAGCAGTGTTACACACACACACACACACACACACACACATATATATAACTCATAATCAATGCCAATTTGCCAAGTATATATAAGATGGACAAAATGAAAAAGACCAAAAATATAAGCATGAAAATAAAATGAATCTTGCCTGTTGTTGTTCCTCTCTCTTCTTTCCTAGTAAGTAACTGCACGATTGGGTTCATCCAGCAAAACTAGACTCTCAACATAAGAATCAAAAAAAGTATACCCATTTCCATTGATGCTATGATCGAAAATATACCCATATCCAGTAATCCCAAGCACTTTAAGCTTCTGGCTCTCAAAGTGTAGTGAGATGAGCGCCCCATCATGCATTTCAATTATAACCTCACCACTTCTTCTAAAACCCAATGCCCTTGGTACGTACTCACGGGAACATTGACCATCAGACAAAGTAACAAGTTTGGTCCAGGATGACTCATCAGCATATTCTTTCATCACCCAAATATTTAAACAGGGACTAGAAAAATCCTGTTGATGAAACAAGGCAAGGGAATTCCTATAAACTGAAATAGACATGCGCACCCAATACTGATCTCCATCGAAACCATTCAAAAATTCTGGCAGCGCAATCTCACGAATGACCTCGTCCCCCAGATCCAACACCATAACAAAGGATTGCAAATTGTTGGTTATAGTTCTCCTGAAAGCAATCCAATGCAGAGCACCATTCACAAAAGCCAGTGGCTCGCGACCACGAACAACACATCTCGAAGGCAAACCAACAGTAACCATTCTCCACTCATCAGTGGCAAGTGAGTAAACCTCAACCTTGAGCGAAGACCCATCTTCGTCCTCTCTATCCAAAAGTCTCACAACTCTCACCACTTTATAGTCGTTAGTCTTGGAATCAAATCCAAACCCAGTAGTCTCTTCAAACCCACCGTAAGTGGAGTAGCTGACAATGGGTCTAGAAGTTCTGGTGAACTTTCTAACACAAGGGTTCCAGAGAATGTAAGAGTTATCGTAAGAGAGTAAATCTCTGGCAAGGCAAACCAGGCCATTACAAGTACCCACCACACGGAGTATCACGCTACCGCTTTGAGCAGGAAAAGGGGAGTCAAACCTGGTGTGTTCGTTGAAGTCTTCTTCTTCGTTGTTGCTGTTGTTGTTGTTGTCCCAATACAACGTGTAGACTTCTCTTTCACGTTTATCCCACATCGTACCTTCATTTGGACAAAGCCTGAAGAGAAAGAGGCGGTTGTTGGAGTTGGAGGAGGAGTGGTGGAGATGGGTGGAAATGAAAGAAGGGTTTTGGATGAGGGATTTCCATTTTTTGGAGACACAGGTACAAGTTATGATGGATTTGATAGGTAGTTGTAGGAAAGCATGGGTTAGGATTCCAGGTGGAAGAGAGTCCCACATCGGTTCTTTGTCTGACATTGCTGCCCTTGAGAGAGAGAGAGAGAGAGAGAGAGGGGGTGTTTAGAGTTCAGACTACAGAAACGAGAGATTGAAGAGAGTAGGGGGGGCCAAAATGGCCCATTAGCATGTTTTTTTGAACTATTTAGCAACAGAGCACTGTTTCGGAACTATATAGCAATATACCACTTTTTCTGGTACTCGAGCTTGGTGAGCTCGAGTACCATGTTTTTTACTGGTCAAACATCTTCTAAAAAAAAAAAAAACGCCGCTATAGGGCCCGAAAACGTCACTATAGGGCTTAAAAACGCCACTATAGGGCCCCTTGAACCTGTTATGGGGGCTTATAAAAAAATTTTGCAGTAAAACGCCGCTATAGGGCCCAAAAACGTCACTATAGGGCTTAAAAACGCCACTATAGGGCCCCTTGAACCTGTTATGGGGACTTATAAAAAATTTTTTGCAGGAAAACGCCGCTATAGGGCCCGAAAAACGTCACTATAGGGCCCCTTAACCTGGTATGGGGGCTTAAAAACGCCGCTATAGGGTCCGAAAACGTCACTATAGGGCTTAAAAACGCCACTATAGGGCTCCTTGAATATGGGGCGACAGTGGATTAAAAAAACATGGTACTCGAGCTCACCAAACTCGAGTACCAGAAAAAGTGGTATATTGCTATATAGTTCCGAAACAGTGCTCTGTTGCTAAATAGTTCAAAAAAACATGCTAATGGGCCATTTTGGCCGAGTAGGGGGTGTGATGAAATGGTAAAGTGAAAACATAATAGTCCTAAGCCCGAGTTATATAAAACTTAGTCGAAAGCCCACCATCCTCAAAGGCCCACTTCTAGTGATAGGGAAAGCAATAGCTTGTATCAGCCTTGACAAAGAAGATGCTAAGGGTGGAGAGAGAGAGAGAGAGAGAGAGTAGACAGAAGAAAGAGCTTTATACCTAGCTCATTGCACAAGAGCTTGATAGATGTTCCAATACATTTTTTTTTTAAAAAAAAACTGTAAATTTTTTTAATTTAATTTTACATCTAATTGAGCCACCATGAAATTATTAAAAAAAGTATTAATAACTTGGATTGAGATTCTCTAGAGTTCTTAGAACATCTTTACAGATTAAGATCCTAATTTATATGTTTGAACATTGGTCGAGCATGTATTAATTAATCATTCAATCCTAATGATTAATTAACTCTCAAGTAGTAGTCTATTTTATCCAATTTTGAGGTATAATTCCTTCAAAGCAACCAAAATTCTATTTTATTTCTAAATATTTTTAATATGAAAGCACTTGTGTTGTGGAGATTTAGACTCTCTCGTAGTAGTCTAATTTATCAAATTTTGAGGTTTAATTCCCTTGAAGCATCCATATTTTTTTCTAAAAATTTATTCTCTCAAAATATCTTATATGAATCATCAACCTCCATTTAAAAAAAAAAAAAAATTTATTCTCTCAAAATATCTTATACAAATCATCAACCTCCGCATCCTATTCACATTTCTAGCATATAACAACTAGTGCAAACAAAAACAAAATTGATAATCAACCATTCCAAAGGCTCCAAAACCAGGGAATTAAGGAGAGGGACAACCAAGGTTGCAAATTATAGGTTTTCTAGGTTTCTAAATTTTTAAAAGGAAAAGTCTAGGATAACATAATTTTTCACAATTTCTTGCTACAACTGTGACGTGGTAGGATGTAATTGGTAAAAAAAAAATTGTGGGTCCATGTATAAGTGATAATTAACCACTCACAATCTGCCACGTCAAAATTGTGGCAAAAAAGTTGTGAAATAATTTGTGATCCTAAAACTACTCTTTTTAAAAACTAAAATAAATTAATAAATTCAAAATTTGACATGTCAATTTTTTTTTTTTTTTTTTTTTAGCGAATAGACTATTTATTATAAAAAGAAGGTTAAGATGAAAAAAAACTCTATACAGTCAAGTATTCTAGAACTGTAGAGAATCTTGATTCCAAGAACAATACCATTTTCAATAGAGATATAGGATATAAAGCCAACAGGCAAGCTACTTTGCCTAACAATATTTGGACTACTTTGCATGTTGTGATTCATAGCCAAATGAAATTTTGCTAACGAATCCACCTACCTATATAAGCCGTTGATGGCAGAATCCCTAACACACAAGGCTATGTCTTAGATAATGGAACATGATTTAAGCAAATAATAGACTAAATTGCAATTTAAATCCATCAGATTTAGAATAATTTGATTTTGCTCCAAAAGTTTCAAACACTATTCTACTCAAATAGTCAAACACAAAGAGAGAGAGATGTGAGAAAATGAACTAAAAAATTATTTTTTGATTTATTGAGTGAATAGTGCTCAAAAAATGTTTTGGGCCCACTGTTCATTGTTACAAATTTTTCGGCAATTTATTGAGCCTATTCATGAAGCTTTTGCGTGAGTTTTGTGAAAATTTAGGCTAAATGTGGTTTTGAAAAGCCAAATGCTAATGCTAATCAGATAAACAGAAACTAAAACTAGCTCTGAGATTTTCTTCATGTGCTTTATCATAGCCTATATGAGAGATTTTCTCTTAGGTGAGTTTTTATTTTTATTTTTTTATGGAACTCTTAGGTGAGTTTTGATTACTGAGGTACTTCTTCTCAAGGGTTGAAGCCCAAGGCAAACCCAAGCGCCATATATACACACACACATATATATATATAAATGCAATTCAAAAAATAAAAATAAAAATTTTCTAGTGTTCACTTTTGATACAGAGTTACAATAAATAACCAACACAAAGCAGATGGTAACTCCTTGAATGTCATTCACTATCTGAAACAACATTTGTGTCATCTGTCATTTTATGGAAGGAAATTTTAGTAGGTTCAAGGCATGTTCTCAAGGTGTCATGCCCAAGCTGTGCTCTTTCATTGTCTCCAAACCCAACGATTTTTCCATGATTAGTGACAACAACTGTGTGGTACAACCCAGTACTAATTTGAGAAACATGGTGACATCCTAAGCATTCAAGGATTCCAAGCCTCATGACTTTATCAGAGACTCCCCATTCTGGGAACCCAAGGCTACCAATACCCATCCACCCAAAGCCATAAAGCGATCGGTTATCTACTAGTACATGGGAGATGCACATAGACAAATTATAGGCAGATAGGAATGACTAAAAGAAGATAAGTAGTACCTAGATCGGCAGATGTCATAGTAATAATACACACTAATTTCTATAAATAGAATGGTGGTGTGACTTTACTATGTGTGCATGTGTGAAAGTTATGAGAAAAGTTTAGTGTAGGCAGAGTTAAATGACTAAGTTCTGTTAGTGTTTAGTGTATTAGTTTGAGCACACATTTGGGTGTTTTTGGTTAATTTATGTTTTGAGAGTTTTTTGTGAGAGTTTATGCGGTTGTAATTCAATTTATTAATAGTGATTTTTGTTTAGCGTTTGCCTGTGAATTTAGGTTTGGAGTACACCAAATCTTGTTAACTCTGGTGTATTGTGGTGCTTTGTTGTAATTTTGTATGTGTATCCTACAACATTCTCTAATATCTAAAACAAAGAAAACATATCTCAAAAATATTTATAATTGAAGAAAAAAAAAACACACTTTTAAGGTCCAAAACCTTAAAAAATAAAAATAAAAACCACAATTCAAATCTAAAATGAGAAAAAAATGTCACATCAAATTCAAAGCTCTCTCCTTAATAAAATAAACAAAATTTAGTTGAAAAATTCTTAAATTATAGGGAAAAAAAAAATGAAACAGACATTTAGAGTACCTCCATATCTCTATGAAGTATAGGTTTCCAAATCATAGGATCCCAGTATAGAGTAGGCCTCAGTTCCATTTGTCATAGAGAGATTAGAGACTGAGAGAGAAGATGTCATACGGTTTGGAATAAGAAGGAAATGCAACCGTTTAAAAAAATCAGATTGATGAGTTTTTAAATCAAGTGATGACAACCGAAGAATTTTAAAAGAAAAGAAAAATATTCATGGATAAATTATTTTTGATAGATAAAATATCGAAAGCTAACTAAAATATTCATGGATAAATTAAAATCCAAAATTAGGTAAGCTTTAAATGTTAGACTTGAGATGAAAGAAATGAAGGAGGATAGTAACTATTTATGATATTGAACTCTAACTGCTGAAGGATGGCAATTTAAGGGTTGAGCCCAAAAAAGAAAAATGTTATGACCCTCAAGATTGAACTAGCTACCCACTATGCTTCTGATATGCCTGTTGTCTATTGCTGCATAACCTGTTCGCTAGTTTCATTGCTGCATAATCTGCCACCTGCTGTCTGCATCAGCTGAGATAGTTGAGTTACTGTGTGCCAGTTACATGGCTGCTGCTTTATCACTGCTGCATTGTATTGATACCTGTACTTGAGCATTTTAGTTACCTGTAATTAGTTTACACTAGTCTTTGTTAGCTCACTTGTACTCTGCTTATTCTTGCTATAATTGGAGGACAATTGTAAAGTACTAGACTTTGATGCATCTAACTAGTTCTATAATCAACAATGTGAAAAACAACTATTCAGCATGTTGTTAATTAGGAGTTAGTTAAGCTGTTGGGGAGTGTTACACTAACTAACTACCACGACAGGCATTACAAGAAATTCAAAAACAGTTATAGTCTACTAATTTGTTTGTGCAGAAAATGGCTGAATCAGAAGAAAGGAAGTAGCAATCAGGGTCACAAGGCTACCACGTTCCTAGCAATTCAACAGCTTCAGAGTCTGCATTGGTAAGCCAAATCAAACCCTCGAAATTTGACTTCCCCAGATTCCAAGGAGATGATCCAGCCTACTGGATTTACAAGGCTAATCAGTTCTTTTAATGTAATACAACTGAGCATCAAATGGTCCTGATGCCATCATGTCACATGGATAAGGAAGCATTGGTGACTATTCAAGATGCTTATTATGCTGGATTGTTTGTTGGCTGGGAGGCTTTTGTCAACACTTGGAAAATTCGATTTGGCCCAACAACATATGATGATCCAATGGAGGTTCTATCTAGGCTCAAACAAACTTCTAATGTGGCGACTTACAAAAGCCAATTTGAAGCTCTATCTAACAAAATCACATGACTGTCTAAACCACACAAGCTTAGTTGATTCTTGAGTGGGTTAAAGGATGAACGAGGGAGAAAAGCTATTGTTTTTAAAAATAAATTGAATGAGTTTTTTTTTTTTTTTTGATAATTATTAATTTTTATTGAAAAGAAAACTAAAACATGAAGTATGGAAGGGATATACTCCTGTGCCATTATCCACTCAAACAAAGTTCGGAAGAATTGCATCTTCACTTGTAAGGTAGACCACTCACATCCCTAAAAAATTCTAGCATTTCTTTCACGCTAAATGCACCACATCACACAATGAGGAATGACCACCTTCCAAATTACACTATTTCTATGTCATCCCAACAGACCTTGCCAGCAAACTAGTAAATCTACAACATTCTTAGGCATCACCCAATGATCTCTGAATAACCCAAAAATCATATCCCTTTACTCACTTGCAAAAGGGCAATGTAATGGCAAATTACTCACTTTCTCCCCTACCTACTTACACATAGAACACCAACTAACCAAAATTATATTTCTCTTCTACAAATTCTCCACAGTAAAATTTCTCCCTAAGGAAGCAGTCCAAATAAAGAAGGCGAGACTTGAAGGAATCTTAGGCTTCCAAATACTTTTCCAAGGAACCATCGAGTCTACAAAGTATATTTCAATATTCCAGTCCAAACTCTTGACACTCCATAAGGGATTTTTCATCTATTTAATTAATGAATCTCCAAATATGATACAGTGGACTATACTCTAAATTCTTGATTTCATTACTATGTGTGTAACTACATGAAAAGGCAACTCCTAAGGATTCTATAAGAAATTCCACACACAAGCCTTCTGCAAACATGTGCATGCAATTTGTTGATTGGGAAACAAGTTGCCACTGAATGTTGGTTCTTGTGGGTGGGGTCATTTGCCCGTAGGTTTTACAACCTAGAGGTGAATCCAAAAGACTCTTCTTTAGAAAGGTTCTGTATATTATCCACCCAAAAAAAAAGAAAAAGAAAAAGAAAAAGGAAACTCCTAAGAAAAATCAAAGAAAGTGTAGAGAAAATAAACATGAAGACTTCCAGGAAAAGCTGCCACAATAATTCACTCACAATATATTTTGATATTAGCATCATCACTTCTGTCATATTGTTCCTACTTAAATAGAAAGGCTAACAACATTTTCCCAAGAGTTGGGAATGAATTAAAACAACAAGGCAAGGCAACATCACTACTTAAAAGCACAATAAATCAGACTTGTTGGATTTATCCTTCCTACTTTTACCTGACTTGATTCAAATGAACCACATACAGTGCTTTAGTAACTGAGAGAGAAATCATAACAAAATATACTTCAGTTAAATGCAATTTGACAAGTCCTGGATTCCCTTGGGAACATCAATAACTCCTTGAGAACACGAACCTTCTCCTCTGAATTCATACGAGCAGAAGAGACTGTCATCGTCTTTAAGAATCTTGCAGTCTTAAGGATATGTCGAACAAATTCCAACTCATACGTTGACCCTTTAAATCCTTTAAAATGAAATGTCTGGAGGTGCGATGATATACATATAGGAACGTCCTCATTGAATATCGTTTCAATGATGAAAGTATATTCCTCATCAACATTGTACCATTCTACTTCTTCCTGACAACAGACGATTACTTCAGATAAATTCAGGATTATTTGATAAGGGGGAAAAAAAAAATCCATCATTTGAGCATAACATACATTAAAGACTAGTACTGCAAGATTAGGAGCCTGATGAAGCAAATTCGGGAGCACATCCCACAAAATATAACCAATATGAATGCTTAAGCAAGCCAAATTATGAAACATGGGAAGATCAGTTTTAGTGGCGTAACAGAGGCACTGCACAACAACATAATAATAATCACAACAACACAACTGATTGTCCAAGAAAAAGTAGTGTTTATCTATTCATCTATAAAAAAATAAATAAAAAATTTACCTGTGTTAAATTTGAGGCCAAATGAAGGGATTTGACATTAGAGAGTGCTCCGATGAAGTCCCTAATCTTTTTTCCATAATCTTTATTTGGATCATGATCTACGGTAACGTTGGCTTCAAATAAGTTAGACAGATTCCCTAACAAAATGTCTTCAATACTACAACCTCTGCAATAAAGGTACTCGAGAGCTGGGGCATTTATCTCAACTTTGTACTCCCAATAACGAAGAAAAATTAAATGTAACGTTTTGAGTGTAGGTGCAATGATTTTAATATAGTTATCACGGTCCCTGATATATATTTGTAGATACAAATTTTGGAGGACCGGGCAGCAACTGAGGAGTTTAGAGACAGTGTTATCGTTTGCAAATCGGACATCGACAAGATGAATAGTTTTGAGGCTCGGGAAGCCGGAAGAAGAAGAAGAAGGAGGAGGATTAAGAACAATTTTGCCTTTTAATTTCAAAACTAGTAATGATTTAGCGTAATAAAACAAGGTGGAGGGGAAGTTGAAAGGTTTTCGATGAGAAATGAAGAGATCGAGCTCTTCCAAGTCAGGCGTAATCGCGGTGCGAACCCATGTGTCGACATGGATTGGGTCAGAATCAGAATGCCAATAGAGGCGAAAGTGTTTGATGGGATTCGCATTGTTGCGACCGCGATCGCGAAGAGCCCAGACCCTGGACACGATATGCGCAAACGTAAAATGGTACCTGTTATTATTCCACTGACCTTGATGATTAGGACTTTGCTCCTCCTCATCTGAATAAGGTATTTCTTCAAATTGGTGGCTGTTAAAGTCGAGCTTTGGCACAAGAGTCCAGAGTGTCGTCCACCTGCTCGACAAAATGCTTGTGACAACAGCTTCTTTGGTTGTGAGAAAAGAGAGGACATGGCAGAGGAGAGAGTCCGGCAGATTGCTTATCCTGTCTTCGACCACTGTTGCTTCTTCTGGGTCAGTTGGTTTCAAGCGTTTTGAGGTTGATTCAGCCATTCATTCAGGATTTTGCCGAGGCACAAGTTTAGAATGGAAAGTGAGCTGCGAAAAACAAAAACTACTACAAATGCTCGTCACAAAAGCGCACACAAAAAGAGAGAATACGGGTATATCTTGCTAATGCCCCCCACCCTCCCTTATAAATTAGGGTATTTTATTTGCCCGTTAAGTTATTTTCGCAAATATATTAGATTGATCAAAATTAAAACAGTTATGTGGTCACTTTTAAAATTGGAATATCTGAAATTCACATAACTAAATGTTTCAATATTTGTCACATAAATAATACGTTTGTAGATATAGCTTCATGGGCAAAAAAACCCCCCCTAAAAGTTTCCGTAACTTTTGTGTGAATTTTGTGTTATGCCTTTGTGTTAAAGCCTCGTTCCATCTCACTTTTGTGTGTTTTTTTCTCCAAAAAAATAAAAAAAAACTTGCTCTCCCTTGCTCTGTTAGAGAGATATGAAGCAGATGTTTCATCTTGGGCGAGGCAAGGGCGACGCTACATTATTCTCAGGGGGTTCAAATGAACCCCTTGACTTCAAAAAAAAAAATTTATATATATAAAATACATTTTTTTGTTAGATTAATAATATAATTTTTTCTTAAAAATATTTTTGCACACCCTGACTTAAATTTTGCATGCCTTTATTATAAGTATTTCCAACTCTAAGAATAAAGAGTAAGTGTTTGTGAATTATAAGTGTTACTATTTTTTATAAATTTATATTATGTGTGTGAGTGTATCTAATATTGTTTGTATACATTACTTTTTGTTATAATGTTATTTGTGTGAATTATGATGTGTGTGGATGTTTGTGTGTGCAATATAAATATAATATAAATTTATATAATTTAAGAATTAGGAAATAGAGATGGTTTGTTATATGTGTGTGTATTGTTATCATGTTATAATAACTTTTTGTTATAAAGTTAGTAAAATTTAAGAAAGAAAATCGTAAAGTTAGTGATTGTCCAAGCATTTGATTGGTTAAGTAGACACTAGTGTATAATTTTATGTATAAATGAGTGTGGTTGTGTTCGTCAATAATTAATACAAAACCAATGAGTTTAGTTTAGTCATTTAGTTTAAAATATTTTTATAAAAACAATAACAAATAGATAATAAAAATTGTATAAAAATAAAAATGTTAGATAAACTTAACAAAATAAAATGATTGTAGGCTCATACCTACCCACATTGGTAATAGATACTCATAATTCAAAATTTGAATACTTGTAGAAGGAAATTGTAAAACTTCATGTATTAATTTTTTTTTTTTTTTTTGGTCGGTAACTCAATGTATTCAAGTTCTTTTTTTATTAAAATTTTTAATGAATCCCCTAAACAAAATTCTTGGAGCTGCCACTAGGGCTAGGGAAAAAAAGAAAAGAAAACAAAAAGCTTTTGTCTTTTTTAATGTTGTTTGTTGAAGTATTTTAATTAGATGGGTGGCTGAAAATTAAAATGGAAACCTAAGGAACAGTCATAAGGGATTGTATCTAAGTTTTTTCCATACACAAAAGTGAAGACTTTATGTGAAAGAGTATGAGATTTTGTCATGTAACGCACTCTTTGAAAAGATAATTGAAATACTTTTAAGCCACATAAGAGATAAGAAAAAATAAAAAAAATATGTACATTTTGTTTTTTGGTTCAATGTTTCAAGACTTTTCTTTTTCTTTTTTTTTTTTCTTTTCTTTTCTTTTTTTTTTTTTTTTTTTTGAGGAAACAAGACTTTTCCAATGAAAGAATAAGGATTCTTTGTAAGACTCTTCGATTCAATGTTTCAAGACTTCTCCAATTAAAAAATAAGGACTTGTATTTTCACATCTTGCATTTCTACTCCTTTATATACACCACCTACAATCCTTTATGCCATCTCATCTCAAATACGCACAAACCAGAATGATGTCATTTACCTTCAACCCTTCAATAACACCTACCTAGCTCCAACATTATCGTCTCATCTGATCTTAACTCATGTGAGTTGGCTAAAACCAAGGAAGATGGCATATGTTATTTATTGATTGACGACAACTTATGTTTTGATATTGAAGTTAAACGTTATAGGTTTTGTAAATGCTATGATTGGCTTTGGGTCTTTTGAATTTTGGTGTGAGAAAGCCATAAATGTATTCTATTTTAGAACTTAAGAAAAATAGAAAGAAACTTTCTAATTTATTATTGATGAAATTAGTTGTTTTTTTATATTCTATTTTGGAATTCATAATTTATAGGTTTCTTTGTATTTTTTTACTACCATTTAGTGCAGTATTGTTATAAGCATGGCGATGAAAGTAAAAGTCAATGATGATTTTAGAGTGTTTTTTCAAAAAAAAAAATATAATTGGGATATGGAAGTCCAACTTAAGGCAATTAAATCTTGATAAATGAAAGTGTTTTTAGCATATTTTTCTTTACATCACATTCTCTATATGCAAGTACTTACAAATAATTTTCTTTTGTTGAGATAATGAAATGGGTGTTTGAAATTTGTGGCTCGGTATTTGGTTGTGAAAATGGAGTGTACTTATGGAAGTATTTAGGAGGATGCTTGAAGTTCTGTACTTTTTTAGGATATGAATGTATTTTACACTTAAAATTTTAATTTATAAATTTCAACATCATTTAATCAGTTTTTTTTTTTTTTTTTAAAAGTAAGTTTACAAATGTTATAATATGTTAGTCTCTTAGAAATGTCAAAAAACTTGATTGTTCCAACCTCATAAATCTAGATTAGTAAAGCAATTCCCCTCAATATTGAAAAAAAAATTCTATGACAATTTTTTATTATATAAAATATGAATTAAGAAGATCAAGTTTTAAAGCATTCAACAATATTGTTAGAGAACATAAATATTATACAACAAAATGAGTATTACAAATAAGTCTTAAAAAACATAAAAATTATTTAAAAGGAATTTGCAAAGTATCCGAGCGTTGCATGGGACATTATCTAGTAATTACTAGAAGAAAGAAAGTTTTAGATGATACAAAATTAATTTTAAATACAACAATAATTTAACGTACATTCACAATTCTTTTTTTTTTTTTTTTAATGCAATTTAACAAGAATGACCAAAAAAAAAAACTTTTTTTTTTTAAGTAAATAGTAATACTTATTAGAACACACATAAAAATAGTAATACTAGTATTTTAAACTAGGTTTATAATACATTATATAACCAGAGTCTAAATACAAAAAGGCCTAACCTTTGTAGTTGTATATTAAGGTTATAACCAGCGGACATCCCTTCTGATACAAAGTTATCAAAGTTAAAAATCTTCTAGTGTTCAATTCTGATACAAAGTTATATTAAATAGTCATCACAAAGCTTATGATAGCTGAGCTTCCTAAATGTCATTTGCTATCTAAAACAGATTTTGTGTCATTTGTCATTTCTTGGATGAAAATTTCAGTAGGTTCAAGGCTTGTTCTCAAGGTGTCATGCCCAAGCTATGCTCATTCATTGCCTCAAAACCCAAATATTTTTCTGTGGTTAGTGTTTTAAACTGGGTCTATAATATATTATATAACCAAAATACAACTACAAAAGGGCCTAACCTTTGTAGTTGTAGATTAGGGTTATAACCAACAGACACTAGACACACACAGCCAATGTAGGATAAACATCCCTTCTGATACAAAGTTATCAAAGTTAAAAATCTTCTAGTGTTCAATTCTGATACAAAGTTATATTGAATAGTCATCACAAAGCTTATGATAACTGAGCTTCCTAAATGTCATTTGCTATCTAAAACAGATTTTGTGTCATTTGTCATTTCTTGGAGGAAAATTTCAGTAGGTTCAAGGCTTGTTCTCAAGGTGTCATGTCCAAGCTGTGCTCATTCATTGCCTCCAAACCCAAATATTTTTCAGCGATTAGTGACAACAACTGTGTGGTACAACCCAATACTCATTTGAGAAACATGGTGACCTCTTTCTTAAGCATTCAAGGATTCCATACCTCATGACTTTATTTGATGGTGCCCTTGAAAAGCATCCAAAAAACTCATCCGAGAATGGTCAACCGTTGCATCCACCAACTGGTCTATCTGAGGTATCAGGAAGGGATCCTTAGGGCAGGCTTTGTTCAGATCTATGAAGTCCACACACACACTCATCATTTCCCATTCTTTTTCTTTACCACCACCGTGGTTGCCAATCACTCCAAGTAAAACACTTCTGTTTCACCACTTCTTCTTTAACAGGATCAAAATGTTCTTTAGAAGAACACCGAGGTGGTTACTTTTTAGGGGTGACAAATGGATTAACATTCAAATGATGACAGATGAAATTTAGATCCACCCCAGGAGCTTCATAAGCACTCTGTTAGGTTCTAAAAGTTTAGAATAATTGGCAAATTGTGAACATAAACTTGTCTAGATATAGATCCTAGAGTCTATAGGTTTTATTAGACAATGCTCAAGGTGATTCAAGAACAAGTAAGTTGCAGAAAGAAAAGTTCAGAAACTGCCTGGTTCGATCGATCAAAAGACAGGCTTGACCGATTGAAATACGATTCTGCAGAATTCTATTTCAGCCCAAACTCTACTTAAACGTATTGGGTTTCAAGTAAAACACTCCTAGTATATAAAGGAAACCCTAAGCACGTTTTTATAAGGCTTTTTAAAAAAAGAAGACCGTGTCTCTTTGTATCTAGGGTTTTGTACCCAAAAGCTCTCTCATGTCTTCTACCGGTGTTATTCCTTGAAGAATCTCAAGATCCGGTATTTTAGAAGTTGTTGCCTTCTCTAGTCATCAAAGGTGCTGATAATCTAAACCTTCAAGGGTGGTCTTGGAGTCACAAATAGGAGAGTTTGTGTTGCTAAACTTTTGAGTGTGATCTCAAAGTCATAAACGTGGGTGTTTATGTTTTTGCAAAGGCCAAGGAAAGAAGTAGTCTGTGGACTCGGAGCTATCATGGGGTCATGGTAGTAAGTTTTCTACTCGAGGTAGCAATAGGATGTTAGTGGTCTAAGTTCTATTGTACAAACTTCAATTCTTTCATAGTGGATTTGCTATTTTATTTTGAGGATAGCTAGGTCAAATCCTCCTCAGGTTTTTTACCGGTTTGGTTTTCTTGGATCATCATATCATTGTGTTCCTTATGCTTCCACTGCTTTGTATGATATGATTGTTTTGTTTTAACCTAGATTTGAATAATAAACCTAAGTATTCACTTGGCTAATTAACTAGGTTAATCTGGTTATGTTTTAAGGGGTCTAAAAACAAACACACTCCATGCAAACACATCAATGTTCTTCTTGAGGAAAGCAACCAGTTCTTCCTTCTCCCAAGGAGGCAACTAAACTCCCACTTGGAAATACTTCTCATCGTCATTATCAATGATGATTTTTTCTAACTCTTCACACTTTGCCCCCTCTACCACAATATCCGAGGACGTGAATGCTTTCTTTGGTTGCTATAAATCCCTTTTTGTAAGAGCCGAGGATTCACCCTCATACTGATGTCTAATTGCAGCTACTAAACACTGTCTAGCCATAAACTGACTTCCAATCAACTCTTCAACCTGGTCACCTGAAGGGTACTTCACTTTCAAGTGTAAAGTGGAAGAGAGAGTCCCCATGGCATGAAGCCAAGGTCTTGCCATAATAGCTGTGTACGGGGAATATGTGCCCACCACAATAAAATCTACCTCTATGACCTCTGACCCTACTTGAACAGGCAATCTAATCTAGCCCCTTGGGATAATTGTCTTCCCATCAAACCCTACCAAAGGGGAATCATAGCTGACCAAGTCCTCGGGCTTTAGCTTGAGCCCCTTGTATAGGTCAAGGTACATGATCTCTGCACCGCTGCCTTGATCTACCAAAACTCTCTTCACATCATAGCCACCTATCCGAAAGGTAACCACCAAGGCATTATCATGTGGCTGAAAAGTTCCCACTTTATCCTCATCAGAGAAGCTTAGAGTTGTTCGGACTTCCATTCTCCCCCTTTTAGAATTAGGGATCAAATCCCCAACTTGTGGCCTTGCTATGGACATAACACATGATGGATAAGAACTAGTCCGACCTGGGGCAGCAAGAATAACACTGATCGTCCCCAAGGGTGGTCTTGAGGAAGCATCCCTCTAATGTGCCTCCCAATTTTGACCAGCTACTCCAGGTGATCACGTAAAGTCTTACACTCTTTTGTAGTATGTCCTCAGTCCTGATAGTACTAGCAATGAAGACTTTGATTACACTTCATGGGGTTTCCTTCCATCTTATTTAGCAACTTAAAGTATGGCTCATTCTTTATTTTCTCCAAGATTTGGTGCACAGGCTCCCTGAACACAGTGTTGACTACTTGGGCAGTAGCAGACCTAGTATGTCCAACAAAATCTCTCCTGGGCCAATTATTATTATACCTCTTTGACCTAAAATCTCTTCAGTCCTGGGGAATTACCTTCGCCTTCACCTTTCCTTGTTGCTGATCTTCCTCAACCCGTTTGTACTCATCAATTCGATCCATGAGCTAACGTACACTTCAGGCAGGTTTCCTTGTCAAAGATTTCCTTAAATCATGCTCAGCAGGTAAGCCGACCTTAAACGTCCTTATTGCTACATCATCGAAATTTTCATCTATCTCATTAAACATCTTCCAGTACCTATCTGAATACGTCTTCAGGGTCTCTCCCTCTCACATGGCCATAGACAGCAAGGAATCCAAGGGATGAGAAACCCTACTACAAGTAACAAAGCCCCAAAGCCCTGGTAAGCTTTTGAAATGAGCTAATTGATCCTTCCTCCAACCCATTAAACATCTCATCGCCACCGGTCCCAAACTAGATGGGAATACCTTGCACATTAGGGCTTCATTCTTCGAATGGACAGCCATTCTCTGATTAAAATGGCTAACATGCTCCATTGGATCCATCCTACCATTATACATGGTAAATGCTGGCTGAGTAAACCGCCGAGAAAGTTTTCCACCTTCAATCCTCTATATGAGTGGTGATTTGGAAATTTGGCACAAGGTCCTACTCATAGCATCATTCCCTAAGCCCCTGTAAGACGGGCTTCTACTCCTCTACCTATAATGACGATCCTCATCACAAGAGAAAGACTCACTGGGAGGAGTCCTTGATCTGGGCCTATAACTATCATCATTATCATTAGAGTAAGACTCTAAGCTTGAGGGAGTCCCTCTCCTTTGCTTATGGTGTAACTTCCTCCGTAAATGATTTATCTCCAGCTGCATGTTCTTGGTGTTTTCTCCATAGGACACATGACTCACTTCTAGAATGACTCTTACTTGTATAGGTGGTGTGTACACTAACTTCATGGTCTCTCCTTCGTTGAAGATTAAAGAATTGATCTTGACGTTGGGATCTCACAGATTCTTCACGGTTTGGCCTTGAACCTACCATGATTGAACAAGCTCAAGAATGTTCAATTTCCCACAAACAACGCCAATTGTAAGGACACAATTTGCTCCCAAAGCCCAAATGGATGGTCAATGGCCCAAAGAGCTCAAAACAATGAATTTGTTAGAGAGTTGGCTTGAAACTGAACTTTCACTGAGTTATGTGGATAGTGATCACAATAGGTTACTAGAAAGAATAAACAAATAGTTTTAAACAAGAAAAGTTTTCCTCGATCAAATCCGAGGAAGGTCTATTCTTATATATTTCTTTGAGACTTATACAAAATTACAGTTCTTAGGTATATAGTGATTTCTCTCTAGTTTTTCTGATCCATCCGTCTATAATGGGGTTTCTTCCTTTTATACTCCCTTCTCTTTTTTCATCTCAGCCCACGTGTAGATCAGTTTGCTAGTTTTGATACTTACCCTATCAGCACATTTCTGAAGTCTTTGTGGGTAGTTGTAATGCTGAAAGTTACTATTCAGGTATCACCTCCACATTAATGAGGCTAGGGGGTTAGATGCAAAGCATTTAATGCAATGGTAGCAAGTTTCTTCTTAGATATTTTCCAACTCTCTTTTGTTTTATCCCTCTCTGATATTTATCCTTCCAAGCACGATTGCCTGTTGACCTGTTCTTGATGGATGGTCGGACCTTTGACCTCCACTCTACTTAACCGAGGAGGTACTTCTCCTCGGACAACATCCCCTACTCATCATGACTTGATCTCTTCCTCGGCCCAATATCCATCTACCTTTACTTGTACTAGTCTGTCCTCGGGTTATTTGACGTCCTTGGGCGTGGCCCACGACCTAATACCTATATTTGGGCCCTTCATCCCTATAATAGCCCCTCGAAATTCTACTCTTTCTTTCCTTGAGGAAAAGTGGGATTTCGATTTTTAGGTAACCATACCTCACACGCTTATATTACTTTCTCCTGTGTAGGTGTCTTTTCTACTGCAAAGGGGCATGCTCCTGATGCTTTGGCATTCGAGACGCTTTTAGATATCTTCATTTGGAAGGTCCCTTTTGGAGAAATTAAGAGAACTCTAATTTCACTTCCATTTTGATTTGTTACTCCATCAAAATACATCTTCCATGATTCTAGTTCAATCCTCATGATATCTTCATCTGAGAAGTCTCCTTGAATCTCTTCAGCTTCTTCTGATGAACAATGGGCTAAGTGATCGATAATTACTCTCCCCTTCACAGATTTCTAGGTTACATACTTAATATCAAATTCGAACAAAAGCAACACCCATTTAGCAGTCTTCCCATCTTGCATAGGTTTTTCCATTAAGTACTTCAAAGGATCCATCCTTGCAATCAACAAAACTTTGTAAGCAAGCACATAATGTCTGAGTTTGCGAGTTGCCCATACAAATGCTACACATGTCTTCTCTAATGGTGAATATTTTTCTTCATAAGGCAACATCTTCTTGTTGATGTAGTAAATTGCATTCTCCTTCCTAGTCTCCTCTAGGTATTGAGCAAGTAAAACCCTTATTTCTGTATCTGTAGTGGTGAGACATAACAACAATGGCTTTTCGGGAACCGGTGGGACAAGTATTGGTGGTTTCATCAGATAACTCTTGATCTTCTCAAAGGCTTCTTGGCATTGTTCATTCCACACTGTAGGGACTTCCTTCTTAAGTAGTCGGAAGATTGGTTCACATGTCATGGTGAGTTGAGCTATGAATCTGCTAATGTACTGTATGCTTCCGAGAAATCCTCGGATCTCCTTTTCAGTTCTTGGGGGCTTCATCTCTACAATTACCTTGATTTTGTCATGATCAACTTCTATTTCCCTCTAGCTTACCATAAACCCTAGCAATTTTCTAGATGTGACTCCGAAAGTACATTTCTTTGGATTCAACCATAACTTGTAGAATCGGATTCTTTCAAAGAACTTCCTCAAAGTTAGTATGTGCCCTTCATGGTCTTTGGACTTCACTATCATATCATCAATATAAACTTCTACTTCTTTGTGGATCAAATCATGTAGCAAAGTAGTGGCTGCACGTTGGTAAGTTGCACTAGCATTTTTAAGGCCAAATGGCATGACCTTGTAACAATATGTCCCCCATGGTGTAATAAAGGAGGTCTTCTCCATATCTTTTAGAGCCATCTGAATCTGATTGTACCCTGAAAATCCATCCATAAACGATAGTAAAGCATGACTTGCTGTGTTGTCAACCAAGACGTCTATGTGAGGCAAAAGGAAATCATCTTTTGGGCTGGCCTTATTCAGATCTCGAAAATCTACACACATTCTGACATTCCCATCCTTCTTTGGTACCTGAACCACATTAGCTAACCACTCTAGATAGTTGGCCACCCTCAAGAATCTTGCATTGTACTGTTTCTCCACTTCTTCCTTGATCTTGAGAGTCCACTCTGGCTTCATTCTTCTTAACTTCTGCTTGACCAGCTTCATGGTTGGATCTGTTGGAATGCAATGCTATACTATATCTGTATCGATCCTAGACATGTCTTCATATGACCACGCAAAGACTTCCTTGAACTCTGTCAGCAATGCCACTAATGCATTTTTCTCTGAAGTGGTTAGGGTATTGCCCACTTGTATTATTTTGGGTTCATCATCAATTCCTAGGTTAATGGGTTGGGTTTCTTCTTTTATGGGTTCTAGGTGTCCATGTTTTAATTCCTTATTATTAAGAGTTTCTTTATCAATTTCAGAAATAAAAACATTCAAAGCCAATGAATTAGCAGAATCAAAAATCTTATTAAAAGGGAAAGAGTTCTCAACAGACTTAACAGACTCAATAGACTTAACTAAATTAGACTTGACTGGAAAACTATCACAAACAAACTTAACAAGAATAGAAATACTAGCAAAAATAAACTCAATAGGGACAGAAATAATGTTCTTGGCATAGGTGACTGGCTCGGCGGTCTGGATCTTCTTGGCAAAAGTGACTGACTTGACGGTCTTGATCTTCCTCACGGAGTCTTCCATGGGGTGGGCGGTTTCCTCCCATGCCTAGTTCTTCAACTTGGTCGTGGCTTCAACAATGGCAGATGGCTCCTAGTAAACTCCTTCTTCCCTTAGCATCAGTATTGTGGGATCTTCCTCCATATAATCTACAGCTTCTTCATCAATCTTCATGTCTGTAGGCTTGTCGGCCATCAAATGTGGGGGTTTGAAGTGTCTCTCCCCCTTTGTGATGTAGGCAATTTTTGTTGGGTCATTAGGATTGGTGTCTTGGGGTTTGAAGTGTCTCCCCCCATTTGTGGGTGTTAGGCTATTTACTTGGGGTTTGAAGTGTCTCCCCACATTTGTCGATGTTGGGTGATTCGATTAGGGCTTGAAGTGTCTTGTAGGTTGAATGTGGGGTTGTGATGTTGCAGCAGCAGAGTTTCTTCTATGCTTAAAGGCTTCAGTATTGTAATGGGAGTGATAGGCTTGGAACTGGAACTACTGGCTTGAGTGTCAGGCTTCGGTTCTCTTTGTAGCCTTCCTTCAGATCTTAAACCAAATTCTCCCCTAATGACAGGCTTAGTCACATAACATGCAATGCAATTTTAACCGGGACCAACCTAAGGGTAGGTTTTAAGTTATTACATTGTAGGGTGGGTCTGTCGTTTCATTGTTTTACATAGCTAGGACATTACACCTCCCAATTAGTAATGTAATGAACATTACGTTGGTCCGAATGACATGCATGGTTTGTCCTTTACAGTCAACAGAAAATGATCCAGTGACTTTAGGCAATGAGTTGGTGAGTTCGCCACTGGATACCCAAATCTAATGAAGACCGGTGATCCATGGTTACTAGCACCACAAGTTGTTGAAAGGGGTGCATACATATTGTTTGGATGGCACACACTATGACAGCTAGGGAAAGATTTTAACAAACAATACAAATAGCAACATATCATACAACAAAATATCATATAACATAATAAATAAACAAACAACAATATCACGCAAGACCATGCAAAATAGGGGTACATATTTGGTCACTTAAGTCTAATACGAAGCTTAGCCCTCAACATCTCCAATGTAGTCGCCATTGTGGGTGCCTCTAAAAAAAAGAGAGATTTTTGGAGTGTGCTTTTTAGGGCATCTCTCTTTTCAGGTAAGTGGTGTGGAGTCGCCACTTATTTTTTTTTAAACAAAAAAATAATAATAATAAATACAAATATACATGACTGAATAGTTCCTTCATTGATTAAAAAAAAAAATACATTTAGTAAATTGAAAATTACATGGCTTTGGGTCCTAGTTACAATCTACCAAAATAAAAATAAAGACAAGGCTTAGATCTACATATCCAAAGACCTAAATTTGGAGACTAGGTTATGGAATGGGAAGGTGTTAGACACCCATTCTACCCAAACAGAGTCTCGTCTTCTAAACTCTCGTGACTTATGTACCCTTTTATGCTTGCTATGAATGATATGTTGCACATGAGAAACAAAATCTAAATCACATAAATTTATTTATCAATGTATCCTCTTCTTTATTTAAAAAAAGATCAGATCTGTTGTTATGAGAAAAAAAATTGATTTTGGTTTATAAAAAACTAGATTTGTTTTGTGATAAAAAAAGATTTGTGTATTAAAAAAATCAGATCTGTTTTTGAGTTTTTTTTTTTTTTTTTTAAAAGTGGTTTTAGTTTTGTAAAAGACCAAATCTGTTTTATGGTGATAAAAAAAAAATCAGATCTGTTTTTATATGTTTGAAAATATGAAAAAGATTTTTTTATGAAGAGAATTTCATTCATAAAATAAATTTATGCTATATGAACCAAACAAAATAAATAGCCATAAACACAATCATGCATGATCTTTTTCTTTATTTCAAAATCTGCATATGTTAAAAATTAGATCTATATCTAAGGAAGATACAGATTTGCATCTAATGAAGATGCAAATCAGTTTTTGATTTGAGAAAAATTCAGATCTGCATCTAATGAAGATGCAGATCCATTTTTTGTTTAAAGAAAAATTTAGATCTATATCTAAGAAAGATGCAGATCTGTTTTTTATTAAAAAAAATTCAGATCTACATCTTAGGAAGATGCAAATCCGTTTTTTTATTAAGAAAAATTAAAATCTACATATAATGAAGATGCAAATCCGTTTTATTCTTAGAAAAAGAATTGATTATATGCAGATCTTTAAAATTAAGAAAAAGATTACAATTGCAATAAAAGATTCAAGATCATGCTTTAACAAAACAATAATTAACACTTCATACTGTAGATATTTGACACAACTAAACTAAAAAAAGCATGCATGCATCATTATAAAAGAAAGGCATAAAGAAAAGGGTTAGAAAGCAACCTCTTGCATGAGCACTCATCTACTTGGGAGGATGTTTTAGGGTTCAAAGAAATTTATTCAATTATCTTTGAAACTTAAAAACCCTAATTTCAACATAAAATATCATAGAGGGAATCAACAAATATGTGCAATTTGAGAGCATAAATGAGTGTGCCTCTTAGGGCGTAAAAAAGTGTGTTGAATTATGAGATCCCGTCTCTATTTATAGAGGCTGGAAAACTCTAAAAAATAGCTTAGACGATTAGAATGCGAATCGAGACTCGTCTATCTGCAAAAAAGTAAAAAAGGGTGTGCCTTATCGTCACCCAAAAGAGATTGGGCCAAAGCCCAAAAGAGTGCTGAATGGTACTCTTGGTCACCAAACGTACTTTTGTGTTTGAGTGCGTTTTGGACTCCCTTTTTAGGGTTTTTTTAGCCGATCCTTACATCTAGATGTGTTTTCATTCGTATTCTGAGATTTTTCATCTCTTTTCTGGATAATTCAGGTCTTTTCAGGAATAATTATCTTGTAGATAAATACCCTAAAATAAATTTTGATAAAGTTTAAATTATCTACAATTTTATTGTTATCCAATTATCCCCTTTATTCCTATGCAAGCAATCCTATTTTAAACACTAATTATCAACCAATCACATAATTATTTAATTAATTTTAATTATTGTGCGTGGTCGACTCTACCTGGACACAATGCATGCTAACCGTGCAAACTTGATTATGTGATATCTTTTGATCTAATGGTCCGATTTGGAAACCGAACACACCGTTGCGACTGTTAAAATCTCAAGATTATTTTTATGATATACAATGAATGAATTAACACATGTAATGCAAGAACAAATTGATGCATGTAATGCAATCATGATTTTTGAAGTACATGATTGGTCATTCCAGTCATCTTTCTTGATTAAATCATGGGTGCAAAATCGAGTATCTACAGTGGGCTTGAAACTGAACTTTCACTAAGTTAGTTGGATAGTGATCATAATAGCTTAGTTATTATTGGAAACAATAAAACAAACAGTTTTGAACAAGAAAAGTTCTCCTCGGTTAGGTCCAAGGAAGGTTTGTTCTTACATATTTCTCTAAGACTTATACAAAAATTACAGTTCTTGGGTATACAATGATTTCTCTCTAGATTTTCTGATCCATCCCTCTGTAATGGGGTTTCTTCCTTTTATACTCCCTTCTTTTTTTCATCTCAATCCTCCACATGTAGATTAAATTGCTAGTTTTGATACTTGTTCCATCAGCACCTTCCTGAAGTCTTTGTAAATAGCTATAAGGCTGAAAGTTACTATTCAGGTATCACCTCTACATTAATGTAGCCAAGGAGTTAGATGCAGAACATTCAATACGGTGATAGCAGCTTTCTTCTCAGATATTTCCCAACTCTCTTTTATCTCATCCCTCTTTGATGTTTATCCTTCCAAGCACGATTGCCTGTTGCCCTATTCTTGATGGATGGTCGGACCTTTGACCTCCACTCTGCTTAGCTGAGGAGGTACTTCTCCTCGGACAACGTCCCCTACTCATCATGACCTGATCTCTTCCTCGACCCAATATCTATCTACCTTCACCTGTACTAGTTTGTCCTCGGGCGCAGCCCACAACCTAATACCTATATCTGGGCCCTTCATCCCTACAATTGGTGTGGCTTTACTTTTGTGTGTACGTCTAAAAGTTATGAGCGAAGTAGTGTTGGGAGAGTTTGTGAGAGTGCCTTTTTCAGGATACTCAGGCCCAAGGATCCCGGGCCTGAATGAAAAGGAAGGATTTGGTGGACCGGGCCTTGATTCACCGCAGCTAACTGGCTGTTTAAGAATCAAGTAAATGCAAAGAATGCTTCTGACAATATATAGAAAAATGACAAACAAGGATATCGAGGAGTGCCAAAAAATTAACAACGTAAGTTCAAAAGGAAAGAAAGACAGGATTAGCAAGACGATAAAAAAGGGGTGCTGTGGGGATCCTGGGAACTCTGAAACAATATTTCATTAATAAATTATCTGTTTGATTACATAAAAAGCTCACTAGGACGTGATACAAGGTCCAATCAAGCTCAAAAATTGCAGTCTTGAATGGCTATTCCAGCCTTCGAAACTTGCAAAGTTTGATTCTCGTTGAATCCGAGTATGTGCAATAGTGGCCTTTACAGGATATCGGGAAGCAGTATTTGCTTCTTTCCCTAATATTTTCCCTTCACTCTTGATTTCTTTTCTGATGATTCTTTTTCTGGAGAATTTCTTCTTTCTTGTGTTTCTTTCTTTTTTTTCTCGCTGCTCTCTTCACAACCCATCCTCTCCTTTTATAGTGGAGTTTTCTGGGCGTCCTGGGGAACCGTTGGTTCCCCTGTTTTGGTCTTTTGCAAACAGAGTATGTTCTGTTCTCATCATCTCGGTAAGTCCCCTTTTCCGTTTTCTCTCATTCTTTCCTTCTCTTGGTTCTGATTCCTTCGAAAGCTTCTGGTTGGCCATCCTTTTTAGGACGTGCTGAGGTATGCCCTTCTCGGCATCCTCACTTCTGGCGTCTTTTACTTTTCCGTTTCTTTCCTATTTGGGTGGAATCCTGTTCTGCTCTTTTGAAATCGTTTTGTTATCATTCTTCTTCCTTGTCTTGGTTCCCCGACGCCTCTTCTATCTGTGCCATGAAGGGTCGCTTCCTTTTCATTCAGGCCCGGGATCCTTGGGCCTGAGTATCCTGAAAAAGGCACTCTCACATTTTGGCGACTCCACTGGGACTGGGCAAAGAAGAAGGAAGAAACAACCCATTCGCAGAGAATGCCTCTAAGACAAAGAAACAGCAAAGGAACTAATGTGCCACCTACGGCCTCCGAGCCTGTAGGAGAAAACGAGGAAGTCTCCAGGCAAGGAGGTGGGATACCCTTGGTAGAACAGGAGGTTGTGTCAGAACAAAGACACGCAAGACAGGAACCAGACCTAATGGCCAGGATGACAACAATGTTTAAGGATTTGGAGCAGGAAGTTCGCCTTCTCAAAGAAGGCAGGACACAGGAAGTTAGAGACAACATTCCCCCTACTGGTCACCAAGAGGGGACACAGCCAGAAGGAGGGTCAGCAGTAGGAGGAAGAGCCAACCCTCAGTACTTGACACTAGCAGACGTCAATGCCCTCCTGGAGCAAGAAAGGGAAAAACTCTCAGGGATCCCCAAGCAATTCTCTCGGGATCCCCCTTTCCCTCCAGAACTTCTTGGCAAACCATATCCTAAGGGATACGAACCCCCAAAGTTCCATCCTTTCGATGGGAGGAATGGAAGTGTCGTGGAACATGTGAGCAGGTTTGTCCACACTATGGGCCCCTATGCAGGAGACAAAGAATTATGTCTAAGGGAATTTGCCAAATCCTTAGTGGATAGGGCATACACTTGGAACACCACGCTGAGACCCGGGTCCATCAAGACCTGGGATGAGATGATGGAAAAATTCTGCGCTAAATATTACCCTGGTGACGACAAAATCACTTTCCAGAACCTGCAAATGGTGAGGCAGAGACCTGGAGAAGATCCTGTTCAATTCATTAAAAGATTCGAAGATGTGTCCCTAGACTGCTATGGAGACCACGAAGAAAAGGAGCTCGTGGAAACCTGCATAGCCAACATGCTTTTTGACTACAGGCTCAACCTTGAAAATTTATGTATCACACAGTTTGCTGATCTGCTACAGAGAACCAGAAGGACGGCGCAAACCATGAGAACAAAAAGGCTGCCCGCGTCCCAAGCTATGACAGCATCAACAGGAGAGAAAAGGAAGAGACTAGATGGGAAGGTGTTTGAAGAACCACCAGTGATCCCATGCACAGCTGAGGAGTTAAGCCATGTCCTAGACAAATGGATTGGAGATGGGGTTGTCAGGCCATTCACTATGTCCAGGCCACCAACCGAAGAAGAGAGGAAGAATCCTTTATTTTGCAGAATCCATAACTATGTGAAGCACTCCACTAAGGACTGCTGGACCCTTCACAGACTCTTCCACAAAAAGTTGAGAGAAGGAACCCTGGAGCTCACCCAGAAGGAGCCGGAAGTGCAGAGGAACCCCTTACCTAACCACAAAGGAAAAGGGGTGGTAGCAGTAGTAATACATGGGAACCCAGCAGAGGCAGGAGAATCTGAAGGATCCTTCCACCTGAGTACAGTCAGGACCCTCCAGAAGAATCCTAAGTTCAGGTCACTATTCAATCAATTAGGATTCGGACCAGAAGCAAGAAGAGTGGCCACAGAGTCTCTCATGAGTATAGCAGCAGATTCAGGGATGGAATGTTTTACAGCTGAGTCACATGCTAGTCGAGCTTTCTTGGAGACAACCAATGCAATAACTTTCACTGATGAAGACATGGAGATTGAGCACCCAGACCACCGTAGACCCCTTTATCTAATGGCCATCATAAACGGCGTTCAAGTCAGAAAGGCACTGGTGGATACAGGGGCATCACTCAATCTCATAGCCTTGAGTACCTTGGAAGCTGTTGGCTTAGCTGACAGAAGGATCCTGGGGGCTCCCATGGAAATAACAGGATTTGGAGGATTGGTGGAATCAACAGAAGGATACGTGCAGCTAGCCTTAAGGGTAGGGCCAATAGTAGCTTTGACAAGATTTCATGTGATTAATGCAGAAGTTTCTTATCACGTGTTGTTGGGACGCCCGTGGCTTCATAAACATCGTCTTATTCCATCCACGTTCCATCAATGCATTAAAGGGAGGCTGAATGGAAGGCCCATAAGGATCCCTGCCAACCATAATCCTTTCAGCCAGGGAGAAGTGAACTTTGCAGAAACAATGTTTTATGATGAGTTAGAGCCAGATGATGAGAGCTCCGCCCCAGGAACCCTAGGGGCACCTGTCCTAGAAGAAGAAGAAGTAGGGAAGGGCACCCGCGACCTGAGGAACCTTCTAGAAAGAAAAAGACAAAAGAGGGAGCCCAGCTCTTCAGGATCCCGAGAATGTGTGGTGGTGCGGGAACCTGGGGGAAGGCTAATTTATCGTTTGTGAAGGTGCGCGGGACCCGAATGCATTGTGCAGGAAGGTCCCGGACCACCAAGCTGCATGATGGCCCAAGAAGAAATCCCAGAAGAACCGGTTAAGGAGGCCCAGATTCAGCCTGAGGAAGAACTAAAGGAAGTAGACTTGGGAACAGAACCAGGATCCCGAAAACCTGTTTTCATTAGCAGTCAATTGGTGGCTCAAGAAAGAGAACAACTGGTAACCTTGCTTCAAAAATACAGAGATGTGTTTGCATGGACCTATGATGAGATGCCTGGTCTAGACCCGGAGTTGGTAGTCCATTCTCTTAATGTGGACCCAGGAATGAGGCCAGTAGTCCAACCAGCTAGGGTCTTCCACACTGAGGTAGAAGCTCAAATAGTCCAAGAGGTCAAGAAATGACTAACAGCTGGTTTTATCAAACCCATCCAACACCCAAGATGGCTTTCCAACATTGTACCTGTGAAGAAGAAAAATGGTCAAATCCGTTGCTGTGTAGACTTTCGTAACTTGAACAAGGCATGTCCTAAAGATGAGTTTCCCTTGCCCAATATCGACTTCCTTGTAGATTCAGCTGCAGGAAACTCAATGTTCTCGTTTATGGATGGGTACAGTGGATACAACCAAATCCGCATGGCAGCCAAAGATGCAGAGAAGACGGCATTCAGAACTCCGATTGGGAACTTTTACTACACTGTAATGCCCTTTGGCCTCAAAAATGCAGGGGCTACATATCAACGGACCATGACAGCCATTTTCCATGACATGATGCATGAGGAGATGGAAGACTATGTAGACGATATTGTGGTCAAGTCAAAAACCAGAACAGGACATTTCCAAGTACTTGAGCAAGTCTTTGAAAGATGCAGGAAATACAAGTTACGTATGAACCCCATGAAATGCGCCTTTGGAGTGTCTGCTGGAAAGTTCCTTGGGTTCCTGGTACATCACAAAGGCATAAGCGTGGACCCAGCCAAGGCCATAGCTATTGCCACAATGAGAAGACCAACCACTGTTAGAGAATTCAAAAGCTTCCTGGGAAGGGTCTCTTATATCAGGAGGTTTGTGCCTGGTTTAGCCTCAGCTACAGCAGGCCTATCCAAACTATTGAAAAAGGGGATTGAATTTACTTGGGGAACAGAGCTGCAAGAAGCTTTTCAAAGAATTCAGGGCATTATGAATCATCTGCCCACCCTCCAGGCACCAGTACGTGGGCGACCTCTGTTGCTATACTTAGCATCAAACTCTCAGGCAATAGGAGCTTTGCTGGCACAAGAAGATGACCAAGGAAATGAGCAGCCCATATATTATGTAAGTAGAACACTCAAGGATACCGAGACCAGGTACCCCAGAATAGAGAAAGCCTGCCTAGTGATCGTTTATGCATCCCAAAGGTTGAAGAGGTACTTCTCCGCTCACCAAATCCTCTTGGTAACCAAGTCCCACCCCATAAAAGCACTCCTGCACCAACCCCTTCTCACGGGAAGGATGGCACAATGGCTAGTATTGCTCTCACAATATGATATAGGCACAAGAACTCCCAAGGCTGTAAAGAGCCAGGCCATAGCAGATTTGCTAGCTCAATTCCCAGGGAAGGAAGAAGGCCCGCTGAGCGAAGAAATCCCTAGTGAGGTAGCAGTGATGGAGATCCCAGGGAAGAAATGGACCATGAGGTTTGACGGGTCAGCTACAGCAACTTCAAATGGGGTAGGAATTGTGCTAAGCTGTGAAAATGGGGATGTCATGCCCCTGTCTTTCAAGCTTGGTTTCTCATGCTCTAATAATGCAGCTGAGTATGAGGCATACTTGACTGGGTTGACTATAGCACTCAGCATAGGAGTGAAACATATGAGAGTGCTGGGAGATTCTAATCTTGTAGTCTCCCAAGTGAAAGGTGACTTTGCATTACGGGAACAAAGCTTAGCAGCCTACAGGACTTGGGCACAAAGGCTGGAAATGGAGTTTCAAACCTTCAGCATAGAATACACTCAAAGAAGTGAAAACAGGTTCGCAGATGCTCTCGCCACCCTGGGATCCCAAATACCATTTAATGGGAGAGATACGCTGATAAAAGTAGGAAGGCGGGAACATTCTATTGTGAGGATCCTCCAAGGGATGTACCCCGGGGAATCCAAACAGTGGGACTGGAGGGACGAAGTCAAAGAAAGGATGAAAGAGGCAAGCCCTAGAGGGAACATCAAAGAACTAATGGATTACACTCAGATAGAAGGAGAATTGTATAGAAGACTGCCAGGAGGAATACTGTCCAGATGTATCACCGAGAAGGAAGGAAAGTTGAAACTAGAAGAATTACACGCCCAAGCATGTGGAGTTGCAGAAAAAGTCAGCCTATACAGAAGGATGCAACGCATGGGGTATTACTGGCCAGATATGGACAAGGCAGCAGCAATCATACAGGGGAAATGCAAGGAATGTCGTTTGGCAATCGATAAAGAAGAAAGCTACGCGGTGTTTATTGCAGAAGATTGGCGGGTTCCTTTCATAGGATACCTGGCTCGGGGTATCCTGCCAACCGACAAGGAACTGGCCCACAAGCTCAAAAAACTAGCGTGCAGGTATTTCTTGCAGAACGACATTTTGTTCAAAAAAGGATACCATGGGGATCCCCTCAGGTGCCTGGGACCAAAGGAAGCTAGAGAAGTAGTCAGAGAGGTGCACTCTGGAGATTGCGGAAGTCACCCAGGGAAGAGAAGGCTGCACAAGCAGTTACTGTTGTTGGGGTATTACTGGCCAACGATGAAAAGAGACTCTGAGGAGCTGGTCAAAACATGTCATGCTTGCCAAGTCCTAGGAGATGCAATTCACATTCACCCAAATGTCCTACAGGATATGACGACGCCATGGCCTTTTCATACTTGGGGGCTCGATCTCATAGGGCCCATAAATCCTCCATCCAATGGTTATATATGGATCCTGGCAGCCACGGAGTACTTTACAAAATGGGTAGAGGCCATCCCTTTGAAAAAAGCTACTGGAGCAGCTGTAGCAAATTTCATTCGAGACCACATCATTACAAGGTTCGGGATCCCCAGAAGACTGATCAGCGACAATGGAACCCCATTCATAAACAAAGATGTGAAGGGATTAACTGAAGCATACCACATCAAGCATAGAAGATCTACCCCATACTACCCACAAGGAAATGGCCAAGCTGAAGCTACTAATAGGGAATATTAAAAATCCTCAAGAAAATGAAGTATGAGTATGGAGGAAAATGGAGTGACCATCTAGCAGATGTGCTTTGGGCATGTAGGAGCTCTGTAAAGACAGCCACAGGATTTTCCCCATTCTCCCTGGTTTATGGAACAGAAGCCATCAGCCCTGTGGAGTTAGTCATTCCTACACCAAGGGTAGTTCTGGAGGAAAATCAGGGAGAAAGTGAGGACGCAAGCAATGAAAAGAGGCTAGTAGATCTGGAAGGGATAGAAGAAGAAAGAGAGCTGGCCAAGAAAAGGAGCCAGAGATACCAACAAAGAATGACCAGAGCATATGCACAAGCAGTACGCCTAAGAGTGTTCACTAAAGGGCAATTGGTGCTAAGGATGGCAGAGCACGTGAGGAGGAACCTGCCAGGGCCTTCCAAGTTCACCCCAAAATGGGAAGGACCCTACATCATCAATGCAACTCATGAAAGTGGGTATTATTACCTTGCCAAAGAAGATGGAACAGTTCTGACAGAGCCCATAAACGGGAAATGGCTGAAGCAATACTATGCATAAGGACAAGGGGATCCCAGTACCTCAGGGTCCTTTCACCAGCTTCACTATCTGCTAAGTTCATTTTATTTTTGTCTTTTTATTTTTCAGCCTTTATCAAGAATTTTGGTCTAAGATAATTTTGTTCAGGAACATGTGATAGATTGACACTTTGTGGTCAATGCTGCACCAAAAGACTTTTTCTTTGTTCCTTAAAAAAAAATGACCATGTTTTAATGAAATTCCTGTTTCTTCAACATTTAAGTTTTTCTTTAAATACTGCAAAGACCAAATGTGGATAAATTTAAGGAAGGATACCTGAGTCAAAAAAAAAAAGGGGGAGAATATGTAATACCCTTTTACATATGGCCCAGGATCAACCTCACAAATAATTTCAGATATCCCATAAACAGTCCCAAGTGCATAGGTCTAGGATCACAGAATAAAAGTAAAATATCTAGAATACCTAGCCTAGCACTTGGCAAAAGGGGAACCTGTCAAAGTTCATAAACTGGGACCGTATCTTAAACAAAAAAAAAAAAAACATACATAGAGAAGGATACCAGTGTACCCAGTTCAGTACTTGCACAATAAATCACCGGGTACCTGGACCAGCACTTACAGTGAAGCCTGTGGAAACCATGGTCCAGGACTCAGGAAAGAAAAGATTCATAAGAAAATAAAGGCAATATATCCAAAAAAAAAAAGGGCAGATTCACATATTAAGAAGTGAAAAGCAGTTTTGAAAAAAAAAAAGAGAGAAAGCAAAGAGTAGAGCAATGTTCAAAAAAAAAAAAACTTATACAACCCCAAATTGTTTATGAAAGTCTAAAATAAGCTAAGGAATAAGGCCAGCCAACAGGGAGGAATCCGGAGAAATAACGGGCACAGTCAAAGAAGAAAGGATCCTCTGCCGCTTGACCTTCAAGTCTTGTAAAGCCTTGTGAGCATGAGCCAAAACTTCCTCAGCAGCAGCTATCTCAGTGTCTATGCTCTTGAATGATTGCCTTTGAAACAGCATATGAGCCAGTAAACGCAAGTGAACCAGCAGAAAAGACAAATTGAACTTGGCCTCCAGAAGGTCTTGCACTACCCCTCTCCACTCCAAGAGCTTTTCTTCAGACAGGGAATCTACAGAGGAATTCCTTAGGGAAATCAGCACAGCACACAGCAACTCCATCAAAATATTGCCTAGAAAAACGCCTCCCCTGAAGCCGCTGGTAAAATCCCCATGACTCTTGAGCAGGCTCTCTAGCAGCGGCAGGCCTTCCTCAGGAACAGAGAAGCGTAGGAAGCTGCCATAAGAAGATCCAAAAACATGGAAGTGGCTGGTAGGAAGACTATTGAATTCCAAGAGATCAAAGCGAGCCAGGAAAGAAGAAAGCCTTGAATCAAGATTTGAAGCAGCCATCTTCGAGGCATCCCCCATCGCCGTGTCACCACTTGCAGAAACAGGAGGACTTGCAGCCCTTTGCTCTGGATGTAGGTCAGCAACTTGAACAGGTTTCACAATTCCTTCAGGGATAACAGGCTCAGAACCTGCAAAGCCTGTATCAGTATTCAAAAAAAAAGAAAGAAGAAAAAGAAAAGGAAGAACAGATTTAGTTCTTTTTTCTTAAAGAGAGAAAAAGAAGAACAAACCGGTTCCAGTTTCTCGGGGCAGAGCCTCTTCTTCCTGATCTCCTGACTTCCCCGAAGATTCTGGGAGGGAACATAAAGCAAGTTGAAGAAAAGGTGAAGGACCAATGGCAAAGTGGCTAAAGGAAGGGATAGATACAGGGGGCTTCGCCATAAAAAAAAAAGGGGGAGGGGGGGAGAAAAAAGGAAACACGATGGGAGCAGCTTGCACTCACCTTCTGAGCTCTCTGATTCTAAAGAAGAGGCAACATTGGGAGCGGGTTTCTCACTGGTTTGACCTAAAAGGAAAAGAAGGAACTCAAGAAAAACTGGAAAAGAAAGTAAAACATAACGCTATTTCAAAAGAAACAAGGTTTACCTGTTTGTTTGGATAAAGGAGTGTCTCCCAAAGCACCTTTATCTGACAAGGATTGAGGAAACACAGTCCTGATAGGACTAGGAGTGCGTTCAAGATGGGGACTTTGAGATGACGGGATCCTAGAAGCTTTAGGATCCTGAGAATCCTGGGAACTTTGCATTGGTTGCCCGGTTTCCTCAGCTGGATCATCAGTAGGGGGCTCCTCCCCCATAACAGGAAAAACGACAGAAAGAGCTGTGATAGTTTCCTCCCCCAGAGCTTTGTCAGTCATAGGAGGGGATACCTCTACCTAAAGGAAGAAGAAGCGGAGAAGGCAATACCAAGTGAAAACAAAAAAAAAAAAAAAAAAAAAACACAACAGCAAGAAATGCTAACAACATAATGTCGGAACAAAAGGGAAAGAACAAAAGAAGGGGGAACACACATACCACGTCGTCTCCAGAAGATTGGCTCTTACCCTTCTTGTGATCAGACTTGCGCTTGGACTGCAAAGGAAATCATCACTTGTCAGCAAAATAGAAACCAATGCAACAAGGTGAACAAAAAAAAAGAGAGAAGAAGGAAAGAAGTCTTGCCCTTCTCTCTCTCTCTACAGATTCTCTGGAAGTCTTTTGCTTACTACGAGTATGCCCAGAGGGTCCTAAAGGAGGCTGGGATACCAAACCAGAAGATCCTAAAGAACCATGGACTGAAGCAGTCACAGGAACCTGGGGAAAAGAAGACTCTACCTTGGTCTTCTTCCGGGTCCTTGAAACTAAAGGTTCCCTGACATCCATGCCTTCCTGAGATGCCAAGTGTGTCTGAGATTTCCCCGTTTTCCTTCTTTTCGCCTCAGAGCCTATCTCCACACCCCCTGTACTTTCACCAACATCAACAACTTTCATTTTCTTCGACTTGACATCCTTACCTTTACTCGGAGCAGTGGCAGCACTTATTGTCTCTGTTGCACCCTTTTTGATGGGCACCCCAGAGGAAGCACCAATGATGAGACTATCACCCAGCCAGGTCTCAGGAAAATCCTGCCCATAAGCCACCCAACCTCCCCTGGAGGCATGCCACTCTGCAAAACCAGTCTTGCTGCTTGCAGCAGCAGAAACAATCCCAGCAGTAGGAAGGGATAAACGTCTATTGGCTGTTGGAGCAGAAACAATGCTAGGATTGGGGGCTTCCCGAACTGTACCAGTGCCAACATAATCAACAAAATATTTTTGTACTCTTCTCCAATAACTGGTATAGCCACTGGAAGCAAAGACCCCTCTCTGGGAGTTAGGCACTACAAATTGGGGGCTCCTCCGTGACCAATAAGAAAAGGCCTACAGCCTCAAGAAAGGATCCAAGGAAGGAAGGGATGGCACCACATCCTTAAAAATTGGCGGAATGTCCTGATCAAAACCAAACTGTCGGAGCACCCGGTGTGCTAAATAATGAGTATATTTTGGGCCACTTGAAGAAGGCACAGGAAGCGAGGAGGGACTAATGCAGGCAAGATAAGCCAGACTGCCTTCATCACCACGGCGCAAGTCGAAGGCATTGCCTGTAGAAGATAAAAAAGAAGACAACACAGAATCACATGCAAAGCCAGGACCAAACTCACGAGGGGATCTCCAATATAAGCTCCCTGCTTGGTCAAACAACTCCACAAGATTGAGGCCACCACCTTTCAAGCTAATCCAACGAAAAATAATGGTAAAGGCATCAGTAGAATTGCCACAAAGACCCTTCACTATGTCAGGGGATCCTTGGAACTTGTCCTTCACAAATTTCAAATTTCTGCACTTAGCCAAAGTAGCTGCAGAACGGTCCCACATGAAAATCTGAAGAATGGCACAGTGAAGAGATGAAGTGATCACATAACAAGAATCACCCTCAGTCTCATCTCCATGAAGCTGGTCCAGTTGAGAATAAACATGACCCAAAAACAGAGGGGCCAAAGGATACTGGGTACCTCGAGCCAACTTGATTGCCAACGGAAAAAACGAAGACTTAACTCCGTACCCAGGAAACTCACTAAACAAAAACTTACTAAGCCAAAAGGTCAGGAAACCGGCCCACTTCACTTCCTTATCCTTTTCACGAGAGAGGGTCATCACCCATCTCCCCATCCTAGCCGGCTTACCACCAGGAGAAGCGGAGCGACCACCAAAATGACCAAATAATTTCTCTTCTACCACGAGATCCTCACCAGAAAGGTTAATATCGAAGGGATTCTCTTCACCAAACACCGGGAGGAGGAAGTTATTGACCACATCCTCCAAGGTGATCGTCAATTCACCAGTAGAAAAGAAAAAAGTATGAAGGGAAGGACACCAACGACGTACCAGATGCCTGAGCCCTTTGGCGTCTCTGAAACCCTCGAGGTTTCTGGAAATAGCCACTGCCTTTAGGATACCGGCGCGCTCCAAACGACTCACAAACTCAGCATCAGACAGTTCCTTGTCTACCCATATGGGCCAACCCTGAATCTTTCCCGGAACAAAATCAAAGAAAATAGGAACCGCCTCTCGGATTCCTTGTCTGATCTGGAGATCGAAAATCTCTCTAGGGTCAGGGACCTGGGCGGAACCAGCAAAACCCGCTTGGCCAGAAAATAGCCAGACGTGAGGGGATGGAGGAGCCTTACCATGAGATATATGAGGAAAAAATAAACTGAGAGAATACCAAGGATCCTGTAAAGGGAAGGCCGGACGTTCAGCAACCTCGTGAGAATCGCTCGGAGCAGAACCAGAAGAACCTTCACCCTCAGAAGGACTGGGAGTACGCTCTCTCCTCTTTCGAGAAGAAGAAGAAGCCATGGAAACAACACACACTATGAGAAGAAAGGAGATTGAAAGTGCGAAAAGGGGAAGACCAGAGTAACAGAGAAGAAGAAAAACTCAGGGAATGAAAAAAGCTCAGAGAAGCAAAATGATAAGATGAAACGGCTACAATAAAGGCGCAAGTAGTAGTTGGGAAAAACAGTTTATGAAAAGACGCGCCAGTTGCAAAAAATTTAATTTGAAGAGGGGATTAATCAGCAGTTATTAATGAGAAGCAATGGGAAACGAGATAAGTGGGTAGGAGAGTTTTACCTCAAATACTCAACTGCCACGTCCCGTGTAAAGAGGAAGCTGCGAAAAGTAATAATTATAAGAGAACACAACACGCAAAAAGGAGGTGACCAAAAGCAGCAGAAGAGAGCTGGGATCCCACGAAAACCTAAGGAAACCTAAATCACTCACGCGTGGGCTTCAGGCAACCCACGAGCTCGGGGGGCTAAATGTTGAGGTCTAAAAAAATCATAGTAAAATAAGCCCAAGAAAGAATAAGCTAAGCCCAAGAAAGAGTGAGTTAAGCCCAGAAGAAAAAAACTCAGGCCAAGTCCAAAGGGATTATACGAAAGGCCCTGAGGATCCCGAAGCCCAGAAAAGGAAAAGCAACCAAAGAAAAAAAAGAGAGAACATCACAGCAAAGTATAAGACGCAAGGATCCTCAGGCACCATCAATAAGCGCAAAGAAAAAGAAGACCAGGACAGATCGATAGGAAGAAGACAGAAAAAGAAAACAAGAAAAACAAAAGAACACAAGCGACCCTTCATGGCACAGACAGAAGAGGCGTCGGGGAACTAAGACAAGGAAGAAGAATGATAACAAAACGATTTCAAAAGAGCAGAACAGGATTCCGCCCAAATAGGAAAGAAACGGAAAAGTAAAAGACGCCAGAAGTGAGGATGCCGAGAAGGGCATACCTCAGCACGTCCCAAAAAGGATGGCCAACCAGAAGCTTTCGAAGGAATCAGAACCAAGAGAAGGAAAGAATGAGAGAAAACGGAAAAGGGGACTTACCGAGATGATGAGGACAGAACATACTCTGTTTACAAAAGACCAAAACAGGGGAACCAACGGTTCCCCAGGACGCCCAGAAAACTCCACTATAAAAGGAGAGGATGGGTTGTGAAGAAAGCAGCGAAAAAAAGAAGAAGAAAGAAACACAGGAAAGAAGAAATTCTCCAGAAAAAGAATCATCAGAAAAGAAATCAAGAGTGAAGGGAAAATATTAGGGAAAGAAGCAAATACTGCTTCTCGATATCCTGTAAAGGCCACTATTGCACATACTCGGATTCAACGAGAATCAAACTTTGCAAGTTTTGAAGGCTGGAATAGCCATTCAAGACTGCAATTTTTGAGCTTGATTGGACCTTGTATCACGTCCTAGTGAGCTTTTTCTGTAATCAAACAGATAATTTATTAATGAAATATTGTTTCAGAGTTCCCAGGATCCCCACAGCACCCCTTTTTTATCGTCTTGCTAATCCTGTCTTTCTTTCCTTTTGAACTTACGTTGTTAATTTTTTGGCACTCCTCGATATCCTTGTTTGTCATTTTTCTATATATTGTCAGAAGCATTCTTTGCATTTACTTGATTCTTAAACAGCCAGTTAGCTGCGATGAATCAAGGCCCGGTCCATCAAATCCTTCCTTTTCATTCAGGCCCGGGATCCTTGGGCCTGAGTATCCTGAAAAAGGCACTCTCACACACGGCGATGGGGGATGCCTCGAACATGGCTGCTTCAGATCTTGATTCAAGGCTTTCTTCTTTCCTGGCTCGCTTTGATCTCTTGGAATTCAACAGTCTTCCTGCCAGCCACTTCCATGTTTTTGGATCTTCTTATGGCAGCTTCCTGAGCTTCTCTGTTCCTGAGGAAGGCCTGCCGCTGCTAGAGAGCCTGCTCAAGAGTCACGGGGATTTTACCAGCGGCTTCAGGGGAGGCGTTTTTCTAGGCAATATTTTGATGGAGTTGCTGTGTGCTGTGCTGATTTCCCTAAGGAATCCCTCTGTAGATTCCCTTTCTGAAGAAAAGCTCTTGGAGTGGAGAGGGGTAGTGCAAGACCTTCTGGAGGCCAAGTTCAATTTGTCTTTTCTGCTGGATCACTTGCGTTTACTGGCTCATATACTGTTTCAAAGGCAATCATTCAAGAGCATAGACACTGAGATAGCTGCTGCTGAGGAAGCTTTGGCTCATGCTCACAAGGCTTTACAAGACTAGAAGGTCAAGCGGCAGAGGATCCTTTCTTCTTTGACTGTGCCCGTTATTTCTCCGGATTCCTCCCTGTTGGCTGGCCTTATTCCTTAGCTTATTTTAGACTTTCATAAACAATTTGGGGTTGTATAAGTTTTTTTTTTGAACATTGCTCTACTCTTTGCTTTCTCTTTTTTTTTTTTTCAAAACTGCTTTTCACTTCTTAATATGTGAATCTGCCCTTTTTTTTTTGGATATATTGCCTTTACTTTCTTATGAATCTTTTCTTTCCTGAGTCCTGGACCATGGTTTCCACAGGCTTCACTGTAAGTGCTGGTCCAGGTACCCGGTGATTTATTGTGCAAGTACTGAACTGGGTACACTGGTATCCTTCTCTATGTATGTTTTTTTTTTGTTTAAGATACGGTCCCAGTTCATGAACTTTGACAGGTTCCCCTTTTGCCAAGTGCTAGGCTAGGTATCCTAGATATTTTACTTTTATTCTGTGATCCTAGACCTATGCACTTGGGACTGTTTGTGGGATATCTGAAATTATTTGTGAGGTTGATCTTGGGCCATATGTAAAAGGGTATTACATATTCTCCCCCTTTTTTTTGACTCAGGTAACCTTCCTTAAATTTATCCACATTTGGTCTTTGCAGTATTTAAAGAAAAACTTAAATGTTTGAAGAAACAGGAATTTCATTAAAACATGGTCATTTTTTTTTTAAGGAACAAAGAAAAAGTCTTTTGGTGCAGCATTGACCACAAAGTGTCAATCTATCACATGTTCCTGAACAAAATTATCTTAGACCAGAATTCTTGATAAACGCTGAAAAATAAAAAGACAAAAATAAAAGGAACTTAGCAGATAGTGAAGCTGGTGAAAGGACCCTGAGGTACTGGGATCCCCTTGTCCTTATGCATAGTATTGCTTCAGCCATTTCCCGTTTATGGGCTCTGTCAGAACTGTTCCATCTTCTTTGGCAAGGTAATAATACCCACTTTCATGAGCTGCATTGATGATGTAGGGTACTTCCCATTTTGGGGTGAACTTGGAAGGACCTGGCAGGTTCCTCCTCACGTGCTCCGCCGTCCTTAGCACCAATTGCCCTTTAGTGAACACTCTTGGGCGTACTACTTGTGCATATGCTCTGGTCATTCTTTGCTGGTATCTCTGGCTCCTTTTCTTGGCCAGCTCTCTTTCTTCTTCTATCCCTTCCAGATCTACTAGCCTCTTTTCATTGCTTGCGTCCTCACTTTCTCCCTGATTTTCCTCCTGAACTACCCTTGGTGTAGGAATGACTAACTCCACAGGGCTGATGGCTTCTGTTCCATAAACCAGGGAGAATGGGGAAAATCCTGTGGCTGTCTTTACAGAGCTCCTACATGCCCAAAGCACATCTGCCAGATGGTCACTCCATTTTCCTCCATACTCATGCTTCATTTTCTTGAGGATTTTTAATATTACCCTATTAGTAGCTTCAGCTTGGCCGTTTCCTTGTGGGTAGTATGGGGTAGATCTTCTATGCTTGATGTGGTATGCTTCAGTTAATCCCTTCACAACTTTGTTTATGAATGGGGTTCCATTGTCGCTGATCAGTCTTCTGGGGATCCCGAACCTTATAATGATGTGGTCTCGAATGAAATTTGCTACAGCTGCTCCAGTAGCTTTTTTCAAAGGGATGGCCTCTACCCATTTTGTAAAGTACTCCGTGGCTGCCAGGATCCATATATAACCATTGGATGGAGGATTTATGGGCCCTATGAGATCGAGCCCCCAAGTATGAAAAGGCCATGGCGTCGTCATATCCTGTAGGACATTTGGGTGAGTGTGAATTGCATCTCCTAGGACTTGGCAAGCATGACATGTTTTGACTAGCTCCTCAGAGTCTCTTTTCATCATTGGCCAGTAATACCCCAACAACAGTAACTGCTTGTGCAGCCTTCTCTTCCCTGGGTGACTTCCGCAATCTCCAGAGTGCACCTCTCTGACTACTTCTCTAGCTTCCTTTGGTCCCAGGCACCTGAGGGGATCCCCATGGTATCCTTTTTTGAACAAAATGTCGTTCTGCAAGAAATACTTGCACACTAGTTTTTTGAGCTTGTGGGCCAGTTCCTTGTCGGTTGGCAGGATACCCCGAGCCAGGTATCCTATGAAAGGAACCCGCCAATCTTCTGCAATAAACACCGCGTAGCTTTTTTCTTTATCGATTGCCAAACGACATTCCTTGCATTTCCCCTGTATGATTGCTGCTTCCTTGTCCATATCTGGCCAGATACCCCATGCGTTGCATCCTTCTGTATAGGCTGACTTTTTCTGCAACTCCACAGGCTTGGGCGTGTAATTCTTCTAGTTTCAACTCTCCTTCCTTCTCGGTGATACATCTGGACAGTATTCCTCCTGGCAGTCTTCTATACAATTCTCCTTCTATCTGAGTGTAATCCATTAGTTCTTTGATGTTCCCTCTAGGGCTTGCCTCTTTCATCCTTTCTTTGACTTCGTCCCTCCAGTCCCACTGTTTGGATTCCCCGAGGTACATCCCTTGGAGGATCCTCACAATAGAATGTTCCTGACTTCCTACTTTTATCAGCGTATCTCTCCCATTAAATGGTATTTGGGATCCCAGGGTGGCGAGAGCATCTGCGAACCTGTTTTCACTTCTTTGAGTGTATTCTATGCTGAAGGTTTGAAACTCCATTTCCAGCCTTTGTGCCCAAGTCCTGTAGGCTGCTAAGCTTTGTTCCCGTAATGCAAAGTCACCTTTCACTTGGGAGACTACAAGATTAGAATCTCCCAGCACTCTCATATGTTTCACTCCTATGCTGAGTGCTATAGTCAACCCAGTCAAGTATGCCTCATACTCAGTTGCATTATTAAAGCATGAGAAACCAAGCTTGAAAGACAGGGGCATGACATCCCCATTTTCACAGCTTAGCACAATTCCTACCCCATTTGAAGTTGCTGTAGCTGACCCGTCAAACCTCATGGTCCATTTCTTCCCTGGGATCTCCATCACTGCTACCTCACCAGGGATTTCTTCACTCAGCAGGCCTTCTTCCTTCCCTGGGAATTGAGCTAGCAAATCTGCTACGGCCTGGCTTTCTACAGCCTTGGGAGTTCTTGTGCCTATATCATATTGTGAGAGCAATACTAGCCATTGTGCCATCCTTCCCGTGAGAAGGGGCTGGTGCAGGAGTGCTTTTATGGGGTGGGACTTGGTTACCAAGAGGATTTGGTGAGCGGAGAAGTACCTCTTCAACCTTTGGGATGCATAAACGATCACTAGGCAGGCTTTCTCTATTCTGGGGTACCTGGTTTCGGTATCCTTGAGTGTTCTGCTTACATAATATATGGGCTGCTCATTTCCTTAGTCATCTTCTTGTGCCAGCAAAGCTCCTATTGCCTGAGAGTTTGATGCTATAGCAACAGAGGTCGCCCACGTACTGGTGCCTGGAGGGTGGGCAGATGATTCATAATGCCCTGAATTCTTTGAAAAGCTTCTTGCTGCTCTGTTCCCCAAGTAAATTCAATCCCCTTTTTCAATAGTTTGGATAGGCCTGCTGTAGCTGAGGCTAAACCAGGCACAAACCTCCTGATATAAGAGACCCTTCCCAGGAAGCTTTTGAGTTCTCTAACAGTGGTTGGTCTTCTCATCGTGGCAATAGCTGTGGCCTTGGCTGGGTCCACGCTTATGCCTTTGTGATGTACCAGGAACCCAAGGAACTTTCCAGCAAACACTCCAAAGGCGCATTTCATGGGGTTCATACGTAACTTGTATTTCCTGCATCTTTCAAAGACTTGCTCAAGTACTTGGAAATGTCCTGTTCTGGTTTTTGACTTGACCACAATATCGTCTACATAGTCTTCCATCTCCTCATGCATCATGTCATGGAAAATGGCTGTCATGGTCCGTTGATATGTAGCCCCTGCATTTTTGAGGCCAAAGGGCATTACAGTGTAGTAAAAGTTCCCAATCGGAGTTCTGAATGCCGTCTTCTCTGCATCTTTGGCTGCCATGCGGATTTGGTTGTATCCACTGTACCCATCCATAAACGAGAACATTGAGTTTCCTGCAGCTGAATCTACAAGGAGGTCGATATTGGGCAAGGGAAACTCATCTTTAGGACATGCCTTGTTCAAGTTACGAAAGTCTACACAGCAACAGATTTGACCATTTTTCTTCTTCACAGGTACAATGTTGGAAAGCCATCTTGGGTGTTGGATGGGTTTGATAAAACCAGCTGTTAGTAATTTCTTGACCTCTTGGACTATTTGAGCTTCTACCTCAGTGTGGAAGACCCTAGCTGGTTGGACTATTGGCCTCATTCCTGGGTCCACATTAAGAGAATGGACTACCAACTCCGGGTCTAGACCAGGCATCTCATCATAGGTCCATGCAAACACATCTCTGTATTTTTGAAGCAAGGTTACCAGTTGTTCTCTTTCTTGAGCCACCAATTGACTGCTAATGAAAACAGGTTTTCGGGATCCTGGTTCCGTTCCCAAGTCTACTTCCTTTAGTTCTTCCTCAGGCTGAATCTAGGCCTCCTTAACCGGTTCTTCTGGGATTTCTTCTTGGGCCATCATGCAGCTTGGTGGTCCGGGACCTTCCTGCACAATGCATTCGGGTCCCGCGCACCTTCACAAACGATAAATTAGCCTTCCCCCAGGTTCCCGCACCACCACACATTCTCGGGATCCTGAAGAGCTGGGCTCCCTCTTTTGTCTTTTTCTTTCTAGAAGGTTCCTCAGGTCGCGGGTGCCCTTCCCTACTTCTTCTTCTTCTAGGACAGGTGCCCCTAGGGTTCCTGGGGCGGGGCTCTCATCATCTGGCTCCAACTCATCATAAAACATTGTTTCTGCAAAGTTCACTTCTCCCTGGCTGAAAGGATTATGGTTGGCAGGGATCCTTATGGGCCTTCCATTCAGCCTCCCTTTAATGCATTGATGGAACGTGGATGGAATAAGGCGATGTTTATGAAGCCACGGGCGTCCCAACAACACGTGATAAGAAACTTCTGCATTAATCACATGAAATCTTGTCAAAGCTACTATTGGCCCTACCCTTAAGGCTAGCTGCACGTATCCTTCTGTTGATTCCACCGATCCTCCAAATCCTGTTATTTCCATGGGAGCCCCCAGGATCCTTCTGTCAGCTAAGCCAACAGCTTCCAAGGTACTCAAGGCTATGAGATTGAGTGATGCCCCTGTATCCACCAGTGCCCTTCTGACTTGAACGCCGTTTATGGTGGCCATTAGATAAAGGGGTCTACGGTGGTCTGGGTGCTCAATCTCCATGTCTTCATCAGTGAAAGTTATTGCATTGGTTGTCTCCAGGAAAGCTCGACTAGCATGTGACTCAGCTGTAAAACATTCCATCCCTGAATCTGCTGCTATACTCATGAGAGACTCTGTGGCCACTCTTCTTGCTTCTGGTCCGAATCCTAATTGATTGAATAGTGACCTGAACTTAGGATTCTTCTGGAGGGTCCTGACTGTACTCGGGTGGAAGGATCCTTCAGATTCTCCTGCCTCTGCTGGGTTCCCATGTATTACTACTGCTACCACCCATTTTCCTTTGTGGTTAGGTAAGGGGTTCCTCTGCACTTCCGGCTCCTTCTGGGTGAGCTCCAGGGTTCCTTCTCTCAACTTTTTGTGGAAGAGTCTGCGAAGGGTCCAGCAGTCCTTAGTGGAGTGCTTCACATAGTTATGGATTCTGCAAAGTAAAAGATTCTTCCTCTCTTCTTCGGTTGGTGGCCTGGACACAGTGAATGGTCTGACAACCCCATCTCCAATCCATTTGTCTAGGACATGGCTTAACTCCTCAGCTGTGCATAGGATCACTGGTGGTTCTTCAAACGCCTTCCCATCTGGTCTCTTCCTTTTCTCTCCTGTTGATGCTGTCATAGCTTGGGACGCGGGCAGCCTTTTTGTTCTCATGGTTTGCACCGTCCTTCTGGTTCTCTGTAGCAGATCAGCAAACTGTGTGATACATAAATTTTCAAGGTTGAGCCTGTAGTCAAAAAGCATGTTGGCTATGCAGGTTTCCACGAGCTCCTTTTCTTCGTGGTCTCCATAGCAGTCTAGGGACACATCTTCGAATCTTTTAATGAATTGAACATGATCTTCTCCAGGTCTCTGCCTCACCATTTGCAGGTTCTGGAAAGTGATTTTGTCTTCACCAGGGTAATATTTGGCGCAGAATTTTTCCATCATCTCATCCCAGGTCTTGATGGACCCGGGTCTCAGCGTGGTGTACCAAGTGTATGCCCTATCCACTAAGGATTTGGCAAATTCCCTTAGACATAATTCTTTGTCTCCTGCATAGGGGCCCATAGTGTGGACAAACCTACTCACATGTTCCACGGCACTTCCATTCCTCCCATCGAAAGGATGGAACTTTGGGGGTTCGTATCCTTTAGGATATGGTTTGCCAAGAAGTTCTGGAGGGAACGAGGGATCCCGAAAGAATTGCTTGGGGATCCCTGAGAGTTTTTCCCTTTCTTGCTCCAGGAGGGCATTGACGTCTGCCAGTGTCAAGTACTGAGGGTTGGCTCTTCCTCCTACTGCTGACCCTCCTTCTGGCTGTGTCCCCTCTTGGTGGCCAGTAGAGGGAATGTTGTCTCTAACTTCCTGTGTCCTGCCTTCTTTGAGAAGGCGAACTTCTTGCTCCAAATCCTTTAACATTGTTGTCATCCTGGCCATTAGGTCTGGTTCCTGTCTTGCGTGTCTTTGTTCTGACACAACCTCCTGTTCTACCAAGGGTATCCCACCTCCTTGCCTGGAGACTTCCTCGTTTTCTCCTACAGGCTCGAAGGCCGTAGGTGGCACATTAGTTCCTTTGCTGTTTCTTTGTCTTGGAGGCATTCTCTGCGAAGGGGTTGTTTCTTCCTTCTTCTTTGCCCAGTCCCCAGTGGAGTCGCCAAAATGTGAGAGTGCCTTCTTCAGGATACTCAGGCCCAAGGATCCCGGGCCTGAATGAAAAGGAAGGATTTGGTGGACCGGGCCTTGATTCACCGCAGCTAACTGGCTGTTTAAGAATCAAGTAAATGCAAAGAATGCTTTTGACAATATATAGAAAAATGACAAACAAGGATATCGAGGAGTGCCAAAAAATTAACAACGTAAGTTCAAAAGGAAAGAAAGACAGGATTAGCAAGACGATAAAAAAGGGGTGCTGTGGGGATCCTGGGAACTCTGAAACAATATTTCATTAATAAATTATCTGTTTGATTACAGAAAAAGCTCACTCGGACGTGATACAAGGTCCAATCAAGCTCAAAAATTGCAGTCTTGAATGGCTATTCCAGCCTTCAAAACTTGCAAAGTTTGATTCTCGTTGAATCCGAGTATGTGCAATAGTGGCCTTTACAGGATATCGGGAAGCAGTATTTGCTTCTTTCCCTAATCTTTTCCCTTCACTTCCATTACCAATTTCTCTCTCTCCCATACCAACTGAGCTCCAAAACCAAAACAAACGTATCTCCCAACTAAATCCCTCTCCATCTTCTGGGGCAATCAAACAGACGCTAAAATCTTCACAGAAAAGCTTGCATCTTTGAGCTTATTATTTGTAAATTGTAAGTACCCATTTCTCTGTCTTTATTCATAAACACAATTTTATACTTTTTTTTTCTTTGCAAGCTTGCTGCTTTTTTATTCATTTAGATACATATAGTTAGATATTTTTGTGTGTTTTAGAGAGAGAGAGAGAGAGATTGAAATTAAATGGGGAAATCAGGGGGTAGGAAGAAGAAGGGTAGTGCAAACCAAGTTTCAGGTGATAATTCAACTGCAAATGCTAATGGTGGTGTTGATTTGGACTCATCAATCTTTTTGAAAAGGGCTCATGAGCTCAAAGAAGAAGGGAACAAGAGGTTTCAGAATAAGGACTATGTGGGTGCTCTTGAGCAGTATGATAATGCTCTTAAACTTACCCCTAAAACCCACCTGGATAGAGCTGTGTTTCATAGCAATAGGGCGGCTTGTTTGATGCAAATGAAGCCCATTGACTATGACACTGTGATTGCTGAGTGTACCATGGCGCTTCAGGTCCAGCCTCGGTTTGTCCGGGCTCTACGTAGGAGGGCTCGGGCATTTGAGGCGATAGGGAAGTATGAAATGGCGATGCAGGATGTGCAGGTGTTGTTGGGGGCTGATCCAAATCATGGCGATGCTTTGGAGATTGCACGAAGGTTGAGGATGGCATTGGGTCCTCGCCAGGATGCACAGCAGGACCTCCAGAGCCGCCCATCCCCTGCTGCCCTTGGGGCTTCTGCAGTTCGTGTTGCCCCAATTGCTGGTTTAGGGCCGTGTTTGCCTGCCCGGCCAGTAGGAAAAAAGCCAACTACTACAGCAGGGGGATCAGTGGTATCGCTTAATAATAAGCCAGAGAGACCCCAAACTGTTCTACCCAATGAAAATGGTCCTGAGTCTAAAGCCCAATTGTCGAAACTTGTGTTGAAACCTTCAGGTGGCTCTTCAAAGCCTGCCAATCCAAGCAAGGATAGCCAGAAGGAACAATCGTCTTCTTCATCAGTGTCATTGCTTACTCATGGGCAACCTACAAAGGCTGCAATCCAATGGAGGTTGTTGAAGCTTGTTTATGATCATGACATAAGGCTTTCCCAGATGCCGGTGAAATGCAGTTTCAGAGTTTTAAGGGAGATTGTGAGCAAACGGTTTCCATCATCAAAGTCAGTTTTGATCAAGTATAGGGACAATGATGGTGATTTGGTGACCATAACTTGTACAGGGGAACTCAGATTTGCAGAGTCTTGTGTGGATAGCCTCGTCCCGAAAGACCCTGAAACAGATAAGGCAGACTCAATAGGGATGTTGAGATTGCACATTGTGGAGGTGAGTCCTGAGCAGGAGCCACCATTATTGGAAGAAGAGGAGGAGAAGGCTATGGAGAGCGAGAAAAAAAAGAAAGAAACACAAGAAAGAAGAAATTCTCCAGAAAAAGAATCATCAGAAAAGAAATCAAGAGTGAAGGGAAAATATTAGGGAAAGAAGCAAATACTGCTTCCCGATATCCTGTAAAGGCCACTATTGCACATACTCGGATTCAACGAGAATCAAACTTTGCAAGTTTTGAAGGCTGGAATAGCCATTCAAGACTGCAATTTTTGAGCTTGATTGGACCTTGTATCACGTCCTAGTGAGCTTTTTCTGTAATCAAACAGATAATTTATTAATGAAATATTGTTTCAGAGTTCCCAGGATCCCCACAGCACCCCTTTTTTATCGTCTTGCTAATCCTGTCTTTCTTTCCTTTTGAACTTACGTTGTTAATTTTTTGGCACTCCTCGATATCCTTGTTTGTCATTTTTCTATATATTGTCAAAAGCATTCTTTGCATTTACTTGATTCTTAAACAGCCAGTTAGCTGCGGTGAATCAAGGCCCGGTCCACCAAATCCTTCCTTTTCATTCAGGCCCGGGATCCTTGGGCTTGAGTATCCTGAAAAAGGCACTCTCACAGAGTTTAAAGACTAAGTTTTGTTTAGTGTATTAGTTTGAGGGCACCTTTAGGTGTTTTGGGTTAATTAATTTTTGAGAGTTTTTTTTTTTTTTTTTTTTTTTGGTGAGTTTGTGTGGCTGTAGATTTGGGTTTCACAGGCCAAGGTTCAAGTCTTTAGGAAAGAGTTTCAAACACATATATACTAAGATTATTATATAGTAGAATTTCTATTTTATATCCACTCTCTAGTGTCTCATACCCCACTCCCACTACCTCACACTTAATTGTTTTTTTAGTTTTTACACTTTATAGTCCACTTAATTAATTTTTTATGACAAATTACTAATTTTTGTTGTTGGGGTTGCTATTTTTTTTCCTAGATTATAGATCAATTTGATTTGTTGTCAATTTTTTTTTTCCAAAAAGGCCAAATACAGGTTGGTATTGAATTGATTTGTTGTTGGACTTCTTTTAGGGGGGTTCAAAATTTTATTTTAGGGTAGTCAAAGCAAAAAATTTTAAAAATACTATATGTAGAAAAAAAAAATCTCCAAATGAACCACATGAAGACAAAGTGGCATTGCCACTGCTCACCACAATTGAAAATAAAAGTGCTGTGACATTTTTTTTTATTTAATATTTTTTATGGAATGTGTTGTGACATTCTGTTCTGTCTCTAGACTTTATCCAATTTTAATTAAAGGTATGATCAACTCAATCAGTAAAATTTACAATTGACAACCATAACTGAATTTACAATTTTGTAAAATATTTTCCTTGCTTGCATTTTGCAATGGATTTCTCTATATTTCACTAACTAAACTAACAGAGAAACTAATTTGATCAAAATCTGTTACAAGCATTCACATCAGACTCAAGGCAATTTTAGTCAAATTTGGTATGAAAATCCCACTTTATTACTTTAGCTAATCTACTATTCATTGACAACTATATTAACCTCAATACTCTAATACTATTGTACTAAAATAATCATTAACAGAGAGAGGAGAGAAAATGAATTTTTTTTTTTTTTTTTTTTTGATGTATTGAGTGAACAGTGCTCAATAAATGTATTGAGTCCATTGTTCATTGTTATTATTATTATTATTTTTTTTTTTTTTTTTGACAATTTATTGAGTTTGAAGTATGAAGCTTTCGGGCTGAGTTTGGTTAAAATTTTGGCTAAATGTGGCCTTGAAAAGCCAAATGCTAATGCTACCCATATAATATAGCCAAAACTAACACTAAGCTTTTCTACACGTGCTTTATTATAGCCTAGATGACAGAGTTTCTCTTGAGGATTGAAGCCCAAGGTAAACCCAGACGACAGATTTTCTTTTTGGGGAGTTTTCGTTACCGTTTACTGAGGTACTTCTTGATAGTTGAATTATCTTCCGATCACCCCCAAATAGTCTGAAGTTCACATTTTTCCTATAAAAATAATCGCATAGAACTTTTTAGCTCTATGCAATTAAAAATCTCACAAAAAATAATGGAATGTAGATTAGGTAAAGTATGATATAGCGGACCATGTGTGCGGCTGAATGTTAATTCTTGTGGGTGGGATCAATTGCCCGTAGGTTTTACTACCTAGAGTTGAGTCCAAATGACCACCAGCTAGTGTGACTTAGTGGTTGCCCCCTTCTTGATGGCTGTGCCAGGTGCGGGTTCGAGTCCTCATACCCCACAGGTGTGGGGTTTGGACTTTGGTTTCTAAAAAAAAACAAAGCACAAGGGTGGAGTCCAAGTCGCGGGCACCATTATGTGCTGGTGGTACCCACAGGCGATGTATCTGTGGGGTGTGGTCGGCTGTGATAACACACGTGAGCCACCCTTTTTGGTTTCTCAAAAAAAAAAAAAAAAAAAAAAAAAGTTGAGTCCAAAGGACTCTTCTTTAAAAAGGTCTTCTACCTTATCCCAAAAAAAGAAAAAAGAAAAGGAAACTCTCAAAAAAACCCAAAGAGATTGTAGAGAAAATAAACGCGAAGAAATCCAGTAAAAGCAGCCACAATAATTCACTCACAAGATATTTTGATTTTAACATCAGCAGCTCAGTCATATCGTTCCTACTAATATAGAAAGGTTAACAGCATTTTCCTAAGACTTGGGAATGAATTAAAAATAAAAAATAAAATAAAATAAAAAGGCAACATCAGTACTTAAAAGCACAGTAAATCAGAGTTGTTGGATTTATCATTCCTACTTTTACCTACTAACCTCACAACTCGAACTCTTTCCTCCCTAGACCCTCAAACACTTTGTACATAAGGAGGTACTAATTCAGCTACAAGACCTTTGGCTTACCTGTCTTGATTCAAATGAACCAAATACAGTGATTTAGTAACTGAGAAAGAAATTATAACAAAATATACTTCAGCTAAATGCAATTTGACAAGTCCTGGATTCCCTTGGTAACATCAATAACTCCTTGAGAACACGAAACTTCTCCTCTGAATGTATATTAGCAGAAGAGACTGTCATCGTCTTTAAGAATCTTGCCGTCTTAAGGATATGTCCGACAAATTTCAGCTCATAAGTTGACCCTTCAAATCCTTTAAAATGAAATGTCTTGAGGTGCGTTGATATACATATTGGAACGTCCTCATTGAACATCCTCTCTATGATGGAAGTATCTTCCTCATCACAAACGTAAAATCCCGTGCATTCCTGACAGCAGAAGATACACTAGTTAGATTAATTCAGGATTATTTTAGAAAAAATATATTTCATCATTTGAGCATAACATACCTTCTCAAAGACTAGTACTGCAAGATTAGGAGCCAGATGAAGCAAGTGTGGGAGCACATGCCACAAACAAGCACTAACACGAAAGTTTAAGAAAGCCAAATTATGAAACATGGGAAGATCAAATTTAGTAGCTTTACAAAGGCACTGCACAATAATATAATAATCACATCAATATAACTGATTGTCCAAGAAAGAGTGTTTAGCCATTTAATAATAGAACATGAAAAAAATGTGTTTTTTCTTTTCTTACTTGTGTGAGATCTGAGTCCAAATGAAGGGATTTAACGTTAGAGAGTTGCTTGATGAGAGACAGAGTTGCTTGATGAAGTCCATAATCATATTTCCATAATCTTTAATTTCATCATAATCAACCTCAATGTTTGCTTCAACTAAGTTAGACAGATTTCCCAACAAAACATGTTCAATCACATAACCACTGAAACCTAGGTACTCCAGAGCTGGGGCATTTATCTCAAGTTTGTTGTACTGATAAGCACTATTATTGAAATCTAAACATAATCTTTTGAGTGTAGGTACAATGATTTTCAAAACATCATACGTATATGTTTGTAAATGCAAAGTCAAATCTTGCAGTACTGGGCAACAACTGAGGAATCTCGAGAACGAGTCAGGTTTTGCATACCAGACATTTTCAAGATGCAGAGTCTTGAGACTAGGGAAGCCAAGGAGAGCTGAAGAAGGAGGATTAACATAAACATTGTTGCCCATTAAATTCAGAACTACTAATGTTTTAGCATAATTAAACAAGGCAGAGGGGAAGTTGAAAAGTTCAGGAAAACAAATGTGGAGTTCGAGCTCTTCCAATTCATGAGAAAGAGCGGCGTGGACCCATGTTTCGACTTGAATTGGGTCAGAATCAGAATGCCAGTAGAGGCGAAATTGTTTGAGGGGATAGGCATTGTTGCGATTGCGAAGAGCCCAGACCCTGGACACTATATGCGCAAACGTAAAACCGTACCTATTAAACTGATTAGGACTTTGCTCCTCATCTGAAGAAGATATCTCTTTAAATTGGTAGCTGTCAAAGTCGAGCTTTGGAACAAGAGTCCAGAGTGTCTTCCACCTGTTCGACAAAATGCTTGTGACAACAGCCTCTTTGGTTGTGAGAAAAGAGAGGATATGGCAGAGGAGAGAGTCTGGTAGATTGCTTATCCTGTCCACCCCTGTTGGTTTTGAGTTTGAGTTAGCCATTCAGAGCTATTCGGTTGTTGAGCAGAATCTGGGAAATAATGGGGTTTGGAGTTGGAGTTCCCAATTTAAAGATACTGTGCCAAACCAAATTGGCGGAGAAAAGGAGAACCGCATAATACTATATAAGTCTATAATAGACCTTGGCCCGGGAAATCTACTTACTATTATACCAGTACCCAGTACTTACTACAATTGAACATAGAAGGGATTGAGATCAGTGCATTACTGACACTCTACTATTATGTCTATAGACTTTGTCTAAATTTTAATTAAGGGTATCCCTTAAAAAAAAAATTAATTAAGGGTACGATCAACTTAATTGTAATATTAACAATTTACAAAAATAATTGAATTTACAATTTTGTAAAATATTTTTCTTCCTTACATTTTGCAATGAAAATTTCATTAGTTGACTGATTGAATTAACAGAGAAACTAATCTAACCAAAACTTATTATCACAAGCTTTAATTATGCTAACAAGTAAGCATTCAAATCTGACTCCGCGCAATGCATTTTTATACTTCGGTCTTAATACTCTTAACACTATTCTACTTAAATAGTCATACACAAAAAGAGATATGTGAGAAGAATAATTTTTTTTTTTTTTTAATTTTTTACTTTTATGTATTGAGTGAATAGTGCTTAATAAATGTATTGAGTTCATTGTTCATTGTTAAATTTTTTTTGACAATTTATCTTGGAATTACATACACTTCATTTAGGATGTTGTACCCATGTCATACCGGCCAATGTCATATTGGTCATTTTACTTTATAATTTTTCAGAAATTACTCGTGTCGCTATGTCTTACCCGTAGACATGTCCGTGCTTCCTAGCAATTTATTGAGCTTAATGCATGAAGCTTTTAGGTGAGTTTAGTTAAAATTTTGGCTTAATTGTAGTTTTGAAAAGTCAAATGCTAATGTTACTTATATAATAGAAGCTAAAACTAACTCATTTAGGATGTCCTACCCATGTCATACCGATCGGTGTTGTATCAGCCATTTTACGTTATAATTTTTCAGAAATTAGTCGTATCACTATGTCGTACTTGTATCTGTGTCTGTGCTTCCTAGCAATTTATTGAGCTCGATGCATGAAGCTTTTGGGTGAGTTTAGTTAAAATTTTGGCTAAATGTAGTTTTGAAAAGTCAAATGCTAATGTTACTTATAAAATAGAAGCTAAAACTAACTCTGAGATTTTCTACTCGTGCTTTATCACAGCCTACATGATAGATTTTCTCTTAAGTGAGTTTTCATTACTAAGGTACTTATTCTTGAGGTTGAAGCCCAAGGCAAACCCAACCAACATATTTTCCTCTTAGGGGAGTTTTGGGTATTGTTTATTGAGGTACTTCTTAAGAGTTGAATTCTCTTTCAATTCCTTCCAAAGAGCATTCACATTTTGCCTATAAAAAAGAAATATGCATAACTTTTGGCTAATATCTCACTACAATTAATAATTAGAAGAAAGGAAGTTTTGGATGCTACAAAATTAATCTTAAACACAACAACAATTTAACATAGATTTACAATTTAACATTATTAGATTATCCCTTTTATTCCCATGCAACCAAACTTATTTTAATCAAAATCAACAACCAATCACAGAAATTCATTTAATTAATTTTAACTATGAACCAATCAAAATTAATTTCAATTAATCACATATGATAAATTCCACCCAAATGAATGCATAGAGACCATTAAAACATGTTCTTGTGAATTGTGATATCTTTCAATCCGATGGTCCGATTTGAAAACTAGGTATATTGTTGCGATTGTTAGAATTTCAAGACCATTTTGATGATATGTGATAAATGATTTGATGCATGAAATGCAATCATAATTTTTTGGGTACTTAGAATGACTAATTTGGTCATCTCCGAAGGTTAAAGTATAGGTGTGATATTGAGTGTTTACACATATTTTTCTGATAGATAAAATATTGAAAGGTAATCACTAAAAATTCATGGATAAATTGAAAGCCAAAGTGAGGGAAGGTTTTATTGTTAGCCTTGTGAGTTGTGACAAGAGAGAAATGAAGGAGGATATGTAACTATTTATGATTTTGAACTCTTAACTACTAAAGGATGGCAATTTAAATGTCGAGCCAAAAGGAGGAAAAAAAAAAAAAAAAACTATTAAGACCCACAAGACGGGACTAGCTAACCGCTATGCTTCTGCCATGCATGTTGACTGTTGGTTGTTGCTGCTTTAACCTGTTTGCTGGCTGCATTGCTGCATAATCTGCTACCTGCTGTCTGGCATTATCTGAGCTATTTGAGTTACTGTTCGGCTGTAACATAGCTGCCGCTGTATCACTGCAGCATGAGTGGAGTTGTTGCTGCATTGTATTGATACTTGTACTTAATTATAGATGGGATATGTTCCTGTACCCATCATCCACTAAAACAAAGTTTGAAAGAACTGCATCTTCAATTCTAAGATAGACCCCTCACATCCCTAAAAAGATCAAGGCAACACCACTACTTAAAAGCACAATAAATTAGACTTTTTGGATTTATTTTTCCTACTTTTACCTTCAGTAACTGAGAGAGAAATCATAACAAAATATACTTCAGCTAAAAGCAATTTGACAAGTCCTGGATTCCCTTGGGAGCGTCAATAACTACTTGAGAATATGAAACTTATCCTCTGAATCTATATCAGCAGAAAAGACTGTCATCATCTTTAAGAATCTAGCCGACTTAAGGATAAGTCCAACAAATTCTAGCTCATACATGATCCCTTTAAGTCCTATAAAATGAAATGTCTTCCGACGATATACATAGAGGAATGTCATCAAAGAAGATCCTTTCAATGGAGCTGGTATCTCATGCGCCAAGCGCATGAGAGATTTTTCCCCTTTCAATGACATCAATATCTTCCTGAAAACAAGTACAAAACTTGTTTCCTGACAACAGAAGATACAGTAGTTACTTCGATCATTTAAGAAAAAACAGACATTTCATCATTTGAGCATAACATAACTTATGAAAGACTAGTACCGCAAAGTGTGGGAGCAAATGCCACCGACAAGAATTAACATGAAAGTTTAAGAAAGCCAAATTATGGACAATGGGAGGATTAGAATCAATAGATCCAGTAGCATTATGGAGGCACTGCACAACAACAATATTATTGCTTGTCCAAAAAGAAGTGTTTAGCCATTTATAATAATAGAAAATGAGAAAAAAAAAGTGCTTTACCTCAATTAAATATGGGTCCAAATGAAGGGATTTGACTTTAGAGAGTACTTTGATAAAGTCACTAACCCCTATTTCCATAATCTTCAGACTCATCAAAATCAACCCTAACGGCCGCTTCAACTAAGTTAGACAGATTTCCCAACAAAATTTGTTCAATCATATAACCTCTGAAATAAAGGTACTCGAGAGCTGGGGCATTTATCTCAAGTTTGTCGTACTTATGAAGAGTGAAACGTGATAAACGTAACCTTTTGAGTGTAGGTACAATGATTTTAAAAGTATCATTCTTGTCCCACTTAGTTGTTTGTAAAGACAAGTTTTGGAGTACCCCGGGAAGCAACTAAGGGGTCTGACATTTTCAAGAAGCAGAGTCTTGAGACTTGGGAACCCCATGAGGGAAGAAGTATTAAGAACAATTTTACCCTTTAATTTCAAAACTTGTTATGATTCAGCATAATTAAACAAGGTAGAGGGGACGTTGAATGGTTTTGGAGGACGAATGAGGAGGTCGAGCTCTTCCAAGTCAGGCGTAAGCGCGGTGCAGACCCATGTTTCGACATGGACTGGGTCAGAATCAGGACACCGGTGGAGGCGAAAGTGTTTGAGGGGATTCGCATTATTGAGATTGCGAATAGCCCAGACCCTGGACACAATATGCGTAAACGTAAAACTGTGCCTATTCAACTGATCTTGATTGTGTTGTTGATTAGGACTTTGCTCTTCAAGTTCGATGCTGTCAAATTCGAGCTTTGGGACAGGAGTCCAGAGTGTCTTCCAGCTGCTCGACAAAATGCTTGTGAGAACAGCCTCTTTGGTTGTTAGAAAGGAGAGGATATGGCAGAGGAGAGAGCCTGATAGATTGCTGATCCTGTCTGCGACCACTGTTGGTTTCTGGCGTTTTGAGGTTGATTTAGCCATTCAGAGTTTTTTTTGTTGTTGAGCACAGCACAAGCTGGGAAAATAATAATGGGGTTTGGAATTCCCAGTTGAAATCTAATTGTCTTGCCATCAAAATTTACCACATATCAATTCTTTGATAAGTAATTTTTAATTTTATAATAATAATATTACTATTTTTTTTTTTTTTATATAGGAGTAATATTAGTTCTTATTATTTCTTCTTATCGTTGAATAAGTCTTGTCGTGCAATAGCCAATAAGTTTTTCAATGTAAGGTAAGAATAAGTCTTGTCGTGCAATAGCCAATAAGTTTTTCAATGTAAGGTTGAATTTAATCAACTATGTGTTGGCTTTATTCCGTGACAAATTTGCTTGTAATACAGTACTTAGAAATCCTGTATTTAGGTGGGAATCATGTGGAATCATGTAAGAGTAGTGTATGAGAGAGTGTGAATAAATGCTCAAGATTGTGCAATGAAGCAGGAACTCGCGGCTGGATCTCACGGGAGGCTCGCGGCTTGCAAGCCGCCAAAGTTGCACACGCGCAGAGCATGCAGGGAAGCTGAACAGTCATGCCAGCTGGAGCTCTACAAGACAAAAATCCAGACTGGCCATTCAGTTAGCTCGCGGCTTGAACTCGCTACTCAGTCAAGTCGCGAGGTCAAGTCACCAGCCAACCCTGTTTTGGAAAAACTGACTCTTCGTATTCCATTCTCACACCAATATAAATACCCCTCATTCCCACAAAATATGTGTGGCTATTCAGAAAGAAAAACCCTAAGAAAGGTTTCTTCAAAACACCCACCCAATTAGAGAGAGCTACTCATTCTTAGAGAGAAATCTTTGTAGTTTCTTCTCATTCCCTCTCTCATTGTTATACCTATTGAGAGGAGATTTCTATCCAAACACTACCCACACCCATTTAGAGTGTTGAGTGTTTTTGGAGTTTTGGGAAGCATTGGAAGATGCCAAGGATGGCGGATGCTATGGATTATAGCGGAATCCGGTAAGCTAGAAAAGAAAAAAGTTCGGCGCAACCTCGTTGGAGCAAGAAGCTTGGAGGACTTAGGTACATCGGGTAGATTAGGCTTGGAGGGTCTATTGCTGTTCATGTATCCCAACTACATTTTCTAGTGGATTATTGACCGCTTGGAGGGCGGCGGAGAGGTTTTATGCTGAGGACTTCGGTTTCCTCTTCGATAACACATCGTGTGCTGTCCTTGTGTTTGCATCTCTCTTCCCTTAATCTTTGCCTTTTATTTTCTACTGTGGATGTGATTTTATTTGGCTTAGATAGTTTTCCAATTCTGTTTTATAGCTTTTGTTCATTTTCCGCGCACTAGTTGTTTGACATAAAACTTGAATTGGTTAATTTGTAAATTGGGGATCTAAACGTTCAAGGGTGTTTATACACATATTTGAACTTTCATTCAAGTTACAAGTTTTACAAAACAAAAGACTACCAATAGAATATGGCACCTGTAATTAACGTAAATTCTTGATTCTTTTCATTCTTATCAACAAGTTTACCTGAGATACAATACATATTATAAACAAGTTTAAGTGGTACTCTAATTTTATTGTTTAGACTTTAGATTATAAAAAAATATAAATGATTTACACAGTTATCGTTAGCATTTCTTCTCAAAAAAAAAAAAAAAAAAAAAATTTATCGTTAACATGTAATCCTATCACATTTGATTTAATTATCATATACTATATACGATAAAACACTACTTAAAATTCTCACTAAGGAAGCAATCCAAATAAAGAAGGCATCTCTTGAAGAAATCTTAGGCTTCCAAATACTTTTCCAACGAACCATTGAGTCTACAAGACTACAAAGTATATTTCAAAATTCCAAGTCCAAACTCTTTGATACTCAATAATGAATTTTTCATTTCGTTAATTAATGAGTCTCCAAATATGATACAGTGGACTATACTCTAAATTCTTGATTCCACAATAACAACATGAAAAGGAAACTCCACTTAAGGATTCTATAAGAAATTCCACACACAAGCCCTCTGCAAACGTGTGCATTTGGTTTGTTGATTGGGGGTCAAGTGTGCAGCTGACTGTTGGTTCTTGTGGGTGGGGTTAGTTGCCTGTATGTTTTACTACCTGTAAGTAAATCCAAAAGACCCTTCCTTAGAAAAGTTGTCTAAATTATCAAAAAAAAAGTAAACTCTTAATAAAATCAAAGAGTGTAGAGAAAATAAACACGAAGACATCCAGGAAAGCTGCCACAAAATAATTCACTAACAAGATATTTTGATTTTAACATCTGCACCTCCGTCATATCGTTCCAACTAAAATAGAAAGGTTAACAACATTTCCCCAGACTTGGGAATGAGTTAAAAGAACAAGCAACATCACTACTTAAAAGCACAATAAATCGGACTTGTTGGATTTATTTTTCCTACTTTTACCTGCTTTGATTCAAATGTAAGCCAATACGGGAATTTAGTAACTGAGAGAGAAATCATAACGAAATAAACTTCGGCTAAATGCAATCTGACAAGTCCTGGATTCCCTTGGCAACATCAATAACTCCTTGAGAATGCGAAATTTCTCATCTGAATCTATATAAGCAGGAGTTAGTGTCATCATCTTTAAGAATCTCGCCGTCTTAAGGATATGTCCAACAAATTCCAGCTCATACGTTAACCCTTCAAATTCTATAAAATGAAATGTCTTGAGGTGCGATGATATACATATAGGAACGTCCTCATTGAACATCCTTTTTATGATGGAAGTATCTTCCTCATCGCAAACGTAAGATTCAGCGTATTCCTAACGACAGAAGATAAAGTAGTTATTTAGATTGATTCAGGATTATTTGAGAAAAAAAGACATTTCATCATTTGAGCATAGCATACCTTCTCAAAGACAAGTACTGCAAGATTAGGAGCCCGATGAAGCAAGTGTGGGAGCACATGCCAAAAACAAGCACCAGCTTTAAAGTATAAGAAAGCCAAATTCTGAAACATGGGAAGATCTAATTCAGTTGCAAAACAAAGGCACTGCACAGCAACATAATAATCACAACAATATTAAAGTGTTTAGCCATTTAATAATAGAACATTAAAAAAATAAATAAAGGTGCTTTTTTTATTATTTTATTTACCTCAGTGAAATATGGGTCCAAATGAAGGGATTTGTTTCTTAACAGATGGTCTTCATTAATATTAGCTCTGAAATGAAGGTACTTGAGAGCTGGGGCATTTATCTCAAGTCTGCAGTCCCTTTGAAGATAGGTGGAGTATAAGCTTAAATGTAATGTTTCGAGTGTAGGTACAATGATTTTAAAATTGTTATCATAGTTCGGGATATAGGTTTCTAAATACAAATTTTGGAGGACCGGGCAGCAACTGAGGAGTTCAGAGAAAGTGTCGCCGTTTGTATACCAGACACTGTGAAGAAGCAGAGTCTTGAGACTAGGGAAGCCGAAAGAAGAAGAAGAAGGCAGATTAACATCGATACGTTTTAATTTCAAAACTACTAATGATTTAGCATAATTTAACAAAGTAGACGAGAAGTTGAAAGGTTGGGAAAAACCGCTGAGGAGATCGAGCACTTCCAAGTCAGGCGTAAGCGCGGCGCGGACCCATGTTTCGGCATGGATTGGGTCAAAATCATTAGAATCCCAGTGAAGGCGAAAGTGTTTGATGGGATTCGCATTATTGAGATTTCGAATAGCCCACGCTCTGGTCACGATATGCGTAAACGTAAAACGGTACCTATTATTCCCGTAATCTTCATTATGACTTTGCTCCTCATCTGAAGAAGATATCCGTTCAAATTCGTGGCTATCAAAGTCGAGCTTTGGCACAAGAGTCCAGAGTGTCTTCCACCTGCTCGACAAAATGCTTGTGACAACAGCCTCTTTGGTTGTTAGAAACCAAAGGATATGGCAGAGGAGAGAGTCTGATAGATTGCTGATCCTGTCCATCACTGTTGGTTTCTGGCGTTTTGAGGTTGATTTAGCCATTCAGATCTTGTTGCTGAGCACAAGCTTTGGACGTAGCTGGGAAATTGGGGGGTTTGGTAATGTTAAGTTGATATCTCTTAGAATGCCTGTTGAGTTTTAAGAGATAAACTTGAAATAATAAACACAATTATGGAAATACATCTTTACATATTCCAAACTTTACATATTCCAAGTTTTACTCATTTCAAGTAAACACTTCATTGCCCAATCAGACTTTATCTCTAACATGGAGTTTTTTTCTTTTTTCTTTTTTATAATGATTTTTAGAGTTGTTACGCACAACATTTTTCACAAGTGAATTCTGATTGATATTTTTCTTCTTCTTTTTTTCTTCTTTTTTTTTTATTATTATTTTTTATGGGAAGACTGGAAAACTTTTATTAAGAATGAAAAGCAACAAGTAAATTGAGGTTAAGAGCTTATTCAATGAAATAAGAATTCTCTTCAACCCACACAAAGAAATTAGCAATGCCTACCGCATGTTTTGTTAGTAAATGAACAGGCCTATTACCTTGTCGACGAACATGGGAGAAGTCCACTTGGCAAAAGTCATGGGAATCTGCCACAGAGCTATACACCAGAGTAGCAACAAATGATGGGGGAGGTGACAAATCCTTCAAAGCATTTACTAGTACTTGGGAATCACCTTCAAGAATGAAGTCCTGGATAAGCATGTCTTTAGCAAACTGAAGCCCAACCTCAAAAGCTTTTGCTTTGGCCTCAATGGCACCGAGAGGGGCCATAATCTTCTTACTACAAGCACCAATTAACCTGCCTTAAGCATCCTAAATCAATACCCCACACAAGCCATTTTTTGCGACTTGAACACGGCTCCATCCACATTAATTTTGTAATGATCAGAGGTTGGAAGAATCTAGTTCAAAACTACAGGTGTCTTTGGCTTAATTGGGACGTCAGAGCATGCTTGATACTCCCATGGATAGTCCAAAGATCACTGAAGTAAAGCCCGACTGTTTTTCTTCACACCCCCATTTTTGCTCTCATGTCTATTTGTCCATATTGCCCAAGCCACCATGATTACCTTCTCAACCCAACTTTATTCCCATCGAGCCTCCATAACCACATACCACATCATGTCCATGAAAGAATTGAAAGACAGACCATTACTCTCATGAAATTTTGATAATGACCAAATGTCATGGGCTTTAGGACATTCCCAGAATAGGTGGCCTGATGATTCCACTTCCACTTGACCCTCCTCACAGAAACTATCCACTAGCACCTTTCTTTTCACTAGATTCTCTTTGGTAGGCAGAATGTCTTTGCAAGCTCTTCAAGTGAAACGTCGGACTTTATGAGGGACATTGAATTGCCATAGATATTTCCAAACTTCCAGAGGTTGCTATCATCTGACATAGCCCCAGCTTCATCCCCTGAGCCCATTTTAATAACAATCTTGTAAGCACTTCAAACACTAAAAATGCCATTCGCCATCGGAGCTCAAACATGCTTATCAACTGGCAAGTTAGCACTTAAGTCAATTCCACATATAGCATCGGCTTCATGGGGAAGGAATATTATTGGACTAATTCATTTTTCCAGACCCCATTATCTTGGTCTAGTAGTTCTTCAACCCGAGCCTCCAAAGGTAAACATGATGGAGGAAAGATAACCTTATGCGTAGAGGGTGTAGGGAGCCACTTATCTTTCCAAATCTGGATGCTGCGCCCATTGCCCACATGCCATCTGATACCTCTTCTCACCACATTCTGAGCTGCCATAATGCTCCTCCAAGCATAAGAAGGGTAACTCCCCAAACTAGCATGAGCAAAATCATAGTTGGGAAAATATCTTGCCTTGAAAACTCAATACATCAAAGAATCTTTCCCAGTATTTAGCTAACATTGCTAAATTAAATTGCTTTAGTTGTTTAAAACTCATGCCCCCACAAGCCTTAGGAGTGCATAATTTTTCCCAATTAGTCCATGTCATTTTCCGTTCATCCTTACACTGCCCCACCAAAAGTTCCTGATAAGCTCGTCATCTCATCACAATGAGTGTTAGGGATTTTGAAGTAACTCATGGTATAAGTGAGAATCTCTACCACAATTGAAAATAAAAGTGTTATAAAATTATTGTGACATTTAGGGCCCGTTTGGTTATAGAGTTCAAAAATTATTGTTTAAAAAGATGTGAAAATTGTAGTTTAAAAAGTGTTATTGAAATATATGTTTTTAGTGTTTATAAAACAAAAAAATGTGTTTGGTATCATAGTTTAAATAACATGTTTCAGTGTTCAAAAACATAAAATATGTGTTTGGTATGTGTGTGTTAGATGGTAAAAAAAAGCTGAATAAAGTACAAAATAAATATTTTTTAAATCAGCAAAGTACAAAAAAAATATAAAATATTGTTTAAAAGCTGACCGGTACTGTTCACTGTGTGTGAAAAAGCTGACCGGTACTGTTCACCTTAATTACGAAAATGCCACTCAGCAATGTTTTTTGTTGTTCAAAATCACTCCCAAGCTGATTTCAAAAACTATTGTTTGAAACATATGTTTTGAGCAATATTTTTTAAACAATACTTTTTGAAATCAATGACCAAACATATTTTTTTTGTTTTTGAACAATATTGTTTAGTGTTTAAACACTAAACAATATGTTTTGAAATCAATAACCAAACACCCTCTTATTTTTTATATTTCCTGGTTTTCTCTAATTTTAATTAAGGGTACAATAAGCTCAATTAGTAAATTTTTTGTTCTTGAATAAGGGACATGAGTTCGAATTCCCTATACACAAAAAAATCAATTGATATCTTAACCAAATGATAAATGGGCAATTATCATAAATTTGCTTATATATGTGTGTGTACATCTTTCAACCATAATTGAATTTGCAATTTTGTAAAATATTTTCCTTGCTTGAATTTTAATATGAATTTTTGTTTAGTTGACTGACTGAACTAACAGAGAATCTAATCTAACCAAAATTTGTTACTAGCCATAAGTGCGCTAACAATTAAGCATTTACATTAGGCTATGCACTTTAAGTCGAATTTTGTTTAAAAATTCAACTTTTTATTACTTTAGCTGATTTGCTATTCATAGACAACTACATCAGCCTCAATACTCTAATACTATTCTACTTAAATACTCATAGTCATATACAAAGAAAAAGATATCAGAAAAGGAATAAAAAATATTATTTTTTGATATATTGAGTGAATATGTACTCAATAAATGTTGACTCTTCATTGTATTTTTTTTTTTTTTTTTTTTTTTTGACAATTTATGGTGCCTGATGCATGACACTTTTGGGTGAGTTTAGTAAAATTTTGGCTAAATCTGATTTTGAAATGCCAAATGCCAATGCTAGTAATATAACAGAACCTAAAAAACTAACCATGGTATTTTCTACACGTGCTTTATCATAGCTTAAATGACAGAGTTTTGATTACAAAGGTCCTCCTCGAGGGTTGAAGCCCAAAGCAACCCAGAAGACAGAACATAGTTGAAAAAATTCATAAACTATGAGGAAAAATTTTGAAACAAACACTTAAACAGTACCACCATATCTCTAGGAAGAATAGGTTTCCGAATCACAGGATCCCAATATTGAGTATGTCATAGTTCCATTTATTATAGAGAGATTGGAGATTGAGAGAGAAGCTGTCGTATTGATACTTGTAATTAGCTTACTCTAGTCTTTGTTAGCTTACTTGTACTCAAGCTTATTCTTGCTTTAATTGGTGGACATTTTTGAAGTACTTGACTCTAATGCAGCTAACTAGCTCTATAATTAACCATGTGCTGAATAACTATACAGCATGTCGTTAATTAGGACTTAGTTTACACTAGCTACCAACTGTCAGGTAGTTAGAAGATCGAATAGCTTGTTTAGAGGACTAGGACAGATTTTATGGGATATTCATTGAAGTAATAAGATTCTTTCCAAGTTCTAAACTCTTCTTCCTTCTCTAAACTCTCTTTTCTTTTAGGAGGCCAGGTTCCCTTGAAGCAACCTACTCCAAGTATCACCTAAACAGTAAAGACTACCTTAAGAAAAATCTAATTCGCTTTGGTATCAAAGCAGTTCTATCCTATCACTCTCATGATGACAGAAACTTGATCAACTTCCCAAAACAATGAAAAGATAACAACCTTAACCAAGATCACTGATCACCACGATCAGGCGTGACAAGAAATTCATAAACAGCTACAGTTTGTTAATTTGTTAATGCAAAAAATGGTTGAATCAGAAGAAAGAAGGAAGCAATCAGGGCCTCAAAGCTACCACGTTCCTAGCAATTCAATTGCTACAGATTCTGCATTGGTTAGCCAAATCAAGCCCTTGAAATTTGAATTCCCCAGATTCCAAGGAGATGATCCAGCCTGCTAGATTCACAAGGCTAATCAGTTCTTTTATTGTAATACGCCTGAGCATCAAATGGTCCTGATGCCATCATATCACATGGATAATAAGGAAGCATTGGTGTGGTTTCTGGATGCCGAGACTGCTGGATTGTTTGTTGGCTGGAAGGCATCTGTCAACGCTCTGCAAATTCAATTTGGCCCAACCACATATGATGATCCAATGGAGAGGTTATATCTAGGCTCAACCAAATTTCTAGTATGGCAACTTGCAAAAGCTAATTCGAAGCTCTATCTAACAAAATCCTAGGATTTTCTGAACCACAGTTGCTTCTTGAGTGGGTTAAAGGATGAAGGAGGGGGAAATTCTGTTGTTTTAAAAAATGAAATTAATAAATTAATAAATTTTTCCCTGATAATTAATAAATTTTATTGAAAAGAAAACTAAAACATGAAGAATGGAAGGGGTATATTAAATGAATAACAAATTTAGGTTCTAAGATTACAACGATCCATAATCTCTAATTAATTATAGAACGGATATGCTAATGTAGCCATCATCCACTCAAACAAAGTTCAAAAGAATTGCATCTTCACTTCTAAGATAAACCGCTCACATCCTAAAAAATTCTAGCATTTCTTTCATGCTAAATGCATCACATTACACAAAGAGGAAAGACCTTCCAAATTACGCTATTTCTATGTCTTCCCAACCGGCCTTGGCAGCAAACTAGTAAATCAACATCCTTAGGCATCACCCAATGAACTCCGAATAACCCAAAAACAATATCCATAACTCACTTGCAAATGGGCAATGTAATATCAAATTACTCAACCATCACCCTTTACTACTTACACACAGAACACCAACTAACCAAATTTACATCTCTCTTCTTCAAATTCCCTGCTGTTAAACTTCTCCCTAAGGAAGCAGTCCAAATAAAGAAGGCAACACTTGAGGGAATCTAAGACTTCCAAATACTTTTCCAAGGAACCATTGAGTCTATAAAGTATATTTCAAAATTCCAAGTCCAAACTCTTGATATTCCATAATGAATTTTGCACCTGGTTAATTAATGAGTCTCCAAATATGATACAGCGGACTATACTCTAATTTCTTGATTCCATTACCATGTGTGTAACTACATGAAAAGGCAACTCCACACACAAGCCATCTACAAACATGTGCATGCAGTACGTTGATTGGAGGACAAGTGTGCAGCTGAATGTTGGTTCTTGTGGGTGGGTTAGTTGTCCGTAGTTTTACTACCTAGAGGTAAATCCAAAAAGACTCTTCTTTAGAAACGTTCTCTCCATTATCCAAAAAAAAAAGGAAACTCCAAACAAATATCAAAGAGAGTGTAGAGAAAATAAACATGAAGATATCCAGGAAAAGCTGCCACAATAATTCACTCACAATATATTTTGATTTTAACATCAGCAGCTCTGTCATATTGTTCCTACTAAAATAAAAATAGGTTAACAACATTTTCCAAGACTTGGGTATGAATTAAAAGAACAAGGCAACATCACTACTTAAAAGCACAGTAAATCAGACTTGTTGGATTTATCTTTCCTACTTTTACCTGCCTTGATTCAAATGAACCAAATACAGTGCTTCAGTAACAGAGAGAAATCATAATGAAATATATTTCAGCTAAATGCAATTTGACAAGTCCTGGATTCCCTTGGTAACATCAATAACTCATTGAGAACACGAAACTGCTCCTCTGAATCTATATCAGCAGAAGAGACTGTCATCGTCTTTAAGAATCTTGCCGTCTTAAGGATATGTCCAACAAATTCCAGTTCATACGTTAACCCTTTAAATCCTATAAAATGAAATGTCTTGAGGTGCAATGATATACATATAGGAACGTCCTCATAGGACATCCATTCTATTATGGAAGTATCTTCCTCATCGCATTCCTAACAACAGAAGATGAAGTAGTTATTTAGATTAATTCAGGATTATTTGAGAAAAAAAGACATTTCATCATTTGAGCATAGCATACCTTCTCAAAGACAAGTACTGCAAGATTAGGAGCCCGATGAAGCTAGTGTGGGAGCACATGCCATAAACAACCACCAACATGAAGTTTAAGAGAGCCAAATTATGAAACAAGGGAAGATCTAATTCAGTAGCATAAAAAAGGCACTGCACAACAACATAACAATCACAACAATATAAAAGTGTTTAGCCATTTAATAATAGAACATGAAAAGGAAAAAAAAAAAAAAAAAGTGCTTTTTATTAATTATTATTATTTAATTTACCTCTGTGAAATATGAGTCCAAATGAAGGGATTTGACATTAGAGAGTTTCCCAACAAATGGTCTTCGATAATATAACCTCTGAAATAAAAGTATTCGAGAGATGGGGCATTTATCTCAAGTTTGTAGTTACGATGAAGAGGTATATATAAATGTAATGTTTTGAGTGTAGGTTATCATAGTCCCCCAAATATGATTGTACATACAAATTTTGGAGGACTGGGCAGCAACTGAGGAGTTTGGAGAAAGTGTCGCCGTTTGCATACCGGACTTTGTGAAGTAGCAGAGTCTTGAGACTAGGGAAGCCGAAAGAAGGAGGAGGATTAACAATAATACCTTCCTTTAGTTTCAAAACTAGTAATGATTTAGCATAATTATACAAGGTAGAGGGGAGGTTGAAAGGTTTTGGAGGAGTAATGAGGAGATCGAGCTCTTCCAAGTCAGGCGTAATCGCGGCGCGAACCCATGTGTAGACATGAATTGGGTCAGGATCATTGATTCTTCGTCAATTTTTGCCATACTAAAATATCCTTATACAAATTTTGAAATAATATATCCTTTAATTTAATTTTTTTACAAAAAAGTAAAAAATATTAAAACAGTAATATTATTTCACATAAAAAATAAAAATAAAAATAAAAAACCATTATTCTCACCACCCATTTGTATTCAAATGTCTAATTCTTATCTGTATTTGTTATCTATTTGAATTCAAATACTTCAATTATTTTTATAAAACAAAAACAAAAATTACTACTTCTAAATAAAAAAAATAAAAACTACCTCACGTAAAAAGTAAAAACTACTCATTCTTATATTAAAATTTCTATGGATTAAAAATTATTAAAAAAAAAAAAAAAAAAAGTCTTTAAAACATTCCAAAATTTTTGTTATCTAAATTCTATACAATTATCACAAATCTCCATCCATCCACACTAATGTATATCATCTTTCTTTTGTTCAAATCTCAAATTTTTTTACTTATCACAATTCTTATCCCAATCAATAAATTCAAATGTCCAATTGGGTTTCAACTTTTTACACTTTTAAGCATTATAACACTAAACCAAAAAAATAAATATATTAAAAAAAAAAAACATTATTGCACCCACAAAACGCATGTGATGAGTCTAGTATATATATAATAGGTATAATGTTTTAATTTCTATAAAATATTATTTTATTAATTTTAATTGATAAATAAGTAATATCTTATTAGTTATTACAAGGAAATTATTTCTTATTATATATTAATGAAATTAGAACATAAGAGTGAATTTAGACAAACTGCATTTTCTATCATCTTACTTTTTCTTTTCTTTTTTCTTTCAACCAATTAAATGATTATTTTATCCCTCCCATTTTCTACTCTCCCAACCAAACAAATGACTTTTCCATCATCTCCTCATTTTCCATCCTCACACTTTTTTATCTCCCTAATTTTTGAGCGAATTTTGTGGTGTCTTTGTGTTAAAATCTTGTTCCATCATCTCCTCATTTTCCATCTCCTTTTTATGGGTTTGTTTCTCCAAATTTTATATATATATGCATGCTTTCTCTCCACTGCTTGGTTAGGTGAATAAACAAGATGCTTCTATGAATAAACAAGATGCTTTCTCTCCATTTTAATTAAAAAATTTTGTTGTTGAATAAGAAACATGAGTTTAAATCCCCTATCACTTGATATCTTAACCAAATGATAAAAGAGCAATTACTAGAGCACTTGCACCAATCAGCGCGCGCGCGCGCACACACACACACGCACACACACACACACACACACAAAGTAGTCAGTTTTACATTTTTTTTTCCTCTAAAACTACCCACATCACTCCATTTATAACACAATACATATACATTATTACTACAATAACTGTATAAATATACATGGTTACTGTAGTTTTCTATTTTATTATTTTAATTTTTTTTTTCTCTTTCCTTTTTCTCCTTTGTCAGATTGTCTTTATCTCTCTCTTCTCTTGACACTCTTTAATGTCCAAAAAAGGAACAGAGAGTGTGTTGGTAGGTGAAATAATAATAAAAAGTGAATAAAAAATTATTATTTAAAGAAAATATAGTGCATAATAGAATGTTTTTGCAAAATGGCTATGTAAAATAGAAATAATATGTTCTTACGTTAAAATAGACGAAAACGTTTAGATGGACTAATGCGAATGCTCTAAAGAGTAACTGCATAACTCATGCAAACTTTCCGTCTATTTTGCACAAAAAAAAACTACTTTTTATATTTTACACACCCATTTTTACAAAACACTCACATCAGTCTATCTATTCTACACATCTATTCAATAAAATATTCATTCTTTTACAATTTTTTATTATTTCCTCACTCACTACCCCTCTCTCTCACAAACCCAACACTACCAAAAAATACTAAAATATTAAATGCACGAGCTACAGTAACCGTGCATATATGCACGGTTACTGTAGCACTTGTGCATTTATGCACAATTTTACACCCACTAATGTGAGTGTTTTTTTGCTCAAAATATGTAAAATGGACTACTTTTTGTATTTTGCAAGATTTTGCATGAGCTGATGGGGTTGCTCATAATGATAAAAGAGCAATTATTAAAAATTGAACGCCAATCACTTCTATCAAAAAATTATCATCCTCGTCTTCTCAACTATAATTGAAATTACAATTTTGTAAAATATTTTCCTAGCTTGCATTTTAACAAAGTCTGACTGAACCAATAGAGGAAATCATCTAACCAAAATCTGTTACAAGCTTTACCTGTGCTATCAAGTAACAACTCGTGTAACAGAAGCTAAAACTAAATCTGAGATTTTCTACACGTGCTTTTTATCATACCCTAGATGATTTTCTCTTAAGATGAGTTTTGATTATTGAGGTACTTCTTCAGAAGATTTGAAGCCCAAGGCAAACCCAGACGACAGATTTTGTCTGAGAGGAGTTTTGGTTACTGCTTACTAAAGTACTTCTTAAAAGTTGAATTCTCTTCTGATCCCTTCCAAAAAGCCCAAGTTCACATTTTGCCTATAAAAGGAAATATGCAGAGCTTTTTAGCTCTCTATGCTATTTAATATCTCAACAAATAATTACTAGAGGAAAGAAGTTTTAAATGCTACAAAACTATTCTAAAATACAACAATAATTTGAAGTACATTAACAATTCCTTCTTCTTCTTTTTTGTAATGCAATTCAACAAGAATAACCAAAAAAAAAAAAATCTTATGGTGTTCACTTCTTATACAAAGCTATATTAAATAGCCAGCACAAAGCAGATGATAGCTCCTTGAATGTCATTCACTATCTGCAACAGCATTTGTATCATCTGTCATTTCTTGAATGAAAATTTCAGTAGGTTTGAGGCTTGTTCTCAAGGTGTCATGCCCAAGCTGTCCTCTTTCATTGTCTCCAAACCCAAAGATTTTTCCACGGTTAGTGACAACAACTGTATGGTACAACCCAGTACTAATTTGAGATACATGGTGACCTCTTAAGCATTCAAGGATTCCGGGCCTCATGACTTTATCAGATACTCCCCGCTCTGGGAACCCAAGGCTACCAAACCCCATCCACCCAAAGCCATAAACCGATCCATCATCTACTAGAACAAAGGTTTTCCTCTTTCTTGCACATACCTACAGGATCATAGGTAGGAATCAGCAATCTCAGTCACAAGGAGTAGAGGAGGTGGTGCTTTCAAAAGTTTTGCAACACCAAAGGTTCCATTTCCTTGTTAATTCTCTACTATATCTTTTTTAACAAAAAAGATGTTGCTCAATAGCAATTTACTTGGTATACATAATAATGAATTTCATTACAGATGACAAAAATATATGGACGAATCAAACCTGCACAGCAAGATGGCTCTTAAGGCAATTCAGGAGTGCTGGAGTAGTTTTATCAGCCTCATCTCCATGTCCTAGTGCACCACAGTAGCCTTTGCCCCAAGTATATACCTGTAACCATCATAGCAGAAAGTTGGAACTTGAGTAAACAAAAATCAGGCACATTCAATCAGAAAAGACAAGCTCTTGGCCATAGTAAGAATAATAACGATCTTGAATTTAGAGACTAACAAGTCCACTGGAGTCAAGTGCAACGGCATGCTCATCACCAGCAGAGACACGAACCACATGAATTCCCTTTCTCCGGAAAGTCTGGATTGCACGTGGTTGGAACTCATCATGCTGCTCTCCATGGCCAAGACAGAAATTAGAACCTGAACCAAACGAGTAGACTGCCCCGCTGTCAGTTACAGCTAACACATAACTTGGACCTGCAGCAATCTGAACTACAGAACCAACTCCCTCAAGCACTTCAACAATTTTGGGAGTTGGTCTGTCTAGGGTATCACCATGACCAAGCTGCCCATGTGTGTTGGACCCACATGCATAAACCTGCCCTTGTCTTGTGAGGAACACAGTGAAATTGAGCCCTGCAGCAACCTTAAACAGGTCCTAACTCATTAATGTTAAATATACTTGTACCATGCATCTCACAGATTAGTAGAAAACTATATGTAAATTAAAAAATATTTTAATAATATAATTGAAATTGAATAATAAGAATTGAAGAAAAAATCCTTAAGTAATATAGCGAAAAGTACATCATGTAAGACCAAATCTTTATTACAACTAAAACTATAATATTATTACTAAAATTAATAATGAAGCTCCTTTAATTTTTATGAAATATTTCATATTTCATAAGAATTAATATTCTGAATTTCTTGAAAATTTGGTATAGCTTTTTAATTAGAACAAACAATGTTAATAATTTTAACGCACTTATAACAAGTCACATGGTGAGATCATGTTGGACAACTTGTAATACTTACATTGAACCACATAGTACAAACATGACATATAGGACCCATTTTTTATTATTAAAACAAAAAAATTATAGTAGATAATTAAAATGAATAAAATAAATAATGAACTTTGTGTTAATTTCCAGAAAGTCTTGATAGTAGAAATTAATTGCAGTAATATTTTTAAAACCTTTTGAAACTTTGGCAATAGAGTTTCATTTCAAACACCTACATCGATTAGTTTAATATATTTTAATGTAGTAATTATACACCATATGACCAAAAAAGAAAATAAAAGAAAAGGGAGTCCATGTGGTGCAATCAGCATCTGCAGGACACAATATAGTATATGACATGATACGGTTTGGAAATGAGCTTATAATATTAATTTACTTGTGAATGTTAAATGACATTATTATTATTAATTCAATAGTTAGGGGGGATTTGAACCTTGGACGTCTCCGTTGGAAACACTACGTGGTGCTAGTTGGAAACACTACAAGGCTCTTGGAAAAATAAAATACAAAAAGTAAAAAAAAAAAAATGCAAAGGTAAAGACCCATTATTATATAATTTCACAATTCTCATATATTGTATCAAAGGCTCTATCATTTTTCACATGATTTTTTTTTTTTTTTTTTTTGGGGGGGGGGGGGGGGGGGGGGGGTTAAGATATGTTTTAGTTATAACTAATGAGAATTTCTAATACTTTTAGTTAATAGTAAATTATTGAGGGTGTTAATAATAATCATTCAAAAATCATGATTTTAAAATTAAGTTAACCACCCCGAACTATAGGGAAATTATGTAATTCAACAAAGTATTTAATAAAGTGCAGTCACTTGTTGCTATCACAATTTTAGGACTTATCATATAGTACACGATATTGAAGGAAGAAAATAAACAATAATTGGGCAAAATCAAGTCTTCAACTGACCGAACAAATAAAATCCTGTCCATTATAAGGGGAGAGTAGAAAAAAAAGTTTTTTTTTTTGGGGGGGGGGGGGGGGGGGGGGGGTGGGGGGTGGGGGAGGGGGGGGAATGTGAAACCACAGTAATGCCTAAGACGAGAAAAAAAATGACACCTTCTAGTAGATCCATAAATCCCTTCTTAACACTTCACAATGAATAGACAAATATATTCTTAGACCTTAGAAAGACGCCAAAACCAGCCAGCTCAAACAAGCTTAGTATATACCGTTCAATGTAGCACACAATGATTGAGATCAAAGAGCTAAGAGAGAAAGAGGGGGGAGGGGGATTATCTACAATAATGTGTAAGTTAACACACATTAGCACACCAATCTATATCAACCATCATCTAAAAAAAATTACAACCATGAAATCTGGAACTCAATTAACTAAATTCTCTAAAAATTTTATTTTTTGCAATAAAAGAATGGTGTATCCAGGTACCTGCTTGCAAGGAACTCCCTTCAATGCATCAACAAGCCTAGGCCTAAAAATGGGGCGACTTGTATCTCTGTGGCCACAACAAAATGATGAATTATCTCCACATGTGAAAACCTGCATAAATAATGGGCAATATAACATGATTCCGGCTGCCACTTCATCCAAATCAAACAGATGTTTAAACTGTGTATCCCAGTGCTACACAGAGCTATGCAAAATATATTTGAAAACTTGCCACCAAAACAGGTATAGCATGCACTAAAATCTATAGGAATGACATAGCATATGCATCACGGTTTAGGCATCTAAGCAACACTGAAAATGGCTAGAAAATGGCTTAGAGCCTAATCTGTTGCTTGGACAATGCTGCACCAAACATTCCTCATCACCAAACATATATATCTCAATAGCTTCTTGCCGAGTACAATAATCTTGAACGTATCTTGTGGCTCTTGAATCAACAACCTAAACCCTGCCCTACTCTTTTGGGGGTAAAAGTACCATTTGAGCTAAAGCTTATTGGTAGATATACTGCCTAATCTAAACTACCTTGAGCATACTAGTACCTAACAGTTCATCCTGAATAAATTTAACAGATTGAGTAGGGAGTACCAACCTCTCCAGACTGCATGACAAAGGCAGCATGATTTTGGTAAGCCGAAACTTGCACAACATGAGCCAAAGATGGGAAATCAACCCGGGTAAATGCTACACATCGTGTTGTTTCGGAACCGTGACCAAGAACACCACACAAGCTGGAACCACAAGTGTACACTGATGAATTGCTGATCAGCAATGTGTGATAAATTCCAGTGGTAATCTGCATCTGCTCATAGAAAGTAATAGTAAATTACAGCTAGGATACAACTCTCACAAAGAAAGGAGGCGCATAAATGATAACATCATAATCAAATCATTATTATTATTATTATTTTTTAAATGTACAGACAATTTTCTCATGATCTTCTGCTTAACAACTGAAATGCTGTTAGGTTCTAATTTCATACTGGTCAATGTAGCGCATGATATTTCTCTTCTTCTTCTTTTTTTTGGTGGGGGGGGGGGTGAACCAAGAGGATGTACACAAGAAGTACTTGGGAGAAGAAGCACCTCAGTGAACCTAAAACTAAACATTATCCTCTTTCCAAAAATTTTGAGGATCCATATAAACCAAAAATTCAATTGGTAAGCATATGTAACCTCTACACAAATTCCGATATTACTCAAATATTATTACTACACATACAACTAATTAATGAAGTACTCATTTTCAACTCATAATATTTTACAAATAAGCAAACTTGCTCATTTATTCTTAAATCCCACCTCCAAAATGCAGATAAAGTTCATTCATATAAAAGCAACAGCAAATATAAAAGAAATAGTACATTGCCTGCTGAGGTCTCAACCATCTCTGATGATTGCTCCACCGACTGCAAGAACCTCAAAACCCGCTTCCAGTTCCCATTACACCGATCAAACAACTCTCCCTGAGCATTTCTACTCATCCAAGCAAACATTGTATTCGACACACACAGCTGAAATGCCACAAAGTCCACCAACGACCGGAACTTATGAGGGTACAACCCATGACTGCCACCAAAAGTCCTAGAAGTCAACTCCAAACAAGCAAGATCAACGGCACCAAGCCGGCCAGAGGTCAAAATCTCCAAAATTAAATGCGATGGCAAATCCTCAATCGAAACAGACCTAAATCGATCCCCCATTTTACTAAAAAGGCCACTTCTTTGAACCCCAAAATTAGAAACCCAATATCTTGCTAGTTTCCCTCAATCACTCCCTCTCAAAGTTGAATTCAAACAAAGCAAGCAACTTCACATATGGGATATGTCAAATTTTGAGACGAAATCTAAGGCAATTAAAGCAGCATATAAAGAAAACATCAGAGGGAAGAAAAATATAGGAAATTGAGTAGTATAAAGGAGGCCTAGATGAAAAATTCACAGTCACAGGTGGTTTATACAATGTTTGTGTTTGGAAATAAATCATCAGATGGGTCAAAAAATCCAAACCCCGGATTATCCAAGAAATGCAAAAGGTTTCACCTGCAAATTCAGCACAAAAAACCCATCAAATTACATAGAATTACAACAACAATATCAAACAAATTAGATTAATAGCTAATGATAGAGAATTTGGGTATTAATCAAAGAGATTAAAAAAAAAAGTTACTTTGTGATAGTAGTAGGTGAAAGAGAATGTGGGTATTGGAGATCAGAATGTGGAATGAATGTAAAGAAAAATATAAGATTGGCCGAAATCTTACCAAGAAAAGTGAAACCAGAGAAGCTTTTCGGTGCCGATCCCTGACTTTATTTTCAATAAATTAAACACGGAATTAGTAGAATTGAGTAAAAAAAACATAAACAAATAAATAAAAAAGAATACAAAAATGGGAAAATAAGCAATTGGGTGAGAAAGTTATTAAGTTTCCACTAAAGTAAGGGCTTTGAGCTCTCTTTATTTATAGCTCCATTTCCTCTCGGTCATGCTTTTCTCTCTCTCTCTCTGAGCACTGTGACTTTTTATTTTTCTTTTTCTTTTTTATTTCTAAAGGAATATAATTTGGGTTTTAAAGGCAGAGAAAGAGGAATCTCCGTGCGTGGAATTTCATGGGTTCTTCTTTCTTCTCCAACTACTTTTGGATTTGGCTTTAGCTTTAGCTCTCTGGTCTGTTCCTTCGTGGATTCCACGAATTTTTTTTTTTTTTTTTTTTAATGTTTGTTTCGTTTGTTTGTGTCTGAATTTGGTCCTACGTGGAAGTCTGTAGTGGTGCCATGTCAGCAAATTGACAGGCTTTTTGCGTCAGAGGCTACATGTTTTTTTCTTCGACTGAGGATTATTGGATGTGGTTCTGCGAGTATGTCGATGTGAAACTCGCCTTCCTTGAGGAACACGTGCTGCAACATGACAAATTTTTTATTTTGGATTAATTTTTTTGGCTGATTAAAATTTTGGATCACGTGACTTTTCATATATTTTCTCACTGTCTTGTCGAGCAAGTTTCAATCACAAATATTTGTGTCAGATAAGAGGTTTTACAAATTAAGCTAATTGACGTCTATAAAGATATTATGTTGAGTCCTTGTTATAGTTACCAGAATGGAATGTAATCATTTCAAAAAGAAAAAATAGTTTTTTAATAAAAAATCTATAAAGTTTTCTTCCTTGGACAATTATTAGAAATTGTTTAACATTTCCCTTGTTTAATTCCAAATGTATTTATACAAGTGATAATCTAGTGTTAAATTGGTAATGACATATTTGTGTATCTCATGTTTGTAATTGAAACTCTACCTCCCATCCTTATTATCTACCTTCAAAAATAATAATAATAAAATAAACATCAATTGAACTTATATTTAACACACACACACATATATATATATATATATATATATATATATATATATTATTTAAAGGGTTTCTTCTGTTTGGACTTGATTTTTTTTTTTTTTTTTTTGTTCCAAAATACCCTTATACTCCTAAGTTTAAGTAGAGACAGAACTAAAGGATGGTCATATAAAAATACATGTTTAACTTGCATTAAAACATTGCCTATAAAATAAGAACACTATTCCACTAATCAATTTCTTCAAAGTAACTATACATTTTTTTTTAAATAGAAAAATAAGTTAAACAATCCATGTTTCTATTTCCCCCCCCCCCCTATAAAAAAGAACCTGCGTATCTAATACTTTATTTTTTTTAAAAAAAAAAAACACACATTTATCCCCAAAAAAAATACTTAATAGTTATTAAAAAAAACTAAACTAAATTGATATTACACGTTTTTTTGTTTTTTGTTTAGATAAGTAGATACATTTTTAAATAGAAAAACAAGTTAAACAACTCAACATCGTTGTTTTTTTTTTTTTTTCCTATAAAAAAAAAAAAAAAAAAAAAAACCCCACATTTATCCAAAAACAAAACAAAATATAAAAAAAAAAAAAAAAAAACTAAATAGATGTATACACTTTTTTTTTTTTTTTTTTATAAATAGATACATCTTTAACTTCCACTAAAACATTGCCTACAAAACAGGACCACTCTCCTAATGGTTTTCAAATTGCTTTATCCATTTATAAAAAAATAAATAAATAAATAAAATTAAAACAAAAACACATTTCTTTGTAAAAACACATCTGCCATACTAACCAAAAAAAAAAAAAAAGAACACATCTACCATTATTGAAAAAAAAATGAAGTATTTTGAACTAGAAGAGCCTCTGAGCTATTGTGTATATATATATATATATATTAAAAGTCAAAACTAAGAGAAAATCCAATTAGATTTCAATTGGATTCTTAATTTTACGCCACATGTTTCATCTAATTTCTAATTTTCATGCCAAGTGAATTATTGAGTGTAAAAATCGAAGAGTTCAAATCCAATTGGATTCTAAATTGGATATCAATAAATGTCCAATTTTGCGTCACATGTCCATCTAATTTTTAATATTTGTGGCAAAAGAATTATTGGGTGTAAAAAGCGAAGAGTCTAAATCTAATTAAAATTTAAATCAAATGTGTGTGTATGTGTAATATGAGAAATGATTACATATTTTAGAAATGTATAAATTACAAAATGTGTAAGCTAATACCATGTATAATTTAAACATCTTTTCAAAAAAATGTATAATTTGAATCATGAAATTGTGATTGTATTTAATTGTACTCATCATATGCACGAGATTACACACTACTTTTAAGAAAAGGGAAATAGTATAATATGAGGGTAAACTAAGTTGTTAGAAATTAATATCATAGTTTTCAGAACCGGACCGGACAGGGAGGTCGGACCGTGAAAACCGTGAAACGGGATGAAAACCGATTTTTTAAGCATAAAGAACCGGATTTTTTATTAATTCCGTGAACCGCTAAAACCGGAGTTGGACCGTACGAACCGGTGAGAACCGTACGGTCCAACCCCTTAGCAATTTAAAAAAAAAAAAAAAAAAAAAACAACTTAACATAATTTTATTCTACTTAATTAAATTATCCATCTCTTACAAGGAATAAAAAAAATTATAATTAAAATCCTTCAAAGATATTCAACTTTACTTCAAAAATTAATCATAAATTTTAATGTTTTCATGGTTATTATTTTATTTTATTAACTTTCTTATTTAATTATTAAATATATGCTTGAAAATCATTAAATTTCCCTCACATATATAGATATATTGTCAAATTTGCTAGTTTTATAAATTTAATATCTATATTTAGGTTTTAATTAATTATTAAATTAATTATGACGTCATCACGGTTCGACCCTAGTTCGACCTCGGTTCGACCTCAAAAACCTTGAACCTCTCCCTTTTACGGTTCAATGAACGGTCCGGGTCTGAAAACCTTGATTAATATAACTGTAGTTGACACCTAAAGGTAAATTTATATAATTTTTTATTATAATTATTAAATTTTCAATCAAATTTAATGAATTTTACTTTTAAAATAAAAGAAAAAAAAAACATTTATCATATTATTATTGATTAAAAGGTCATGTTAAACTAACATGAAATTTGTTTTCATAAAACTCACACTTCAGAAATTTATCATTTATCTATTAAGAGTTACGGTATAATGGGAGAGTGAATCTTTTGTCCAATGCATGGGAGTATTGGACAGGACACAATATGGACCAAGGGAGTCAATTTCGTATCGGAAGTTATTTCAATTTGGCTAGAGGAATGAAATATTTCGGTACTAGTTAATATCGATGTACCATTTCGGAAATTTTGCTATTTATATATTTCTATTACTTATGTAAATATGAATTTATTAATTTTTATGTTTATCAACATAAAATTTGAAATCCACATATTTTATAAGCCTACATATTAGCTTAAGAACAATAACCAATATATTAGATTAAATAAAAAAATTTAATAATTGTTTTCAAATTTTTATTTTTTTATTGTACTGGCCAAAATGCCAATACTGGCTGGTACAGGCTGATACAAGCTGGTACAACCCAGTATTTTTTCTTATACATTTTGGAGGAAAACTGGTACCAATTTAATGGTTGGTACCGTATTTTTTCCAGTACGGTCAGTTCTGGTATTGTATTGACTTTCTTCCTAAGGGCACATGGTCAATTTTATATACATGTATGGATCATATCAAGTCCATACCCAAACGGTATCGCAATGGAAAAACAATAATTGGAAACCCCATATAATTTCATATTCACAAATTATAAAAAAAAACCATTGGTTATTGCATTTTGAAACCATTTTTGGGTTTATCACAAGCTAGACTACAAGTCTGCAATCATTAAACACATCCAAAATTTAATGGTAATGCAGTAAGGCTCCCTATTCAAAAGAATCAAAACTCGCAATTCCAATATCACAATGGGTCAAAATCCTTTTTTTTTTTTTTTTTTAAATAATCACATAAAGTTTTAATAATCAAATCTTATATTAAAAAAGTTCATTTACCCAAGGAATAAACTTAGACACACCTGTCCTCTCATAAAAAAAAATTTAAAAAAAAAAAAAAAAAAATAGACTCCCTAGTTTGAATTCGTGATCTCGCCAATTATCCCATTTTATAATTAAATGGAGTCAAATTTAATAGTTCTATGATTAAAATTAACAATTTTATTAGATAAAACCTAAGTTAAGAGTCAAGTGATTTGGGAGTTCAAAATTTTGGGAGATGAAAACCCTTAACAACGTGGCATCATAAGTAGACCCACACTCACTTAGCCTATGCTAATAATTATATATAATAGTATATAATTATATTGCATGTGCACTCTACGTTACTTTGAGACATACACACCATGAGATTGAGAGTTACATATACCAATTGCACAAAATACCATCATAACCCTTAGCTACCTAATCCTCTTACGCTTTCATAAATCTTACCGAGTAAAAAAAATAGAGAAAACTATGAGATAAAAATATATGTTTAGTCCCCTAAAATTTTGAATAAGGCTTTAATTTAATCCCTAAAATTTGAAAAGTATTTATTTTTCATCCTCTAAAAAAAATTATAAACGTACTAAGTCAATCCTTCCGTAACATTGCCATTATCCGTTTAGGACACGGATTTCCTCCAAACATGTTGCAAACAGGGACAGTTGTCAGATAAATAATAAAACACCTAAGCTTGGAGGCATGTGCAATGCACATGACCCATTTTAAGTGAAGAGCATGTTTGGAGGAAATGCTGCGAACAGGGACAATTGTCAGATAAATAATAAGACACCTAAGCTTGGAGGCATGTGCAATGCGCATGACCCATTTTAAGTGAAGAGCTATTAACCTAACGTTAACAGCGTTAGCCAAACAATCACACCTCTCACCCACAGCAACAAAACAGCCTCATGCCTCTCTCTCATCTCCTCCACCTCTGTTTTCTCAGCAAACTCAAACTAGCAAGAGCTTGTGAGGCAGAATCGACGGCAGCCGCATGCAACAGCTGCCGATCTCACCGGACCATATCTCCATTCCTCCTTTTCACCCGCTTCCCCCTTCGCTGATTCCGCCCCATTCAGTTTCTCACTCATCAACATTAGGTAACCCTCTAAATGACTAATTCCATGTAATCACACGCATCACTCTAGCAAAATGATCAATATGTCCTATCAAGTAATTAGCAACAAAATTTAGGTATGAATACCCAAAACATCAATAAAATCTAAAGATTAGAGAACAACTGAGAAACGTTGAAGTTATAGGAGTGGTGGTCCTTGGTGGCAAATATATGGGTGTAGGATGGGAATGGCAAAGAGAGAGAAGGTTGTTAGGGGCGGCAACGGTTGAGTGGGAAAGGGAATGAGACAGAATCGGCGAAGAGGGAAGGGGGTGAACAGGCGGAATCGACGGCGGCCTTTGCATGTGGCCGTGATTCTCTGGCCAAACTAGGGTTCCTGAGAAAAACAAAGGTGGAGCCACCACGCTATAGAGGAGGAGGATGAGAGAGAAGCTGTGGGTGAGGCTGTTGCTATGGGTGAGAGACTAAGAGGAAGCAGGGGCATGTTTGAGGAGAAGACTCTGCCTAACGCTGTTAACGTTAGGGTTAACAGCATTGTTGCACATGACCCTTGCTTTAAGTGATTGCTTAGATGTCTTTTTATTTATCTGACAGTTGTCCTTGTTTGCAGTATCCGTGTCCATAAGTTTATAACAGAGTACCACATGGTTTTTTTTTGGGGCCGGGGGGGGGGGGGGGGGAAGGTAATTCATTAAGAAGCAAAAGGGCGATGTACACCCAGAACCATTTACATGATGAGCCCATTTTCCTAACAAGTGAAGTGAGCAATAGAATTGCAAACCAACTCACCCAACAAAATACACAATTCTACAAACCCTTTGCCACCTTCTTGAGTCCATTTTAAAGTTTTCAACTCCCAAAAGCATGTAATTATGTCAAATTTTGACATCTATGTAAGAAATATAACAGCAACACTTGTCATACTAAAAAAGGACTAACTTGATGTGTCTATAATTTTTTGAGGACTAAAACTAGCATCTTGAGTTTCTAAAACTCGACTCCCATAGACTCGCTTTGCGAGTGTTTGGTTGGATGAGTTGAACAAAAATGCCACGTAGATCTCGAGTCTAAAAGACTCGAGTTCTAATAATCAAAACTGAGAGGAACGATGAAGAAGAAGAACCAACGATCTAAGAACACACCTAAAGAAGAACAACGATCTGACAACGAAGAGAGGAACGACGACCTAAAGAAGAACAGACCTAAAGAAAAACCAACAATCTAACGACGAAGAAAGGAACGACAACCTGAAGAAGAACCAACGATCTGGCGATGAAGAACGGAGGAAGAACAAGAATCCACGGAAGAACACGATGCCCAGGGAACCCACAGTAGAACACGATAAAGAACACGACAGAGTTTCACCGCCACGGCCTCCGTCACTCCTGGGTTAGGGAGATCTAGGTTCGTGTAGGTGTTTCTGATTTGGGATTTCTGATTTGTTGTTCAGATTTGTTGTTCCTTCGTGTTTCTTCTGATTTGTTGGTTATTCCTTCGTATTTCTGTTCTAGTGTTCTTCATGTTTCTGTGTCTCTGTTCTGGTGTTCTTCTTTTTTTTTCTTTTTTGCTGAATCTGTTATGGTGTTCTTCATGTTTCTGTTTTGGTGCTGTATATGGAACTCGAGTCTTTAAAACTCGAGTTCCACATAGGATTCCAGGTGGACTTTTTTCCACATCAGACCTAGCCGCTTACAAATCGATCTTTAAAAACTCAAGTTTTATTTTAGAACTCGAGTTTTAGATACTCAAGATGCTAGTTTCCAGTATTATTTTGAAACATGATAATTAACTAAATTTTTTGATATTTAATGTTATTTGGAAAAAATATTCGATTTGCAAATTGCAATCATCCCCCCCTCCAGTCAAGCAAACGCGTAGGTTGTTCATACGAAAATAACTTTAAAAGTTAGATACTAAAGTGCTAGCCAGATCCTGCCTTTGCGACTAAGCCTTTGTCTTTTCATTTTGTATTTATTATCATTTTGTTGACAAAGTACAGCAAAGCTAAACTTCACTCAGCTCAAGCAACAAGGCTGGCAGTTGAATTCAATTTTTGCTTAACATGCAAGGAAATGCTGCACTAATTATATTATTCCTAAATTAATTATTATTTTATATTTTATATTTGAGTATAGTTACTGAAAGTTATTAAAACAATATTTTGTTTGAAAGATTTTCACATGTTTGTGACTACTAACACTTACCGTTGGATGGGTTATGAACATTTACTGAATTTTTTGGTTTGCTTACAAAAATATTAAAAATGTACTGATCAATTTGTTCATGTTTCATCTGAATTCCTGCCTGCTTACAAAGGATACATGATAATTCTTAAACGATTGGGATGCCTCATCGCAAAATTGGAAGAATCAAAATCACACTAGCACAGAATTCTATCCATGACTTGTAGATTTTGGAGGGCTTGGGACTTAGGGGGACAAGGTTCCCTGTAAAACCATTGATTCCATCCAGAGAATCACTAATAACAAATACCTAGGCATTGTTACTGCTTTGAATTTGCATTTCTGTAGGTTTCTATAAACCATCCTTAAGTATGGAATTCCCTAACTGACATTCCTTGACTGTTGAATGGATCCAAATCCCAGCATAAGATTCTGTACGGAATCACCAAGGAAAATTTGTTTCAAACTTACTCATTTAGTCTGCTCAGCTGTCGAACATTGAATGTCAGCATCTGTGGCCAATCTAAACTTTAGAATTTTCTGAAGCTGAGTTACCGGTTTCACTTGTTTGCTTGGAGTTTGATTAGGATCTATTATACATTTTCCTGAGAAAAGGTTTGCCTCAGATGGTCCTACCTCTTCATGAACCACTGGATTACCATCTGCAAAGAGAACCTGACTTTAGTATAAATCTTCATTATAAGGGAAATATAAGACTATTTTTGTACAACATAACTCCATTCAGCAGATGTGAAACATACACAACTAATTAATTTAAAGACTACATCTCTCATTAATGGTTTCTACAATATAACTGGCTCAACTGTGGAAGGAAAGGCAGCTTTAATAATCATTCAAGTGGTATTGACCCTACCAAGATTCTAGCAACACAACTAGTAGCTTGCCCTGTACAACACTGTCAAACAGGCAATTCATTGAGGCCTTTCCCAATAACTCTATCCAAAAAGGTCTTTGTCAGCTGTAGAGCCTGAGTTCCCAATTACAGCATGCATCGGAGGTAGCAACAATAAAAGACTACTATATGAATGACTTGAAAATTATTGCTTTCAGGTAAAATGATGCTCGCTAAAGGGAAACTGAGAAAATTGTTGAAGAGCTGGACGTTACTTCCTCAGACCTCAGTTAAGAAAATCAAGCTTCTTATCTGAGTTGAACTGTGACTTAAAATTTCTGATGTCAATGGAAGTAGTTACAAGCCATAAGTCATTTGACTTGTAGCATTGAGACCACAGTCTGTGACAGTTTATACCACATAAACACTCAACATGCATAGAGAAACCATGTCACCGACTGAATGTTCCTCACATTGATGCATCTGATCATTCCTATGTAACAGAATCTACTCCTCTATTGGTTTCTCATTTATGAAGGGGTAAAAGCTTTGGTCCCTCACCTTCTTGGCAAAGAAACTTAGAGCTTGTTACGTTACAAGGGTCCCAGAACACTCACCTTCTTCTGTGAAGACCAAGCATGTGCCAATTGTTTCTTCATATTCCCCAATCTGTACAAAGACCAATATCCATAAAGGGAACAATGAGGCCAGCCTCACAACTTAACATGAGACCAATGAGAAAAACAAAAGAAAAATCAACATCATTTAATGAAATCAAAGCGCTAATCTCTACTCAGGTCATTCAAGCAATACATCAAGCTTTCCCAATCTTTATTCCATGTAACATGCTAATTAACAATAAAATGAATGGATCAAAGCTAAAATTCCCATTGAGAATCAAGGAGGAAGTGAAGAGAATGGTAGATGAAAGTTGTTAACTTACCAATTGTCCCAAAAACTTAAGCAATTAGGAAATGGTGAATTTAATCATTAAACCATAAGTCTACCACTCTCCCTCACGTGTGGGCCCAAAGTCCCTATAACAAGTGAAGCCTAACACGTGGGATTGTTAACATTTTAAATGGGAGGTAGGATGGAGACAAAGATTGAACTTAAGATCTCTTGCTTTGAAACCATATTAAATTACAGATTGTCCCAAAAACTTAAGCTGTTAGGAGAAAGTGAATTTAATCATTTAACCATAATTCTAACAAAGATAATTTCATTTTAGCTGAAAGGCTATTATAAATGTCTGCCATGGTTTTATGAAAGATGTAGACATCTCCCAAGAAATTGAGCAGTTAAAGGATGTGTTACATGTGTAATCTGACATGTCTTTTTTTTTTTATAAGTAATAACATGAAATTCCAATTCAATATTATTAGATTTAAATTCAAAATATCTTTTGATGAGTAATATGTTTTATTGATATCAAAAGGGACACCCTCGTACACAGGGAGTGTACAGGGTCAACAATCAAGCACAAAAATTACAAGAATCAAGAAAATCAAGGAAAGACGTTACTTTCTTTCCTCGTTCAATAATCTGAATGTTCATAAGTCTGACTTCCTTCCTTGAGAATCAGTTCAAAGTTTTGGATTCGATTCTCAGAAACCTGCGACCTCTCATGGCTTACTAGTACACAGAACTGACCCTGGTTGGACAACATCTAACATGACCTCTGTTAAAAACCTGATATGGGGAAAGGGGACAAGAATCAAGAAAATCAAGGAAAGACGTTGCTTTCTTTCCTCATTCAATAATCTGAAGGTTCATAAGTCTGACTTCCTTCCTTGAGAATCAGTTCAAAGTTTTGGATTCGATTCTCAGAAACCTGCGACCTCTCATGGCTTACTAGTACACAGAACTGACCCTGGTTGGACAACATCTAACATGACCTCTGTTAAAAACCTGATATGGGGAAAGGGGTTCTTTGGGTGGCTAATTCAAGGTAGCTAGATTCCATTGCGCTATGCAGAAAGAGCACAATACATCCGCCTTGTAACTCCATTTGACCAATCTATATCTGGTAGTGAGTCTATTCTGAGAGGTAAAACGCATGATTTGGTACATGCTTTGAAAACCAGATGAGGTTTCTCCATCCTACCTCAAGCTTTCTTTCACTTATTTGCTGCCAAGCCAAAAAGCAGCTGAAATTATAATCAGCAGAGGGAGACCAAGCATGCCCCCCAGGCCCCAGGGGAATAGTTACGTGCTCGAAGAGCTTTGGAAACCCTCATTAGCCACAATATATCTAAACATATACATTTTTTTTTTTATAAGTAGGAATGATATGTATACCAAAAGGCTATTGTATGCATAAAAAGCACAGAGCACACCAACAAACAAAAAGAAGGAAAAGAGAGAGGAAACTGAAAAAAACCAAACAGCAAATTAATTACAAAAGAGAAGAGAGCTATTAAAAGAAGGGAGAATCACTAGACGTGAGTCCCCAAGCCTGAGACCAGTCAAAAAATGTTCCATTGAAAGAAGCAAGCATCTGATCTCCAAAACTATCCAAATCCTCAAAGATACACTTCCAAAGACACCAAAGTAAGCACAAAGGGACTAAACTCTAGATATTAGACGAATGCTTCCCCAACCAATTCCACTAGCCAAAAAGTAAACCTAGAATCGCTTTAGGTATGACCCACGAAATTCCAAAAGAAATAAAAACAAAACTCCACAACTAATGAGCCATCTCACAATGAAGTAGTAAATAATCCACCGTCTCCCCACACTGATGACACATAATACACCAATCCACAAAATCAAAACCCCTTAATCTCAAATTATCACCTATGAGGATCTTATTCCAAGCTACAGACCAAACGAAAAAGGAAACAGGCTGAGGGGCCATAACTCTCCTAATACCTTTCCAAGGAAAGCCAATAGAAGGATTACCTTGCAACTTGTTATAAAACAAACCGATGTCCAAATCCCCATTAGGCTTCAACTTCCAGCTCATCCGGTCTCCAACATCCATTGAAAGAATATTTATTCCCAAGATACGGATAAAGTTCACCCCTTCATCCATCTCCCAATCATTAAATTCCCGGGTAAAACAAACATCTCAACTTCTTCTCTCTCCCACCCCCAATCTTGTCAAAGAAGATTCTACAGATATGTATATACACACATGCACTATCTTCACCACCAACAGCTCATCAGACCTGGCAGCAAGCCAAAACGAATCACTCTTTGTAATAACACTAGACAACTTTGCAGAAAAAGGAACAGCATAATCATATACTATTCTATGGCCAACCTTCACATATGAAGGACCCTCCACATGCCAATTATAATGCTGTGAATGAATTAATCTCCCTGCACCACCAAGTATATGCTTCATAAAAGGCCTGCACAAAGATCTCAGTTGTAAAATCTTATGCCAACACCATGAACCACCATTAAAAGTTTGAACTGCCATAAACTCCTTCCTTTTAATAAGAATGCACCCAAGCTACCCACAAGACACCACCCTGAAAAAAAGGAACCCAAATAAACCCATCACAACAGCCCTACTCCAATGCCATAGCTATCTCAAACCCAAGCTGCCGTCAGATTTTGGGACTGACAAAGCTTCCATGCTACTTTAGCACCAAAAGCTTTCCCTTCGGACCCATGACACAGGTAAGAACTCATCAATTTCTACACCATTTTAGTGACCTTTTAAAGTAAAACAAAAATGCTAGACCAGTAGACTTGCATCCTAAACACCACGACCTTAATGAGCTGACGTTTCCCAACAAATAATAGATTTCTGTACTACAAGAATTAATTTGTTAATAATCTTTTTAATGAGGGGCTTAAAATCACTCCCAAGAGAGTTTACCAGTGACAAAAGGCACCCCAAAGTATCTCACATGGATATTATCTTCCTTAAAACTTAAAACCTGCTTCTTAAGACTTTACATACTGTCAGCAAAAAACACCTCACTCTTGAGGTAGCCTTTTGCCTTTGCCTACACTGTTCATAGACTAAACATATTCCCTTTTCATGTTGATGTTATTCTAAAAAGTGAAATAACTCTTGAAATTTACCATTTTCCCCAATGCCTGCTGCCTTGTTGACATTCCATGTTCCCAAACTATATATTTCAAGGGCACACACTAGTACATGGAAGGTCAAGAGAAACACTTAAACACGGAGGAAAAACATTTTTGAAATCTTGACATGCATCTATTGTTAAAAAAAAAAAAAAAAAAAAACTCATTCCACACAAAACAAGATGAACAACGTGTCAGATACACAATACCAACAAAATTTGAGATATATGAACTCATTTTAAATGCTGCTATACAATAATGAAAATTTGTAATAGTTATCAATCTAAGATATTCCCATTACAGTACCACTACTACTCTCTGATTGAGTGGCAGAAAATAATAATAAGTACTTTGGTAAGATTCCTTAGGTAAGATTTTAACAACAGATAACCTTCGCAAATGACGTGTGCTAGTTCTTGATTGGTGCTATATGTGTAAGAATTGTGTGGAGTCAGTGGATCATCTTCTTCTTCATTGCCCCATTGCTTGTGAGTTGTGGTCGTTGGTGTTTTGTTTGTTTGGAATTCATTGGGTTATGTCTCAAAAGGTCATTGAGTTGTTTGAGTCTTGGCAGGGTAGGTTTGAAAGACATAGAAATATAGAGTTGTGGAGAATTGTGCCTCATTGCTTGTTATGGTGTATTTGGCACGAAAGAAATGCTAGAAGCTTTGAGGGATGTGAACACTCTATGTTAGAGATTAAGTCTTTTTTTTTACACACTCTCCTTGACTTGAGTGTGGTCTTTTGTCATTTTTCTTGTTCTTCCCTTCCTGTTTTACTTGATTGTTGTAATCTTGGTTATTGATTTATGCCCCCATAGTACATTCCCAATGTACTCGGGTTGGCTGTTTTTCGTTTTTTAATAAAATTTTCGTTACTTATCAAAAATAATAAGTACTTTGGAGAAAGCACAAAACAACTTTAATTTAATGGAGAGGAGAACACATCTCAAACAAGAAACAAAGAAAATGAGACACTTTTATGTGCATATACTCACAATCTGATTGGAAAAAGAATGAAAACTGCTTAGAAAATGATTTGTCACACTCAAATCAAATACAGGATTATTACAGGCAATTAACTCACCAGTTTCAATTTGCCATCTATAATTAATACTGGATTCAATGTGTCCAGACCCTACAGATAAGAAAAAACGAATTTTAATGAAATTTGAAGGGAATTAAAAAAAAAAAAAAAAAAAAAAAAAATCATTGTGTAGAACTCACTAATGAAAACAAAGAACTGAAAGAAGATTAATCCTAAAGAATTGACAAGTTAGATAACTTAGAGAAAGAAGAAGAAGAAGCTATCATCATCTACATCTGAAAAACACTGCAGATTTGCAGGGAAGTGGGTAGAAAGAAATAATGGCACCCATGCAAGATATTCTAGCCATCAATTAATAATATTGCATTAAAAACTTTAAAGGAAAAAAAATTCAAACCATCAAAAAGTAAATAGACTAAAAAATTCTGCAGAAGGTTGAAGTTTCTTTCAAGCTATTGGTAATAAAAACTTTGGTTAGAGAGAGAGAGAGAGAGAGAGATAATTTAACACACGCACATATAGTGTGTGTGTGTGTCTAGGGAGCATGGACACACACTATATGTGCATGTGTTAAATTATAACATAAAACGGCCAGTACCAGAACGGCTAGTATGACACAGGTACGACACCCTAAATGAAGTGACCGTGCTTCCTAGGTGTATGTGACTGTGTGTTAATTTTTTTTTTTTTTTTTTTTTTTTTAACTTAATTTGATAAGTCCCAAAGAAATGTGTATTGCAGGTTTGGAACATACAGATAGAACATACGGTGCATTTGCCGGGATGTCAAGTTCCCCAGAAACACTGCTAAGATCAAGCAATACAAATTCCTCCTCATCTTGATGATCGCGTTGTACCAAATTCACCTCCATATCCTAAACAGTAACAAAAAACATGTAAAAAAGGAAGTTATGACACAGACATTATTGTGTCCTTGAGCAGAAGCACATATATTCCAAATGAATTCAAACAATTATCATTGCATAAGAAAACATTTCAAATTTTAAACTTTGCAGTTGCTGTTGCTAAGAACTACCAAACAAATAGGAGTTTGAGAGTTTGTTTTTACATATATTTTTTTTCATTCTCATTTGGTCTAAGAGGCTTATCAGATTAAAATCCACGCCTATTTATTCGAACCCATATTAAACTTACATAGCTAAACATGTATTCCATTCCTATTAATTGTGGCAGAGTTGGGTTTCAACCAAAACAATTGAAACTGAAAATCAAAACATTTTATAAGTTAAGAGTCCGTGTCAATCGAATATCACAAGTCAATAAAATCTACTAATCTGAATATGAACATCTGAAAATTCACAAGTTAACATTCAGACATTGAACCTGTCAATCAATTATCATAAGTTGAATTAAGTCGGACACGGCGAGGAGAGGGAATAAAAAAAAGGGTAAAAATTCTAACCTGAAACGCCGATCTCCTCTCCTTCTCTTAGTCTTACGCCGTCGACGCCGATCTTCTTCTTTTTCTTCCGTGTGAGAGCCGATTTTCTTCCTTCTTCTTCTTCCGACTCTACCCTCACATTTTTTATGGTTTTCCCCCTTTGCCCTTGTTTGTCCGTGCCTTTTCATGTGTAAATAAATACATCTTTTCAAAATTTACTTTTATCTTTTACAATTCTTTTCTCCCCCCACCCCCCCCACCCCCCCCAAAAAAAAAAAAAAAAAAAAAAAAACAATTCTTTTCCACCTCCCTCATTCATCATTCTCCATGTTTTCTGTCTATATTTAGAGAGATTTCTTAAAAAAAAAAAAAAAAAAAAAAGTGGTCTAAAGACCACAACGAGGTTAGGTCATTTTATAAATGCTAGTATTGTAAGTCTTGCCTTCTCACTCCCTACTTCCCCATTCCCCTTTCTCATTCCCTACAATAGAATAGACACATGTATATATTATTAGTGGCTAAACCTTAATATCTTTCTAAAAAAAATTCAATTATTATTTAAAATTATAAAACAAATTTTAAAAGTTATAATATATATACATACACACACTAACCTCATATCACGCGCTTTAAAGTTCTTTTTTATATTCTTTGTAGTGGGCCTTTTTGATTAAAGTGGGTTGGGCTGCCTCTTGCGGTATGGGGCCCGAGTGTTTTAGGTATGAGAGTTGAGACCGGTCCAATTGGAACTCAACTTGGTCCGGCTTGTGCGCAAACTATACCTCATCTGCCAGGAACACGCTTACGGCGGACAAAACTGTTTCAAGTGAGTTACAGCAAGCAGATATGATAATAATAATAAAATCAAATACTTTGAGATCTTTATTAAGGTGAACAGATAAACCTCATTTAAGAAAAAAAGAAAAAAAAGAAAACCACGGTCTTAACAACAATCGTTTTATAAGAAAAGTGAAAGGGAACAAGTGGATGGTATGTGAACTTGCTGAGAGAGTAAATAAATTAGATTGAGTCTGATCCGTAGGACCGAAACCAGAAAGGAAGAACACCTCTTCTCAAAGTGAATAATCTCAGGGAGATCTTGCCGTAGAAATTAATCACTTTGAGAGAAGTGGACCTGAGTGGTTGGCACCTATGAACACCTTCCGTTTCCAGCAGAGGGTAGGATTTTGAGAGGGAGAGAGGGAATGAACCTATTGATGCATACCTGCCATTCTCACTCTCTATCTTTTTCTTTCCTTCCTTTATAATATTCCCTTTTTTCTTAATCCCCCTTCTCTATTTCCTGGTTTTCAAGCTTTTAAATACCGTAGTGCTTACTGTTGTTGTTGTGTTGTTGCATCCCTCATCCTGTACACGGCAAAGGCCCCTTTATAGTGCTTGTCGTGACCGGATTTTACTATTTTAGCCCTTAACCACCTTTGTCTGGTCTGGATGTATCTGCCAACCACCACTGATCCGACTGTAAGCCACTCCCCATCGCTAGACAAAAGAAGGTTATTTTGTTTGTTTGTTTGCCGTGTCACCCTTTCCTGCTACGGTGTGGGTACCTTCTCTCTCCCTATCCCTCATGGCATGCACCTAGTGGTTCTAGCTCAGCTTTGCCCATTTGGGTGGTGTGTCATCCCAGCAGAACACTTCCTCCAAAAGAGCCCTAACAGGAATCCCAAAATAGGTTTTCCCCTCTCCCCACCACCAAACCATACCCCCTTACCTCTGACCCATGACCCCACCGTATCCTGTATTAGCTGGGTACAAGTTGGTGGAGTTTGGGCCTTGTGCGTGTCTCTCTTCCATGTATGTCCAAAATTTGTCTGTTACTCATGCGTCTGTCGTAGTTGGTCTGTTTGTTCTTGACTATTTTCTGGTTTCCCTTTCCTTTATGGCTTGCCCTATTTGGGGCTGGGCCTTACTTGATGATGGGCTTTGCTTTTTTCCTCAGCCCACCCTTCTTCCTGCTACTATCTCCTATCATATCACTCTATCATTCCTGCTGCGGAGTTTGTTTTGTTTCAATCTGGCTGGACCCCTTTGGGCCTGTCGTTTATTCTTTCCCTAATGGCCCAGCAAGACCATTGGTTCTTGTGTTACATTACTAGTGAGCTCCCGTGTCCCATTTGTTTTCCTTTGGGCATTCCGGGCCCGTTTGCTTTCCTTGGGCTTCCTCGGCCATTTTCCTAACTTTGCATCACCATGGGCTTTTATTGAATTCTTTGGGCTTCCCTGGCCCAATTACGTTATTCCTCATCCTTGGGATTCATGGGCTTACCATCAACTCCTTACTTTCTTTGTTTTCATTACTTTGGGTCTGTCGTGGCCCATTCTCATTTTTCCACATCATATACTGCCCATGGTTTGCTTTTTTTTCTCTTTCCGAGCTCCTTTAAGCCCATTTACCTCTTCAAGACCCATTTGTTTGTCTCATGGGTCTATGATCCATTATTCCTGGCGCTTGGGCTTAATGAGTTTTCCATTTGTTTGCCAACTCCTTTCTATCCATGTTGCTGGGCTTCTTTCTTCTACTTGGGCTTCCAAAATGGCCATCAACATTCTTAAGATCCCTTTCCCATTCCCTTTCCCCGTTCCCTACAATAGAATAGACACATGTATATATTATTAGTGGCTAAACTTTAATTTCTTTCTGAAAAAAAAAAATTATTATTATTTAAAATTACAAAACAAATTTTATAAGCTCTAATATATATATATATATATATATATATATACATACATACACACTAGTCTTATCTCATGCGCTTTGAGGCTCCTTTATATTTTTTATTTTTTATTTTGGGTTTAGTGTCATAATGTTTAAAAGTGAGATAAAGATGATGTCCTAATTCTTAAGATTTTTCTTTACGTGAGTTTTTATTTTTATTTTTTTTATTAGTTATTTGTACATGAATTAGTGGCTGATATGAATGGAATAAATTATTTGAAACTGAAACTCTTGAATAGTGTTTAAAACTGAGATAGAGTTGGTGTCCAACATTTTTTCTCTTTCTCTACGTGAGAGTTTATAAAAGTTTGAAATTTTGAATTTTTAAAACAAAAGGTGGTAATTCAAATTAGAGAAGAGAAAGGAAAAAATCTAAAACTAAAGTACTTTTAAAAATAGTAAACTACTCTTTTAATTAGTTTTTTGATTTTAACTTTAAAATTATTTAACTAAAAGATAGAGGTATTTTAAAGAGTTTAAGAATTTGTGTTTTCACGTGCAATAATATTTATTATTATTATTATTATTTTGTTTAGTGTTATAATGTTTAAAAGTGATATATAAACAACCGTGTGTATTTTTTATTTTTTTTTTAAGAAAGAGGTAAGATAACATGGAATAATATTTAAAAATGAGATAGAGATAGTGTCTTGTGTTTTAGGCTGAATGGAGAAGATAAAAGAAAAAACCTAAAACTTAGAAACAATAAATTACTCTTTTAATCCGTTTGTATTTTTTTATTTAGAATTATTTAACTAAAAGATAGGGGAATTTTAGAAAGTTTAAGAATTTGTGTGAGGGTATTTTAGTACGCAAAATGTTAAAACCTAAACAGTGAATCCTATTATTAATAGTATAGATAGATATATCATTAATTAGTTAATATATGTATCTCTACCGTACCCATATCTTATTTTTCAAAAATTACCGTTGTACCATATTCATACCTATACCTGTATGTGTGCAAGTTTGGTGCTGAAGTCTTGCTCTGTAACTATGATTTTTTTTTGGTCAGAAGTCTTTTTAGGTGCTAATATCTCAAACAAAATCTAGCACAAACAATCACAAAGATACATATAAGCCCTAAAAACATACTAAGTTTGTGGAGCAAATAATCACACTACCACAAACATTAAACCTTTTTGGACTTTTCATTTAATTAGTTAAGTTCATTATTCAATAAATTATTGTAATTTACAAAATTGGGCCTATTATTCTAACTTGACCACAACTAATTTTCAAATTACCAAACTTTGAAAACTGAATTTAACACCCTAGTTAAGCCAAATTTTGGAATTAGCACAACATTTTACATTCATAGTAGTAGCATAGTGTATCACATTATAAAACACCATTAACAATTAAGTTCACAAACCACAACCCATATAAGAAATTAAGGTTTGACCTGCAAAATATTCATCAGTGACAATTATAGATCCAAAATAGAATAAACAAACTGCTTGAATTCAATTACAAAAATTCTAAAATAGAACTCAAGTTCACAGAGCTCTCTGCCAGTAGATTGTAGAACACATTATCTCATTAAAGAGTAGTTTTTTCATTATAAAGGAAAATAAAACAAAAAAACGCATATATTATTTTCTTTGTTTGTGGTTGGTAAACTAAAAGCTAAATGGGACATAAATTAATTAGTAGTAATTTAAGAAAAAATTAAAAACGATTTTTTGCACCTATTTCCACCCATTTGAAACAAAAAATGAAATGCATTGCAGGTGGAAGATTCTTGAAATCACAATTGAATTTATCAGTGAGACATACTCTACATTTTTTAAATACAAGAAACCAGGTAACAAAGTGTCACTTGAAACAAAAATGAATTTCAATAATATGCTCAACAAATCAAAACTACAAGGCTGAATAACAAGTTCAAAAAGTAATAATTATCAACGAGTGCGTGTTAAAACAACGCCAGGAAGAAGAAGAAGAAGAAGAAGAAGAGCTTCTAATAAGTTATAATAGAAAAAAAAATGCTAAAACCCAACTAAAAAATGTTGAAAATTGAACATAACAAAATCACAAACGCTACTAGATGATACCCATCAGTCTTGTTCAAATTTTTGCAAACCCATTATGACCCCATGCATCTTAAACCATATCCTTTTAAAATTTGGCTAATTCTCTTGATCAAATTAAACAAACCAAAGAAAACTCAGAGGACCCAGTATTACAATATCCAGATATGATACGAAGAAGGACAAATGAGTAGAGTGCAGTAGCTGAGAATCAAAACGAATGGAAGGTAGCGTGTAGCGTTGGTACTTTTTTTTTTTTTTTTTTTTTTTTGAGAAAGAAATTGATGGATTTTATTAATAAAATTCAACTACATCCAATTGTAAAATCGAACCAATATGAGATGGGATATCTTCCATCCATACTTGAAAATCTGGTATGCATAATGCATTTTTAGCCAGACTATGAGCAACCCCATTGTCATTTCTCTTAATGTGAGAATACAACAATCCTTCTCTACGAACATGTGAAAACCTAATACAATGAAATAAACTTGCAAAACATTTAACATCATGACTAAGTAAACCAAAGGATTCCCAAGATTGCAAATCTGCGTTCAAAGCGTTCATTGCAATCTCTGAAACTCCCTTTGAGGTGACATCTTCCAAACTCAGATCAGCATCAAACTGTAAAACCTTCGATATAGCCAAAGTTTCAATCTCTATGACAGTTAGGGGGAGAGGGATGATTCCGACCATGTGTGCCAAGCCTTTTCCTTGGCATTCTCGGATGATCACTCCAATCCCTGCCCTATCTTCTTCTTGAAACATTGTATCAATATAATTTGTGCCTGAACCCTCCACAATTACATCAATAGTCGATCTCCAAAACAACACTAATCCACCTCCCATATCCAAAACAATATCCGCAGAATTTTGTTCCCGGAAAATCGCATCATCAGAGTTCACCTTCAAGATCGGCCATGGAGGAGGTTTCCAAATGGCACGGTGTGGAGGTTGATTGGATTGATCTAGTTCATTACCCTTCATTGTTGTTGTTGCGCTTTTTTCCTTGCCTGGAATATTGACCATATTAAACACTTGCCGTTGGGATTGCTGGGAATTAGAGTTAATAGAAGCAATAATTGGTGAGCTGTCATCATTCCCCGCATTTAACTCTGTATCAATGCCCTTAGGACAGCTTAACATCCCATTAATTGTAGGAGATAATGGCAGCGAAAATTCCAGGCTACCATGATTAGTGAGATTCATATCACTCCAACCGTTACTCATTGAATTACTTCCCAAGTTGGACACGTTATTACTCCCCTTATTAACCACGGCATTAACTTCCATATTGAGCCCACTATTACTTCCATGCGTGAAGTCAGGACCTAAGTTATGGATGTTAATACCTGACCGGGCGTTACAATCAGACCTGTGAGTGGCTGTCTTAGCATTAACTTCTTCAGTGCAACCGTTACGTTCACCTTCAACATCTGTAAGTCCAACAGTCACCATGGGATGGCCTGAGATATCGCTGTCAGGGAGGGTAAAGCCATTGTTATCAGACTTTTTTCTTGCTGCATAGAATCCTGGGCCACAACTTGCGTTACACCTTGATTGTGGAAAAACTCCTTGACTGTTTGGTTCACCGTCTACTTCTTTCTCCGGCCCGGTGGACGACTCTGTGTGGTAAGCCGTGATGCAGCATTCTGGCCCTTCTCTTATTGACAGAGAGAGGCGCTTCCATGACTGTGCTAGTCCTTCCATAGAGTTTAACTGAATTTCCCAACACACACAACCTAACAACACCTTCACAAGAAGGGACAAAACAAATCTACAATGTTAGAGAAGTTAGAGTTTAGACCCTAGAACCCTCGAGCAGCAGAGACAAACTCTCCTTCAGAAAGAAGGGACAAACAATTCTACTGCCCAAGGGAAGACTCGGCTTCCAGAGAGACAGAGAAACTTTCTGTAGCGTTGGTACTTGGTAGGCCTTGAGTTGTACACGAAAATATTGGCAAAAGAATAACGGGTGGAAATAATAATAATAGTGACGTGAATAATTTTCATATATGCAAAATTAATTAAATTAATCTATCTTACATCCCAAAATTCAATTAATCTATCTTACATCCTTGCCTTAATAATACATCATAAATCCCAAACTTTGTTTAACAATACATCATATTAAAATAAGATTCTAAAAAATATTTTTATATGGAAAAGATTTGGTTCAAAATATGTTTGGAGCCTAAGAAAGCTTCAACTACCAATATGAAGAGAACATGTGTCTTGGTATGCGTAATGTAAATGACTCACTTAGTTGGTTGGGCTAAGTGAGTATGTGCAATATTGCACATAATATGAACTAATATCATCTTTGTATTGGTAACAAGGACTAATGTCATCTTCCAACGCTCTATTTATTTTAACAATAATGTTTTCTAGAAAATAAGTCATTTTTCATAAAGTATTTTCTATAAAACACTCTCACTTTCCTATATTTGGTAGTGACCTTAAATGAGTTGAAAAACAATCTCCTAACTTCCCTTATTTTGCTTACTGTGAGAGAGTTGTTTTTCAAAAAAAATTAATAGAAAACAATCTCTAAAAATAAGTCATACTTTTTATATTGACCAAAGATAATTTTTCTTTTAATGTATTTTTTCTAATATTACCAAACACTAGAAAATACGGAAAACTATTTTTACACAAGGTTTTCCATTGAAACAAACAGAGTGTTGGTTACAACTCCACTTGGTATCTTTTTATTGAAGGTGATTTTTGACAAATCCATTATTGGATTACTTTTTTTTATCCTTCATTCTTGCAAAATTTCCAAAAGATTAACGATTAGTAACTATATCATCAATCAAATGTTTTTTTTTTTTTTTTTTTTTTTGAGAAACCATCAATCAAATGTTTAAATTTTAAGTTTTTGTAGTCTAAAATTATGCATAAAAAATAAGTTTATTGATTAAATAATAATTAACATCTAGTTGACATGAAATTTGATATATATGTTAAGAACATAAAGAGCATGCAATCTAATAGTTAAATTTTCAAAATATGTAAGTTGTAATTAATGGGTACAATCAAGTTTGGAGCAAAATTTAAGGATAGATGACTTTAGGAAAGATATATACACTAATCATCACCAAACAACCCTACCATTCACATGTTGGCAATAGTGTATTAATACTAGGAAGTCATCTACTATCCATCAACCTTTTAATTAAAAAATTAACCACCAACCATGATAACCTTTATGCATGTACACAAGAATCTGTAATAGTCTTAATATTTCCTCATAAAAATGTAAGCACCACCTGCATAATATATATTTATTCATATATAGAAATTGTACCTTGTAGTATTCTTTCTTTTTAAACCATATTACTCCACCTATGATACCTTGCATTAGCCATAGAGAAATTTTCACATAATATTGAATTAGCTTAACACTCTTGTATCACCGGCGTTTACAAGGGATCCTATGTTAAATTGCAATGCTAACTGCATGTAATCTTAAGATGTAATTCAAATTTAATCTCACATCTAGCTTACTAAAAATACCAGGAATAAGGCTTTGTTGCTTTTGTTGTTATCATAATGTCATCTATGTGGATGGATTAATAGGTGGATCCTTTACAATATAGTGATCTCAGCCTATTATTTGGTTAATAAAGCAAAATTGTACATGTAGGTCAATGTATGTAAATCGTACTATAATTTCCCCTAAGATTTGGTTAAAGAGTAGGTATGTATAGATAAGCTAACATGAAATTACATTGACTTACCCTCAATATCTATGATTACCTCGGTGCTTGTATCATACTTTTTGAAGATTTCCTACTATTGTACTTGGTTTGGAATGATTAAAGGTCCAAAAATATGATAGAATTGTTTGTATATATATGATATAGAATTGTTTTAAAGAAGCAGAATCATTGCACACTCAAGCATAGAGTATTTAGGGGCTCTCGGGCTTAGGCACGTAGAGCAGTTTCAGTCTTGCAGCTTTGCTTGCAAGAAGTGTGGTGGCTCCCGGAGTGAGGTCGTGGTTCGTTCCCCTCTTTCACCTCGTCCGCTGCTGGGTTGACCTCCAACGGAAGTGGTGTCGATGGCGGAGGAACTAGAAGAGCTATGGAAAAAACTTACTTTTACAGAAGAAGAAGATGTAGGAATAGCATTAGACAGAAGTAGTACAAGAGCAGCGAAAGAAGTAGGAAAATGTTGTGTTTTGATGAAGATTCTGACCCAAAGATGTATAAACTTAGATGCTTTGAGAAAAAACTTACGTATGTTGTCGAAGCCGAACAAAGGGGTCCAGATTTCTGAGATCGATGAAGAACTCTTTTTGGTGGAATTTGGGGACGGGAAAGACAAAAAGAGAGTGATCGATATGTGTCCTTGGAATTATGAAAAACAGTTAATTCTTATTCAAGACTTTGAAGGTGAACTTACCCCAAAGGAGATTGACATCAAATGGGCTCCCTTCTGGATACAGATCTACAACCTCCCTTTGAAATGCAGGACAAAGGAAACCGGATGGGCTATAGGCTCAAGCTTAGGGACGGTGATGGATGTTGATGTTCCAGAATCCGGTGTGCAATGGGGCAAGTGTCTTCGAGTTTGGGTGCGTATTGATACGACCAAACGTTTGATGAGAGGCAAGAGGATAACCATTGAGGGAGGCGAGAGCAGGTGGGTGAGCTTCAAATTTGAAAGGCTCCCAAATTTCTGCTATAGATGCGGCCTTCTTGATCATGCCCTGAAAGATTGCAGTGAGGAACTCGACGCTACAAAAGAAGCAGAGGCGAACATCCTCCAGTACGGGTCCTGGTTAAGGGGCTACCCGATACGACGAAGTGGTTATGAGACTTTTAAACCGGGGGTGAGAACTGAAGAAGGTAGCAGCTCCGGTAAAATGGAAGGCAGGGCAGTGAGAAGTCCGGTTGTGACACAGGAACCGAGGAAGGATTCAGTGAGTGGCGGAAATCACGGGACTGAGAAGACAGCTCTGAAAGTTAGCAACTCGATGAAAGATAGCAATCCGAGAAGTGATGGAGAAGGTTCAGGTACCCATACCCCTCTGTCAGTAGATTTGAGTGAGAAAGGCAATCTCAAAGAGTGGGAAGGAAAGCTTGGGAGGTCAGAAACTTCTTTGGGCTGTCAGGAAAAAGTGCAGACTACAGGCCAAGCTACACCTTTAGTTGAAATGCAATGGGAGACAGCTCATGTTCAGGATTTAGAGGATGATCACGTGTGTGTGTTGGCGCCAACAAAAAGCCTTGATGGAAATGTGACGGGCCAAACGCCTGTGGGCCAAGACTTGGGCCTTTCCCCTAAGAGCTACACGGAGAGGCTAGATGGGCTGATGGAGAATATAAGCCCACCGAAAAAAGATGTGGGCAGGCCAACAAGGGCTGCAAAGCCCAAGTCTAGCAATGAGGAAAAAAGCCTCCTGAGTTTAAAAAAAGAAAGCCCAACCCCTCTACAAGTCTTAGACACCAACATTCAAGTTCCCCACGACTCCTCTAATTTAGTTCTGGTCTCTGAGAGCAAAAATGGCACGGTGCAGGCGAGATGGAAACGCATTCCTCGCATGGAGACGAGCACACCCTCCATCTGTGTTGGTCTTGCTGGTTCTAAACGTCCCACGGACATGGATTCTGATCTTAATGAGTTACCAAGCAAAAAAATTCTGGTTTCTCATTCGGAAAAAGAAAACCATTTTGTAATGGCGAAGGCTGGCTCCCAGCCTCGCCAGGTGCAATGAGTTGCATAATGTGGAACTGCAGGGGGCTTGGGAACCAACTGGCAGTTCAGGAGCTTGTGGAAGTGGTGCAGGCGAAAGCTCCCAATGTCGTGTTCTTAGCCGAAACACTGGCAGACGAGGTAAGGCTTGAATATGTCAAGGATAGGATACGGTTTGATAAAGTGTTCACGGTGGGAAGGGTGAACAGAGGCGGCGGATTAGCATTGCTGTGGAAATCTGATATTGAGGTCGAGGTTGTTACGTCCTCGGTGAACCACATTGATGTTACAATCAATAAGAACTCTGGGGCTGCCTGGCGTTTCACTGGGTTCTACGGTGAACCAGAGACACACATGCGTCATGAGTCCTGGGATCTTCTCAAGAACCTTCACAGACAGAGTTCTATGCCGTGGCTTTGTGTCAGCGATTTCAATGAGATAACTAAACAGTCGGAAAAAATGGGTGGTAGATTGAGGCCTTTCTCGCAAATGCAGAATTTCAGGGAGGCTTTAAACGAATGTGGGCTAATGGATTTGGGGTATATAGGTTCACCTTTCACATGGAGCAAACATTATAGGAGTGGAGCGTCAATATGGGAAAGGCTGGACAGGGCAGTGGCTTCACACGATTGGTTTATTAGATTTCCTGGCTCTCGTGTCCACCATGTGGACAGTTCAACATCGGACCATAAATTTTTGTGGATTGACCCTTCATTCCTGGACTTTCAGTTAAAAAAGAAGGTCTTCAGGTTCGAAGATATGTGGTTGGCGGATAAAGGTTGTGGCGAAACAGTTGAAGGAGTGTGGCAAGCCAGTTTTGAGGGGCCTGTGAATTCGAAGGTGATCAGGAAAATAGAGAGATGTGGGAAAGAGCTGACTCTCTGGAGCCGTAACAAGTTTGGTAACATCCGGAGGGAGCTGGTTAAAAAAAGAAAAGAACTAAACTGGGCAGAGCAACAAGCCGTGAGGACTGGGCTCTCTTTTCGGGTTGTGCTCTTAAAGAAGGAAATTAATTCTCTAATGGGGAAAGAAGAAAGGATGTGGAGACAGAGGTCTAGGTTCACTTACATCAAAGAGGGTGATCGAAACACCCGTTTCTTCCACAGCCGTGCCACAATGAGAAAGCGAAGAAATTGTATAAAAAACATCCGAAACCAAGCTAATGAGTGGTGCACTGGTCAGGAGTAGATTGCGGATACGTTTGTGGAATACTATAAAGATTTATTCACTTCCTTAACTCCTGAAGTTAATTCAGAAGCACTTGACTCTATCCCGCAGGTTGTGACTGGTGAGATGAATGAGATTCTGGTTGGTGAATTCCAAGCTTGGGAGGTTGAAGCAGCTCTGAATCAGATGGCCCCCCTCAAAGCTCCAGGACCCGATGGAATGCCCCCCCCTGTTTTATCAGAACTTCTGGCATCTGGTTAAAGGTGATGTTACCCAAACTGTTCTTCATTTTTTGAATTCTGGTTCTCTGCCTAATCCTTTAAATCATACATTTATTACATTGATTCCAAAAACAAAAAATCCTGAGCAGGTTTCCGAATTCAGACCCATTAGCCTATGCAATGTGCTTTACAAAATATTCTCCAAAGTCTTAGCAAATAGATTGAAAAGAGTGCTTCCTCAAATCATTTCTGAGCATCAGAGTGCTTTCATTAAAGGTCGTTTGATCACGGACAATATCCTAGTGGCCTACGAGACTCTTCATTACATGAAAAACCATAATTCAGGGAGTTCGGGTTTTATGGCCCTCAAATTAGATATGAGCAAAGCCTACGATAGGGTGGATTGGTCTTTCCTGAAAAATGTTATGTTGCTTATGGGCTTTGATGAGCGATGGGTGGCTCTTGTTATGGAATGTATCACTACGGTGACATACTCCATATTGATTAACGGTGAACCCATGGGTAACATTAAGCCGAGTAGAGGTATTCGCCAAGGCGACCCTCTTTCTCCTTACCTATTCTTGATGTGTTCCGATGGTCTTCACAGGATGATCCAAAAGGCGGCTTGCAATGGGGATATCAAAGGTGTCTCTATTTGCCGCAATGGCCCAAAGCTGACTCATTTATTTTTCGCCGACGATAGCCTCCTATTCTGTAGGGCTACCATCCAGGAATGTCGAAAAATTATGGGTATACTTGCTGCATATGAGAAGGTTTCGGGGAAAAATTGAATAGAGAGAAGACGACCATCTTTTTTAGTAAGTCCACAACCCTTGACCATCAGGCTCAGATTATGGAGGAACTTGGGGTGTCAGAGTTGAAACAATATGAAGATTATTTGGGTCTACCAGCATTGGTGGGCAGAAATAAAAAAGCGAGCTTTGGCAAAATTAAACAAAGGGTCTGGAAGAGAATGCAAGGTTGGGAAGGCAAGCTTTTGTCACAAGCGGGTCGAGAAGTTCTAATCAAATCTGTAATTCAAGCTATCCCCACGTACATGATGAGTTGCTTCAAACTCCCCTCCACTTTGTGCCATGAGATTGAGATAATGGTTAGAAAGTTTTGGTGGGGTCAAAGAGGAGAGAGGCGGAAAATCCATTGGGTTAGATGGGATGACCTTTGTCGTCGCAAAAATGATAGGGGAATGGGGTTTAAGGACCTCACTCTGTTTAACGAGGCCATGCTTGCCAAACTTGCTTGGAGACTTCTTCACGACGATAACTCCCTCTTCTTTAGGGTGTTTAAGGCCCGGTTCTTCCCCTTTGGCACCATTCTTGATGCCAAGGATTCTGTTTCAGCCTCATACGCTTGGAGGAGTATTCTAAAGGGCCGCGATGTAATCCAAAAAGGAGCACTTTGGAGGGTGGGCAATGGGCAGCAAATTCGAATCTGGAAAGATAATTGGCTTCCCTTGAAGGGCCTTGCCAAGGTCTCTTCTCCTCAGATACAGGGGCAGATAAATTCTTCAGTGGCAGCACTAATTAATGAGGCTTCAAATAGCTGGCGCACCAATGTAATTGATCACGTATTCGAACCAGCTGAAGCGGCAGTCATCAAGAGTATCCCTCTGCCTTCCTTTAGGCAAAGGGATAAGCTCATTTGGCCTTTCACCCCAAATGGCCAATACACTGTGAAGTCGGGTTACCGATTCTTGTATGATGGCAATTCAATAACCCAAGCTTCAGCTGATGACCCCTTGCTTTGGAAAAAGATTTGGGACCTTGAAGTTCCAAACAAAGTGAAAAACTTTGTCTGGCGTGCGTGTAGGGAAGCTCTCCCAACAAAAGCTAATCTGTTTCGTAGGAAGATTGCCCAAGATGCTCTCTGTGATAATTGCAAGGAGCGGATTGAAGATGGCTCACATTCTATTTTCTTTTGTCCTTTGGTGCAGGCCTTGTGGCAGTCCGACCCTCGTTGGAGCTGGCTATTTACTTTGGACGATCAACCTTTGAAAGACATCTTCAACTATGCCATCTTTGGAAAGAGAGATGTTGAGCTTCTGGCCTTCACGGGATGGGCACTCTGGAACCGTCGAAACCAGGTCCGACTTAAGGAAGTTGCATGCCCTCTGGACCAAATTCTCAAACTGTCGGAGGGAAGGCTTGCTGAATTCAGGGGCACTAGATCTTTCACCCAAAAAATGGTTCACCATAACCATATACGCTGGAGACCACCAGTGGGTGATGTGGTGAAGATCAACTATGACGGTGCTATTTTCTCAAAGGTAGGACGGGCCGGTCTGGGTGTTGTCTGTCGCAATTCGGAGGGCGTAGTCATTGCCTCTCTTGCTGAGCAGATTCCGCTACCAGCGACCATCACTCAAGTCGAAGCTTTGGCGGCAAGAAGGGCGGCCTTTTTTGCAGTTGATATTGGCATTTCCTCGGCAGTTTTGGAGGGAGACTCGGCCATTGTGTATAGGGACTTGTTAAACTCAGAGCCTTCCCTTGCGCCCCACGGTCATATTATACAGGACGTTAAATTGTTAGCTTCTTCTTTTTCCTGTATTACCTTCTCTCATACACGTAGACAAGGAAATGGTGTCGCTCACGCGTTGGCTAGGTGGGCTATCAACTCGCCCAATCAAAATGTCTGGATGGATAATATGCCACCAGACATACTTAATGTAGCTCTGGCTGATATAGCCTCTTTGGTTTATTGATATGAAAGCAGTTCTTTCTCAAAAAAAAAAAAAAGCATAGAGTATTTAGAGTCATAGGTCATAACCCCTATGTTGTGAGTTGTAAGGGGAGAATCTTAATTGAATGAACCTAAACATAAACATGTCATTAAACATAATTTTTACGTTCATTTTATGTGTACAATTTTTTTTTGTACTATGCAATACACATAAAGGAGAAAATATTGAGAGTTTATGGCCATAACAAATGTTTGTGTTACAAAATATTTTTTGAAATCTAACATGTAAAGAAAAAAAGTTATAAAAAGCAGAAAAACAAAATAGAAGGGGATAAGAGTATAAATGCTTTTTTATTCTAACATGTAAGTAAAAATAATTCAAAGAAACAAAGTTATGATGTTAGTAGTTCAAAATTCATAATTTATTTAGCCAATGAAATATCAATTGGTGTATGTGCGGTTAAGTGTTATGGTATTATTTTTAGTGTCCCTAATATGTTTTTTTCATTATATTATATCAGGAAAAATGCCATACACCCCCTAAAATTTCAACTACTGGCCAAAAGACCCCCTCAACTTTTATATTGGCCAACTTACTCCTTAAACTATTCAAAACCACCAAATCAATACTCTAGTTAGTCTCACATTAAAACACTAACAGAATAAAAGCATGTAAGACTCACGTGTCCTTTAAAAAACAAAATTAATCACCCAAAGCTCCCAAACCCAGTAGAAAGAAGAGAGAAGAGAAACAAGTTCAGTGCAGAGAGACAAAATCCACACCTCTCAGAGCCACTGTAGAGCTTCTCCCTGCCGTCTCGCCGCCCTTGTCCCGATAGCACCTTGGTGGTTTCGCTGCACCGTTCAATCCTAGTATTTATTTTTTTTTTTCCTTTCATTATTTCCCTGATTAAATGTTTGAGAGGGAGGGGGATATGGCTACTACTCTAATGGGTTAGGTGCAAGAAAGTAAACAAGGGTTGCCATACTCTAGAGATGAGAACGAATGGTACATGACATGATATACCTAATACAACCCATCTAAGAGAGAAATGAGGGAGGAAGGAAAGGGGGTTTAAAAGAGTACATAACCAAATGGGAGAGGCTAGACCCCTAAATCTACTGAATATATGCTTTTTATTTCAGGTATCTTGGTGCATAGGTGTACTTTAGCCAAAAAAAATTGAGTTGGTGAATGAATAAAAATGGGTGAAAAATTGTTGTTGCTTTAACTTTGCTTCCAAGTGCAGGACTATAGTTAAATAATAACTTGATGAGCCCAAGGTCAATTCCATAAGGAAAATGAGTTGATTAGCAATTCACAAAATAAACTAAAACAAATAAAATTTTATTAAATTGAGGAAAACAACAATATTTTCTAGTAACTTTATTTGTATTTTTTGGGAATACGTGTGGGCAAAAAAATGTTTGAAAATACGTGTAATGTTGTTTAAATACTGAAAATTGTTGTTTAAATAACAGTACACGTATTTTCACAACACTTAAACAATGTTACTATAAATCTCTTATCCAACGGGCTCTAAGGTTTAGGGAAATCTAGACAATACATCTATTGGTTCTTTTTTTTTTTTTTTTTTTTTTTTTTTTTTTTTTTTGAGTTAGAAGATCAGAAACTAGTATAGATAATGAAGGAAAAGTAAACAAATTGGGTCTAGTGTTGTAGGACAAAACAGACGAAAGAGTGAAAACAGCTCAATGAAAGAGCATGGCAGATAAACACATAATATGACAAAGCTATATAAAGAGAAAACAAAACTTGACATGAGGGGTTCGGCTATGTCTTCTTTTTGTGCTTCTGTGAAGTGCTGTTACTCGGCCAGAAAAACAACAGTAGCTCCATCACAGATGGCCTTCGGTTGTAAATGAATTTTTTCAAAATAGAACTTGTTACAAGTGTTCCATAGAGACCAAGTGATGACCGTCCAAATCTCAAGCTCTCTGGCAGGTCTAACTTGTTTCTCTCCACCGAAACAGTAAGAAAAAAAATCCTATGGGAGTCCCAAGTCCCTCTGACCATTCCCAAACATTTCTGGCGAAAGGCATTCCCACAAGACGTGGCTTACATTCTTTGGTTGCTGACAACAAAATTCACACCGCGGTTCCACCTTTAGTTTTCTTCTCTGTAAATTATCTCTTGAGGGTAGGATGTTGAGGCATGCTCTCTGCACAAATATAAAGCATGGATTTTTCCACAGTCCCACTGCATAGTACCTTCGTCAAGGAGTTCTATTACTCGCATAGATTGTGGAATAGGGCCAGTAAAAATTGAAGGATGATGATTTTATACTTCAACTAAAACTCATACGAATGCTGATTTTAGCACTAAGAAAACAATAATTATCCTTCTAAAGGTATTTGTATGAATTATATTGATTTTAGGCAAGGCAAAACTAGTATTTTAATTCTCAAGGAATTCTAAGGGTATGTTTGGTAACTGTTTTTTTCTCTTATTTTCTATCCAAAAACAATTTTCTATTTTTGAGACTAAAAAACTTGTTTGGCAACCTAAAATGGAAGAAAACAAAAATTGTTCTCAAAACTCAATTTGTGAAGAAATTTGAAAACATGTAAAAGGCTGTTTTCAGTTTCTAATTTTCAAAAGTCAATGAAAATACACATTTAATTTAATGAATCTATCTTATTTAATAAGTTAGCATTAGAGTTTAAATCCTAGTAACAATAAATTTTAGTATTTTCTATTTTTTCTTCAAAAAATTATCTTTTAATTTCAACTAACCAAACATGTTTTTTATTTCAAAAATACAAGAAAATTGTTTTTTCTTTATATTCCCGAAAACAAGTTTTTGAAAATAGAAAACAAAAACTGTTATCAAACATAACCTAAGTATTTAACGTGCATGGACTCTATTAAGTCTAAGTTAAATTTAAAAATTATACAAAACTAAACATTTTCCTATTAAGTCTAAGTTAAATTTAAAAATTATACAAAACTAAACATTTTTCTAGATAAGTAATTAAATAAAATAAATAAATAAAAACACACACACAAGAAACATTAAAATCATAAAAGTATTGTTAAGAACATACCGATAGAAGTTTGGGTTTCGCCTTTAGCTTTAGAAAGACTTCTAGCAAGCCATTAAACACACACACACACACAAAAAAACCTAAAAAAACTATAAGAAATAACTAATTTCATTCTAGAGCTGCCACTTTTTTGAATTTTTTTTCATCTAAAAAGCCTTTAAATAGGCCAAGAAATTTTATTACAAATAGAAATCTCGTTTAAAAAAATAAAAAAAAAAGCCTTTGGTTTTCAGGCTTCACTGAAACAACTTTTTTGGCCCATTAAACATCATAATTTGGAGTTTTCATAAACTGAAAACTACGAATGGCGGAGTCAATAGTTCAAGAAACTGTCAATATTAGCAAGATCTCAATAATGTAGACACGATTATATTCCAAGCAACAACGACGCCAAGCACACGGGTGGAACCAAGTCAAGCACACGGGTGGAACCAAGGTTCTATTGTCTCGAGAGCACAACAATTTAGGACACAAACCTAGTCACCCTTGTAGGAAAATAAGGACCATGATGCTTCCAATTTCATCACATTTCATACTATATAAGACGCTTCATTTGTACTTTTCCTTTTAACTCCCTTTTCTAGGAACCCTGCAGAGCTACAAGGCTAGAATGATAAAAGGATGTAAACCTAACGACCCTCCCACATCTACTGCTACCACAATGCAACACTTGAATCAAGCAACAACAGTTCAGCCTAAGAATGACAGCAAAGACTTAGCGTAAATGTCTAAGGAATTGCATAACCTTATTTAAGTTTAATTCTCGTTGATTCTGGTCTTATGTTATGGCTTATCCCGACAGATTGGCCATAAGCAAGCATTGAGAACCATGTCCTAAATAATGTTTCTTGCAAATCAGAGCAAACATTCACCAAAAGAATCTATCTGCTAGCTTTAATAGTTGGAGTAGTCTTGGTGGTTTTAAAAATACTCAACCCGCAACCTTTAATAGTTTATCCAACCCAACCCACTTGAAAATCAATATCAATATCATATCCATATAGGACAATGCGGGGCTGAGCAGGTTGAATGGTTGGACGGAATAATCGGGTTATTGCACAAGCATAATCAGAACTCATAGGCGATAAATGTCAAAAGTACTCTCACTAAGTTGACCACATCATTGAGCATGCAAGAAAATGATTGCAGCCGAACCTCATAAGTTTATCATCATGCCTCAAAGTGGAAAAGTAATTGAACAGAACATTTTCAAAGGCCATGAACAGGATAGATCTTACAAAGTAAAGAATAGTGACAAGGCTTACCTTAAACCTGAGTCTGATAAGAGTGAGAGATGTCCTAGCTTTAGTCATTTTTCTCATAGGCTAATACCCCCCCGAAGGTGAATCAATAATTGCAATTTCACTTCAATTAAATTTTATTGTTTTAATTTGATCTATCTTATGAATTGTTAATCAATACTCCTCGATGCGGAATCAACTTCTGACTCGTCAAGTTATCACTTTGCACTAATTTTCAGTTGGGAACTTTATTGAAATTGCAACACTTACCACACCCAGAGTATGAATGATTTTTTATTTGTTTTATTTTATTTGAGAATCTGCTGTATGAAACTATGAATGATTTAATTGAAAGTTGAAACTAAAGGTGCAACAAGAGCAAAAACATGAGCTGAGACCTTTAGATAACGTACCGGCATAATCCAGTCTAGGTAATGTAATATACAACTTTTTTTTTTCATTCTTTTCCATTTTAAACCTTGATCGAAACTGGAAAGGAATTTGCCAAAATAGGAGAAAACGAGACACCTTAGCAAAGTGAACAAGTTACTGTAGAATCATAATCTAATTGGTGAATAAGGTCGTAATCCATTCCATCTAATGGACCTTAAAAACTTTTAAATGGCGTGACCATTAACACAGGTAGATACAATAAATAAATTCTTAACTGTGAAATGTACTCTATCCATCACTTGATATGACGAGGATCCTACTCATCAAGAGAGAGAGAGAGAGAGAGAACAAACCAAAAGCAAAATTAGGAAACAAACAGTAAAACCCACAAGTATATGGGTATTGAATACCAGAATTGAGTCATGTGTCATATGTTACATATTGTTACACACAAGACATGTACAAGTACGTGGTCTTTAACAAGAAGCTTAAAATAATAATATAAAATTAAATAAGAAAAGAGAGGGAGTAAGATGTGAATGAACTTCTACTGTGGAATTTTGTCCTTCAAATAATTCAGAATAGCTTTGGTTCCTCTGTCTAAAATTGTCCTCCGGATACTGTAAAAGATATAGAAAGAAAAGAGCATCACAAAAATTTATCACAGCATTCTATACTCTCTTTTAGTAATACACATAATTTTATCTTAATATTATTTACCAATGAAATTATTTCTGGCAACATGAGTAGTAAAATATTTGAAACGTTGTTACTTGTTTTTACTCTTTCTTCCAGATGCTATAGTTTTCACAGAGAGTACAGACCATGGGAAGCTAATTGTGAAAGGAGTCCATAAAAGTTCATGAAAATAATATATCAAGAATTACATAGGAAGGGTACTCTCTCTCTTTTTTTTGGGCTCAACACATAGGAATTGTGGTCATGATATGAAGCTCTCTAAATCTCAAGCAAACCAAAAAATTAATTATCTAGCAGAATTTTATTTTTTTCCATTGTGCTCCTTCAGGTCAAACAATATTGTTGCTTAATCACGAGCTTCAGATTCCAAATTATTAAGGATCTGATTCTCATAGATGCTCCAGGGAGAGCTGTACTTGGTCTCTAATAGGAGTTTCAATCCATAGATCAAATTAAGTACTCTTATTTCCATGAGACTTAACATCCCCATAATGCTTTAAGTACTCAAGTTGCAGAAAGTGGTTATGTTCAGAGCTTTAGATGAGACCCTTAACTTCACTTGGCATTATTGTGTACTCGTGCATCATTATCCCAAAACTAATAGTATTATTTGTAAAGTTGAATTTAATCAACCATGTGTTGGCTTTATTTCGTGACAAATTTGCTTGTAATACAACACTTAGAAACCCTGTATTTAGGTGGGAATCATGTAAGGGTAGTGTGTGAGAGAGTGTGAAGAAATGCTCAAGACTGTGCAGTGAAGCAGGGACTCGCGGCTGGATCTCGCGGGAGGCTCGCGGCTTGCAAGCCGCCAAAAATTGCACACACGCAGAGCATGCAAGGGAGCTGAACAGTCATGCCAGCTGGAGCATTACAGGACAAAAATCCAGACTGGCCATTCAGTTAGCTTGCGGCTTGAACTCGCGACTCAGTTAAGTCGCGAGGTCAAGTCGCCAGCCAGCCCTGTTTTGGAAAAATTGACTCTTTGCATTCCATTCTCACACCAATATAAATACCCCTCATTCCCACAAAATATGTGTGGCTATTCAGAAAGAAAAACCCTAAAAGAGGTTTCTTCAAAACACCCACCCAATTAGAGAGAGCTACTTATTCTTAGAGAGAAATCTTTGTAATCTCTTCTCATTTCCCTCTCTCATTGTAATACATATTGAGAGGAGATTTCTATCCAAACACTACCCACACCCATTTAGAGTGTTGAGTGTTTTTTGGAGCTTTGGGAAGCATTGGAAGATGTCAAGGATGGCGGATGCTATGGATTATAGCGGAATCTAGTAAGCTAGAAAAGAAAAAGGTTCGGCGCAACCTCGTTGCAGCAAGAAGCTCGAAGGGCTTAGGTACATCGGGTAGATTAGGCTTGAAGGGTCTATTGCTGTTCATGTATCCCAACTACATTTTCTAGTGGATTATTGACCGCTTGAAGGGCGGCGGAGAGGTTTTACGCCGAGGGCTTCGGTTTCCTCTTCGATAACACATCGTGTGTTGTCCTTGTGTCTCTCTTCCCTTTATCTTTGTCTTTTATTTTCTGCTGTGGATGTGATTTTAATTGGCATAAATTGTTTACCAATTCTGTATTAAGCTTTTGTTCATGTTCCGCACATTAATTGTTTGATATAAAGCTTGAATTGGTAATTTGTATATTGGGGGTCTAAACGTTCAAGGGTGTTTTATACACTATTTGAACTTTCATTATTGATTTGTAATTATGATCACTGTATCATAGGCACCAAAATGTGTATAATTTGTCTTGATGCATCACTACAAAAAGATTGCAAGTTTCACCCAAATCAACAAGATCAGAAGTAACAAAGCTAGATGAAACTGGAAGGCTTTGTATGTTTATCAAGTCAATGCCCTTTTTCACCTGGGAAGTTGTTAGGCTACAATGATGCCTGTGAATTAGACAACTTCTATAATTATTGCCTAAACAAAATTTAACCCTATAACATACAGAGGATATTAATATCTTAACCCACACAATACAAAATGACACAATTACCCTTACACTTAAACCAATATCACTTATAATATCGCAAAAACCAGAAAACTAAAGCAAAGCTATTGAAACTTCTAAAGAAATTAAATAGTGTTAAAAAAAAAAAAAAAAAAACGCTGGAGAAACAGCAAAATGTAGCATACCTTCTCATTGGATTTCCGTCAAGTCTTAAAGCCTGTAGGCTCGGTTCAAGCAAACCCTGACCAAAATAAACTCTTTATACTTAGATAATGTAAAAAAATCCTTGAAAATATGTCCAGAAAAATGTATCATTTGAAGCAGTAGATATATCCTAAAGCCAAATGCTTATTGATTAATGTGTGTAATGCATTGAAGAACAAGTTATTATTACTTAAAAATCAAGACAGGAAAGACGCAAACAAAAATAATCAGTTAAGCTAATAAAAAAATGTGATAACAGACTTGTTTATACCATATGTTATGCGATTTAAACCAACCATCACGGAACAATTTATTGGTGATATGAAAATGTATAGTCTGAATTTTGCCCCCAGAAATGCTTTGTGGGGCAAAGTACGGGGCATTTCCTTGTTCTATTTGCTTCTCACCAAAAAAAAGTAGGATAAAAGAAAAACTAATCATTATGCTAGAAGTATACTAACTTGATGAGCCCACTGATCAGATAGAAAAATCATGAGTTATTTTTGTGATTTGATCATTAAAAAGACAGAAATTTTGAGAATTCAAGAGAAGGTCACAGTGAGATGAGTTGTTCATCATTAAGACAGGTGTCAAGTGGACGTTCAGAGATGTATGCAGCTGAGAACATGATATTTCCCATTTCTTGCTGCTGACATTAAACACTAGATGGACCATACAGATTTTATGTACCATAATATCTAAGAAAACACCATAGGAAAAAGGATTCCATATACTGACCAGCTCTGGGGGAAGTACTGAGATGTTGTTGTCAGATAGGCCAAGCTCAGAGAGTGAAGTAAGACGTTGGAACTCCTGCATGCCAGTATTAACAAACACCATCACAAATTTGATGGCAGTTGATGCTCCCAAAAGAGGAAAGTTTGCATCCATAAACAAAATTTATGAATTCAGGATTCATCTCAGTAAACAATAGATAGATAGAACCAGTAAAATTGAGTATGTCAACTTGTAGGGTTCCTAGCATGTCCATAGTAATCAACCTCCTATCAATACAACAATTTGTAGATTCGGGGATCACTTACACCAATGAGCTCTAGTTCAACTGGCACCTTCCCATGGATTTGAGGTCATGGGTCCAATGACAAACCAGATGCATGTGCAATTTACCAATAAATAAAAAAATTAGGAAAAAAAAAAAAAAAAACAACCATGAACCATGAGCCAGTTATATGGTCATTGTGAAAAATATAACCTTCTAACCGTGTCCAAAAAAATATTAAATCCACTAAACTAAAAATGATCGCTTCACTTCCATGTCCATCTCCAATGTTGAAACTGAAACTCTTAACCTGTAAAACCTAACAGACCTTGGCCTGTCATATCTATTTCCATACACAATAAAATGACCAAGAAAAAAATCTTTTGACTAGAATGAACCAAAAAGACACATTCCTGTCCACCAATCAAGAAAAATAAAATCCTGAAGCCTGTTATATACAACATGGATCTTTTTTCAAGTCTGTCTAGCCCCAATACTAAATCAAAGGCAATCAATAGACTTTAACAAGTTCTAAATTAAAAAGTGTCATAATACAGGTTGAAATATTTTCTTTTTAAGAAAGATATATATTACCACTGAAACTGATTGAAGGGAATTTTGGCTCAGGTCAAGGATCCGCAATTGCTGTAAGTTAAATATATCTGAGGGAACTTCGTGCAGCTGCATTCTTCTGTCAAGTGGAATAAGATGCAAGAATAATAGCTTAGACATTAGAGAAAATAACTATAAGATCAAGCATAGAAGCAAATAAGCAGACTCGGGCATAAAACTGTGTGCATGTACATCAATGTGTGTGATTGTATTGGAACTTCCAGCTGACTGACCTCAGGTAAAGCTCTTGCAAATGAGACATGCTTGAAAATGCTGGATGCTCCGGTAATGAAGATGCATTACCACTTAGATCCAGAACCTGAATCCTAGAGACTGCTTGAAATCCATCAGATGGAATCTGCAGGTCGAATAATAAGGGGGTAGTCAGATCATAGAGGTAACAAAGTCTCAGAACACATTCTCTAAATATGGATATCTTAGCAAAATAATTCCAGAAAATACCTATACAGCAAAAAAAAAAGTTTCAAACTGTCCATTTTTTTCAACAGCAACACCTTAACTCATATGGTTCAAGAAAGAAGCATAAAATTAGATCTATTTTACCTGTCTGAGTGGATTATTGTCCAACTTCAAACACAAAAGATTAGGAAGTGACTTTAAAATTGCACCTGGCCAGTCCTTAATCTTGTTCCTGGATAAAATCAAAGTCTGTACATTTGGGGAAAAAATGATGCATTAATAGACAATATCAGATTCAAACAAGCCAAATGATCAGTATAGAAGAATCCCTGGTTAACTTAATTCCTAACCAAAGCTGATCTGAAATGGGATGGACCAAAAGTTTTTAAAGAGGAATTTCTGTACAACTGGACCTGGTGATGCAGGACAAAATTCAAAGGATATATGGGGAAAACAAATAGATCAAGAAAAGCAAGGATAAACATAAGAATAGGCACATAGGGTTGCTTGGAATCAGCACTACGCAGGAAAACCTAGAAATCAACACCTAAGCTACCAGGAATTGGCACAAAGCCATTGGAAAATTGTCAACATAAAATTTTATTCATCAATCATTTGTCCATAATATTTTTTCTAGGGACTTTAAATAGGCTTCCAAATTACATCAAGGAAAATGAAATGATAACTAGATAGCAGTCAAATTCCTAAAAACTCTCAAAATAATTCAAATTAATTCAAAACTCATAATTTGGACTAATGGAATCAATCAGTATTAATCTGGTGCGCGCCAACTTTCCCAGAGTGTAGAGACACAACCCCGTCAAGTATAGCTCTAAATAGTACTCTAGCAGATCAAGTTCCAGATGATACAACTAGGCCCTAGTAATCCATGTGTAGTCAAAACTCGGTCACATCTTGCAATATAATAGGTAGTGAAAACAATCTGCTCATACAAATTAGCATCTATATGTTCTTTATGTGATGGGGGAGGGTTTAGACTTTAGCGGTATTGGATCAAGTATAAATTTTTAACTGGGTCATGAAAAGACTCATCAAAGGGGCTTATGGAATGATTGTTGGACCTTTATAAGATGGAATGTCAACGAAATATGCATTCTTTCCACCAGGATTTAACACTTTGAACAATCTCAAAGAAAATCTCTAGGGACTAAGGAGTAAATCTATAGGCTTCATAAGTTTGTAACCAAGCACTTCAAATAGATGCATGCCTATGGATCTATTGACAATATTTGGTGCACATTGGGCTTCAGGAAAAATGGAATCTTTGTTTGATTCCCTTTTAGACTCTTTTGGGCTTGTAGTGTTTCAGTCCTCTTCTTTTGTTGTCTCTTTAGGTTTTGACAACGCACACTTCACTCACTTTAGATGTCTCAACTTTGATGTTCACTATTACCCATCCATTAGAGTTTCTAGGTTCCCTGAGTTTAATATGGTTTGGATAGTCTAAACAATGCCCTAGACTAAGATCCTATTGAAATGAGCCAGACAATTTTGGTTGGGAAGTAGCTTGCCCTCAATGATAGACTAATCAAAATTTTCAACTTAAATATCAATTAACGAAGTCAAGCTATAAATTAACTATGTCTAACACAATGAGGTTTAAAGAAAGGGGTAGCCCCTATTGATGAAAAGATGAGAGCGAGTCGTGAGTAATGAACCGGTAAGAAAGAGTGAATTGATCCAAATTGAGGGAACAAAAAAAGGTAGAGAAAGGTCAAAATAACTTCTTCTTTTAAAAAAAAAAAAAAGAAGAAAAAGACATGTCAATTAGGGAATTAACAGAGAGTATGACTATAGATAAGATAGAATGGAGAAAAAAAATTCAAGTGGCCGACCTAGTCTAATTTGGCAAGGATTCATAGGCAACCCCAAATTTTGGGACTAAGGCTTTCTTCTTCTTCTTGTTTTTATAAAATTAACCAAGCATCTAAAAATTTAGAACAATATTCAGATGGCGAGTCAAGTCCACAAAAGAAAAGGATGAGAATTCACACTTGGGATGGGCTTAGCACATGCTTGAACTAATCTGAGCACATGCAAGTATGAGTATTAGACTAGGTTGCTAATATCATGGCCTGGTTTGCCAAGAATTCACACTTGGTATGGGCTGAGCATGTGTTTGAACTAATCTGGGTGTGGGGTAGATCTGAGTCACATGCTGGTATGAGTATTAGACTAGGTTGCTAATGTCATGGCCTGGTTTGCCAAGAATTCACACTTGGTATGGGCTGAGCACGTGTTGAACTAATCTGGGTGTGGGGTAGATCTGAGTCACATGCTGGTATGAGTATTAGACTAGGTTGCTAATGTCATGGCCTGGTTTGCCAGGAATTCACACTTGGTATGAGCTGAGCACGTGTTTGAACTAATCTGGGTGTGGGGTAGATCTGAGTCACATGCTGGTATGAGTATTAGACTAGGTTGCTAATGTCATGGCCTGGTTTGCCAAGAATTCACACTTGGTATGGGCTGAGCACGTGTTTGAACTAATCTGGGTGTGGGGTAGATCTGAGTCACATGCTGGTATGAGTATTAGACTAGGTTGCTAATGTCATGGCCTGGTTTGCCAAGAATTCACACTTGGTATGAGCTGAGCACATGTTTGAACTAATCTGGGTGTGGTGTGGGGTATATGTATGGTGGAGGTGGTAGGCTTGGGAGTGGGTGTGGTTACTGCAGTGGTGGTAAGGGTGGGGGTTGCAAACATCTAACTCTTCGTTTGCATGCCCGCATGCCCTAGATTTAGCAAAGTACCGCCCCCTCGACATGGATAAATATTAAAGCTTTAACTCCAGCCTTGCATAACATCAAACTAAAAGGATAATTTATTCACTCCTGGAGGACCACATCAGTAATGCCTAGTGGTCCTTCCACTAGATAATAGTCTTCCATGTGTGACAATTTTATTGAGTCACATTCTAGTCACCAATCCAGTCATAATTTAAGATTAGGAAAAAATAATAATCAAATAAAAAATAAAAACCTTCACCCTCACCCTCACTGTCAGTGGCTCCACCGCCATCCCCAACTCCAATCAGACAAGGCCACCATCCATCGTGGAAATATCCTTCAATCCACAACCAAGTCAGCCATTCAAACAGCCCAAAGGAAAGACATTTTATTGGTCACAGTAGACAATTAGAAAGTCTCACATAAACTTCTTCTTGGTGAGTATCAATTTGTGACTATTAAAATGAGGGTGAACCAATTTCAAGCTGTGCAATAAAAAACTTAGGAAATTTCTGTGGAAATAGCAGGTCAATTAAAGTATAATAATGGCGAACCCCACATGGTGCTGTTTGGAGAAAGTTCTCCACGGAGCCCCCATCCTCAAATCAGGCGAGTTACTGCCATCCCGCTCCATCTATTCTTCCTGCCATTTGGAGAAGGTTCAAAGAGGTTCCACCAACACACACCCCAGATGCACAGATCTGAGACAGAGTGAGGGAGAGATGCCTATGCCTTGTCTAATTGGAGTTGGGGATGGTGGTGGAGGAGCCACCAGCATTGAGGGTGCTCCTCCTGGAGAAGTGAATAATTTCTCAACCAAAAAGAGCTTCCAAAAAGCATGTCCACATAATTTATTATCCCTTGCACCTTATTACAACAAAATAACTGCTTTAATTTCAATTTTTAGTATTCACCATTTAATGAATCCATTAATCAAGTAATACAAATATACCTTTTTCTTTTTTCGATAGGTAGAAATACAAATATATTTTTTTTAAATCAAGGAATAGGCTGAATCAGATTCTGAATTTTTTTTTTTTTTTTTTTTTTGATAGGTAAAAAAGATGTATATTCAAAAAACTGCTATATGCAAAGTAGCACCAGCATATCAAAAGTACAAAAAAAGATGGAAAAGCAAAAACATAAAAAAACACTAATTACAAAGAAGAAGAGAGCTAAGGAATAAAGGAAGAGAATCACTAGATGTGACTCTCCAAGCCCTATCCCAATCAAAAAGGGAATCTGAAAAGAGAGCAAGCAGGTGGTCATCGAATCTATCCCAATCCTCAAACGTCCGCCGATTGCGTTCCCTCCAAATGCACCACATCAAACACAATGGAACTAAATTCCAAATATGAGATGAATGCTTCCCCAACCAATTCCACCAACCAAAAAGAAAATCTGACACCATACATGAGGGCACCTATGAAATCCCAAAAGTTCTATAGACAAAGCACCACAGCCAATAAGCCTTTCCACAATGTAACAACAAATGATTCACTGTCTTCCCACAACGACACATGATACACTAGTCAACGAAGTCAAAGCCCCTGAGCCGCAAGTTATCTCTTGTGAGAATCCTATCCCATGCCGCTGTCCAAACAAAAAAAGAGACACACCGGGGTGCCTTAACCTTCCAAATACCTTTCCATGGAAAAACAATGGAAGAAGAACCGTGTAACTTATGGTAATACGAGCAGATAGTAAAATTCCCGTTCTTTGTCAACTTCCATCTCATACGATCACCATCAGTCACTAAAGGTAAATTGGATGCCAAGAATCGAAAGAAATCATCAACCGCATCTGCCTCCTAATCATTAGGACCTCGAATGAAACAAACATTCCAAGTTCTCCTATTCCTCGCTCCTTGACATGTCAAAGATGATTCTACGAAAGCCTCTTAGTTTGCAGCAAAATTGTACAAGACCGGAAAAGCCAAATGAAGAGGAAGATATCCACACCACCTATCTATCCAGAATTTCACTCTATCCCCCCCACCCCAACCTTAAACTGGACATTTTTGCTAAACACTTCCCATCCCATCCGGATACTTCTCCACAAACCACACCCATGAACACCCACCCCTTCCCAACTTAGAGGTAAATTGGATGCCAAGAATCAAAAGAAATCATCAACCGCATCTGCCTCCCAATCATTAGGACCCCGAATGAAACGAACATCCCAAGTTCTCCTATTCCTTGCTCCTTGACATATCAAAGATGATTCTACGGAAGCCTCTTTGTTTGCAGCAAAATTGTACAAGACCGGAAAAGCCAAATGAAAAGGAAGATATCCACACCACCTGTCTATCCAGAATTTCACTCTATCCCCCACCCCAACCTTAAACTGGACATTTTTGCTAAACACTTTCCATCCCATCCGGATACTTCTCCACAAACCACACCCATGAACACCCACCCCTTCCCAACTTAGAGGTAAATTGGATGCCAAGAATCGAAAGAAATCATCAACCGCATCTGCCTCCCAATCATTAGGACCCCGAATGAAACGAACATCCCAAGTTCTCCTATTCCTCGCTCCTTGACATATCAAAGATGATTCTACGGAAGCCTCTTTGTTTGCAGCAAAATTGTACAAGACCGGAAAAGCCAAATGAAGAGGAAGATATCCACACCACCTGTCTATCCAGAATTTCACTCTATCCCCCGCCCCAACCTTAAACTGGACATTTTTGCTAAACACTTTCCATCCCATCCGGATACTTCTCCACAAACCACACCCATGAACACCCACCCCTTCCCAACTTAGAGGTCCATCCCCCCAATTCTTCTCCAAATTTCAAAGCTACCACCCTCCTCCAAAGCCTATTCTCCTCGATCCTGAAACGCCAAAGCCACTTTCCTAGTAAGGCTTTATTGAAAGTGGTCAACTTCCTAATACCCATACCGCCATTAGCAATAGGCATACACACCTTATCCCGACCCAACAAATGTGTCTTAGAGTCACCCCACAAAGAGTCCCTTTGCAGCTTCTCAATTTTGTTCACCACATGTGTAGGAATGGTGAAAAGAGATAAGAAATAAGTAGAGAGGTTGGATAGCGTGCTTTTAAGCAATGTCAGTCTGCCACCTTTTGACAAATATAACTTCTTCCACCCTGCTAACTTTCTTTCAATTTTTTCCAAAATAGGGTTCCAAATAGAGAGGGATTTATGGGACGCCCCCAACGGCATACCAAGATAAGTCATTGGCAAGGCCCCAACCCTACAACCCAATATCTCTGCCAAAGCATGCACATTATTTACCTCTCCTATAGGAACCATTTCACTCTTAGCTATGTTAACCTTCAAACCGGTCACAGCCTAAAAACAAAGTAGCAACAATCGAACATGTAGGATTTGCTCCACTACTGCATCACAAAACAAAATAGTATCATCCGCAAACAGCAAATGCGAAACACATTCCCCTCTGCCCCTCCTACCATCTGCCCTAAAGCCACTAAGTAATCCTGCCCCCTCCATTCTCTTCACCATCCTACTAAACACCTCCATCCTAAAAATAACATGGGAGACAACGGATCCCCTTTTCTCAAACCTCTAGAGCTACCAAAGAAGTTAGCTGGAGACCCATTAACTAACACAGAAAACTGAACTATAGAGATACAAGTTCGAATCCAGCTACACCATTTCTCCCCAAAGCCCATTTTCTTCAACAATTTCAGAAGTGCCTCCCAATTCACATTGTCATATACTTTCTCAATATCTAACTTACAGATCACCCCAAAAATCTTACTTTTCATCCGGCTGTCAACACACTCATTGACAATGAGAAATGAATCAAGGATTTGTCTACCTCCCACAAAACTATTCTGAGATTCAGATATCAGTTGATCTAACACCACTTTCAATTGATTTGCCAAAACTTTAGCCAAGATCTTATACATGCTCCCCACCAAACTAATAGGTTTGAAATCTTTCTTCTTAGGGATTAAAGCTATAAAGGTAGCATTAAGAGATTTCTCAAACTTACAATGCTGATAGAACTCTTCAAAAACTGCTAAAACATCTCTTTCTACAACTCTCCAGCAATGATGGAAAAAGGCTATAGAAAAGCCATCTGGACCTAGAGCTTTATCCCCTTCCATATCTCTGAACACTGATAGTATCTCATCCTTCTCAAACCTCCTCTCGAGCCAGCCCCTCTCCAACTCTCCAACTTGATCAAACTCTAGACCTTCCACAAAAGGTCTCCACTCTTCGGACTCTTGATACAGAGTTTTATAAAATTGAACTACCTGAGCAGCCACTTTTGCTCCTTCCTCATAAATCACCCCATCCACTTCTAAGAAACTCAAATGGTATACCTTCTATGAGAATTAGCCATCTTGTGGAAGAACTTAGTATTATTATCACCCTCCTTAATGCACAACATCCTCGATTTCTGTCTCCATGAGATCTCCTCTAGAGAAAGAAGATGCTCTATTTGCGATCTCACTTTATTTCTCTCATTCATCTCTGTTTCAGTGAGTCCAAGAACCCCATCCTTAGCATCTAATAACTCTAATGCCCCCCCCCCCCCAAAAAAAAATTTTCTTCTTGCGACCAACATTGCCAAATTCTTGGCGATTCTACTAAATAATTTCTTTCAAACCTTTCAATTTTTTAGCAGACACATAACTAGGTGTACCCGAAAAATAATGGCGATTCCACCATGAATCAACTCTATCAACAAACCCGTCCGTTTTCAACCACATATTCTCAAACCGGAAGGGACTTTTCCCCCTCGCCATACCCCCTGCCTCCAAAAGAATTGGGAAATGATCTGAAACAGGTCGTGGTAGAATCCGCTGGATCACATCTAGAAAGTGTTGCTCCCAGTCATGTGACACCAGAGCTTTATCAATTCTGGACATGGATGGCTGGTTAGTACCACTAGACCATGTATAACTCCCTCCCTCCAATGGCAAATCTATCAAGTTTAGGTCCTCGATAAATTCAGAAAACTTATCCATAGCCAGAGTAAGCCGAGACCCACCCCTCCGTTCACTAGGAAAACGAACAACATTAAAATCCCAAAAACAACACCAGGGAACATTCCAGTACTATTGAATACCAACTCATCCCACATATAACCCCTCATATTGTTGTCATTTGGGCCATACACTCCTGAACATGCCCAAATAAAACCATCCTCCACACATTTCCATTGAATTGACACCGAGAACAAACCCACCAGAACCTCCAACTTTTCTAAAACCCTTCTATCCCACATAATCAAGACTCCCCCAGCCGTCTGATCAGCATCTAGTACCGCCCAATCCACATATGGACAACTCCACAAACTCCAACCATCTGTCTATCCATGCCATCAAGCTTTGTTTCTTGAAGGCATACAACATCACACTTCTATTTCCGTAACAAGTTTCTAACTACCAAACATTTCTGGGAGTCGTTCAATCCTCTAATATTCCATGAAATCATTTTCATCTTCATTAATACTTTTATTTCCCCACTGCTTCTTCTACTGCACTACCAACACTCTATCGCCCATCATAATTAACCGAGGAAATTAAATTCCTTAACTCCTTTTTCCCTTTACTTGTAGAGGAGGCTGCCTTTTGGTTAACCGCTGCTTTGTTCCGTCATTCGTTAACTACCTCCATCTCCCTTTCTAGCCTTTGAAGATAGTCAATGCACAACCTCCCATGACGGTTCACAAAAAGCCCAACCACTTTACTAAAACCTAGGATCCTATGCTTCACCCAACTTGAGACATCCAGCCTACTACCAAGACCCAACACCTTAATATCCTTGTGCATTTCCATCGACAGGTCCAGCCCCGGAGGAGCAATAGTGGATAGCAGATTACAATCCGCCAAACTCTCCTCCTCACCCAAAAAAGCTACTTCTGAGATAGCCCCTCCCTCCTCCATCGAGACACCCAAATCAAATATGCCACAAACTGACTTTGATTCAATCAATGCTAAATTGGGCTGATCAATCTCAACATCATCTATCTACCTGGTGCACTTGTCATCCACCCCCTGAATCAAATGCACTCTACTCCCACTTCCAGCTTTATCCACACCATTTACACCAAAATCCACCAACCCAACATCCATCATTCTCTGAAGGGCTACTGCCAAGAAAATACCCATAGAAGTGGCGTATCTACCCTGTCAGCCTTACCCAAAGCCACTACGGAGTCATCGGAGCTGACCCCAGCACTATCCGACACCATCTGAGTCACTGTGTGGCCTTTGGAGCTAAACCCATCAGAGGAATTACATCTAACCTCCATCAGAGCCACCCCAAGGCAAACAAAACTATTCCCAGCCACCATCTGAGGCACCGCAAGACCGTCGGAGTTGAAACCATCTAAGAAGCTACAAACAACCTCTGTCGAAGCCACCACACTTCCATCGGAGCTAATCCCAGCCTCCAACTGAGTCACCGTGAGACCGGCGAAGTTGAAACCATCAAAGAAACTACTATTACCCTCTATCAGAGCCATTGCAATTCTATTAGAGCTGATCCCAGCCTCCATATGACCCATCACAAGCCTATCGGAGTGAAGACCGACAGATAAACCACTATTGACCATCATCGGAACCACCGCAAAACTATCGGCGCTAATCCCAACCTCCATCCAACCTACCATGAGACTATCGGAGCTGGTCCCAGACAAACAACTGCGCTGAACAACCATCGAAGGCTCTGCCTATCGATCTGCCACCACTTCAGTGAGCATCAAGGACTTGGGTTTGTCTGAGAAAGCTTCTGCTGTTGTCACTAAGTGGGCCAAGGGTGTCAGACTGGCCTTGGCAGATGGCTCACCCATTTCATGAGAGCTTAGGCTTGAGAAGTTTGCTACGGTCAGCTAAGTAGATCCCAAACCAGGTTGGGCTAACTTGGGTTTCAAACTTAAGCCCACAGTTGGCTTTTTTTTTTACTTGTTTCCCGTGGAGCCCAATTAAAGCACTTTGGTCCACCTTTGTTATAATCCCATGAAACCCTCCTCTTTCCTTTCTCATCTATCTCCACAGTCAACCCTTTCCCTGTCCAGTATGCAGTCCTTAAATCACTCCCAATTCCATAAACAGCTTCTTTTGAATTAGAATTAAACCGTAACGGAAATCTCAGTTTATTTCCTGCCGGTATTTTCTCTCCCAAATTAATATCCCCATTAATGCTCCAAGGTTTCACAGCCCCTCCACCAGCAGCTAACAGGCAAGAATTGACCACTGGTCTACCGCTCACCACCTTCTTTGCATGTTCAGGATCGGGCACCACCATCTTCTCCTCTCCTATTTGTGTCTTCCCCTTATCTGTGGCACATGATTGCATCGGATGCTTTCTATCCTCTACTTTTATGTGATAGCCTTGCACCATTTCAGCAAAAGTTCTAGATTCTGAATCTCCGAATTTTGCCTGTGCAGTGGAGCAACCAATTTCAATTGGCTTGAGCCACCCACCACATATTGTGAAGGATAATCATCTTTCTTAATTCAATCCCAAACATCCTCCAACCATTTTTTGCTCCGCCTTCAGGGATAATGACCGACCTCCTAAAGCCACCAGCTTTGAGTTCAGTCAATAATAAGAACTGCCCAAAAGAGTTGGCACTCCTTTGGAGAGTATAAGCAATATCACTGTCCCTAAATGTAAAAAACTGTTTGGAATTAACCCCTACGACAATGTGCTCAATATTCTTCATCAGCCATTGTGCTGCATTCTTCCCCATGAAAACTGACCTCATAGAGTATTTGCCTCGCTCGAAAATCTTTAGCAAGAAATAACGTCCCCCTTCCTCTATAACTAATTGAAAAAACTTGGATTCAATGAAGAAATTGCGATAGCCCCCCATATATGATCGGAAAAGATGAAAAGAACAAAATATCTGGCTAATTTGAGGTAGCCGGGCCTCCTAGAGCATAGTGTAGTGACATACAACAAATTAAATAAGCAAAGGAACAAAACTGACTCAGATTCTGATACTCTGGAACCAAAAACATTTCTTGAATTCTTTTTTATTGGTAAGTTACATAAGCACCTGGTAGGTCTTGAACTAAGACATAACCCTCCACCTTGTTCTTTATAAGGAGAGGAGCTGACATTTTAATCTAGAGTTTATGGGCTTCTGGATTTAATCAAAAGATGTAGACAGCTGTGTCCATCATTTAAGGAGGTTAGCAGTCACTTAGACTTGCCAACACAAATAGCATTTCACTATATCATTATCTCCCCCCCCCCCCCCCCCAACAAAACCAAAAAAAAAAAAAACTGTACAAACCAGGATCAACTAAGAAATTTACCTGGAGTGAAATACATGAGGAAAGCTCAACTGGAAGCTCTTGAATGGCATTCCTAGAAAGATCAACTTTTATGATCTCACCCGATTCCCATACTTCTGATGGAACAGCACTCAAACTAAGCCCTTCCAAAGAAAGTTCCTGAAATTTCCACATTAATAAAGGTGAAATTTCCTATTTGAAAACAGAAAGATTAAATGAAAGGCAAATCAGAAGCTCCATGCTAACTAAGATCACTATGGAGGGATAAGTATGCATAGCACAACATGACGACCAGAATCAAAGGCAGCACAGGAAACCCTACAGTTGATATCAAAAATAAAAAATTTGAACCTAAGACCAATTTAAATCCCACCCCACCCTTTAGTACCAAAGCCACAGCCCAAGGCCCAAATTTCCAATATTCTATACCAGAAAGTGTGTATCAAACAATATCATACAGCAAATTAAACTTTCAAATACCATGAATACAGGATTAACAAAACGAAAAAGGAAAAGTATCAATTATTCAATCCAACAGAGTTTAAACCTTGCTACTTGGGATCAGCTAGCCATCCAGCTCTAATAGGTTCATGTCCTTTGAAGCTGCCATAGATTCCACTAACTTCACCTCAGGTCCAGTATAGATCTTGTAAACGATCAAAACCATATTGCACGCATAGCTAACACTGCTCTTATCATCTATCGGAGCTTACCTCTAACTTCTCATAACACCATTCAGTTGTTTACTCAAATCTTGAAACCATCCAAAACCTCTCATTTATGCTCCACACCTTTTATAGGCATGATGTTTTATGGCAATTCATTAAAATCTATCAAAAAGATAAACAAAAAAATTCATAACTTTGATGACAAAATAATTGGTGCAACCCTTGCAGTCACCTTTGTTCTTATACTAAAACATATAGAATACTTCTGGTCCAAAAAAGAAAAAGGAAAAAAAAAACATATAGAATACTTCTTCCACTCGTCAAGGATTTCGTAACCTTTGAGATAATTTTATCTTTTTTTAAATAAAAAAAATTATATATAAGTATTCATATCTCATTAATAGCACAAAAGGGCACAACCCATGTACACAGGAAGTATACAAGAGATTCCCCCAACAAGTCAAGAGAATGTAAAAAGATCAAAAAATTCTAACAGATTAGAAAATGTAAAACAAGAATTGGCAACCATCCAATCATATAAAGCCTTCAGTATAGAGGTTTTAAGTCCAAACAACATATCCAACAAGGCCATCATGACCATCAATTTCCAACACTTTTGATAGCAGCTTATACAAACTACCCACAAGGCTAATAGGACAAAAGTCCTAAATGTTAACAGCATTGGTCTTCTTAGGAATCAGACATAAGAAAGTGGCATTAAGGAATTTTTCAAAGATGCAAGTTCAATGAAAATCCACAAAAAAAAGCCATAACATCTTCTTCTACCACACTCCCAACACTTTTGGAAAAAACCCATAGTAAAACCATTTGGCCCAAGTGCCTTATCACCTTCAGCCTCCTTTAAAACTGCAAGAATCTCCTCATCGAAGCAAACAAACTCCAAGCCATCAATAGTAGGTCTCCAAGATTTAAGATCTTGATATAGATTCTTATAAAATTCCACCACCTTAGCTTGAACCTCCCTGTCATCCTCATAAAAACACACCCTCAAGCTCCATTCCCCTAATTTGATTGGTTTGCCTGTGTGAGTTAACCAACCTATGGAAAAACCGAGTATTATTATCCCCTTCTTTTATGAACAATGCCTTGAATTTTTGCCTCCAAGAAATTTCCTCCAAAAAAGCTAAATGCTCGATATCAGCTTTGATCATAGTTCTTCTAGATCTATTTTCTAGAGACAAAACTTGCCACTCTTCTCTCATATCAAGCTCTAACAACTCAGTCAAAAGACATTTCTTCCTAAAAGCCACATCCCCAAACACATGCTTATTCCAATGCTTCAAATCACCTTTCAAAGCCTTCAATTTACAAGCTAAAACATAACTTGGAGGTCCCACAAAGTGATAACCCCTCCACCACTGCTGAAGTCGATCCACAAAACCCTCCACTTTCAGCCACATATTTTCAAATTTATAAGCACTCGTCCCCCTCAACATACTTCCTGCCTCCACTAAAATAGGACAATGGTCCGACACCACCCAAGGAAGAGACTTCTGTGTCACATCCAAAAAATGATCCTCCCAGTCAGTTGAAATTAGAGCCCTATCAATTCTGGACATGGAAGGATTATTAGAATCACGAAACCAGGTGTAATCACCTCCCTCCAAAGGCAGATCAACCAAATTGTGTTTCTCAATAAAGTCAGAGAATTTAAACATGGCTGAGCGAAAAGAGTTACAACCAAGCTTCTCTACTGGATATATGATGATGTTAAAATCACCAATCAAACACCAAGCCGAAATCCACTGCAATCTCATAGAATCAAGTTCCACCCACATATCTTTCCTAGCACTGTCATCAGATGGACCGTACACCCCCAAACACACCCATTCAAAACCGTCTACCACTCCCTTCAACAAAACAGAAACAGAAACAGAAAATCTACCAACAAAATAATCAACTTTCTCAAAAAACCTCCTATCCCTTGCCAACCAAATACCCCCAGCGGTGTGAATTGCATCCAAAACTGCCCAATCTACTAATGGGCTGCCCCATAAACTTTTCACAACGGTAGAGTTAGTACTGTCCAATTTGGTTTCCTGTAAACAAATAACATCACCCTTCCATTCCTTAAGAAAAATTTTCAAATTGTTTAAACCCCTCACATTCCAAGATAGGATTTTTAAATTCATGGATACTGATCTGAGCCCAACCCAATGGATTTCAAACTACCTTTAGAATTTGTACCAGCCTTCCTATCTTAATTAATGGAAGAGACTAAACTCCTTAAACTCCTTACTGTTGTTTAAACTCCTTAAACTTCAAAAAGGAGGTTACTCCAGCTTGGAAGATTTATCTTAACAGCGACTTTGAGTGACATTATAATCAAGCCAATGTTGAGTTAAGTAATTTTGTCTGCCCCCCCCCCCCCCCCCCCCGCACAAAAAAAAGTAGTATTGTATGTACCAGTCCCACAAAAATTGATTTATTCTATATAGATTGGCATAGGGTTTGAAATCAATGCCAATGAGCCAAGTCTCAAGCAGCAATTCCTTCTCTCACATGCATGAGTGGAAGGTGAGTTCATGAGTCCAAAACCCAAATGGGTACGTATTGCATGTAGTTAGAATAATGGTTTATATATATATAAGTAAATGAAAGCAAATGAGTGCAACACAAAGACTGACTTTCCAAGAGGTCACCCATCCTAGTGATAGTTAGAATAATGATTAAATTCACCATTTTCTAATAGCTTAAGATTTTGGGAAAAATGTTAATATATCATAGTACCAGAACAGGTGGTCTTAAGTTTAAACCTATCTCCTTTACCCCCCATTTAATAAGTTAAAAATCTCACGTGTTTGACTTTACTTAGGGGGAGTCCAGGCCCACACATGAGGGGGTGTTAGAATAATGGTTGAATGATTTAAGTTCATCATTTCTTAATAGTTACACTTTTGGGATAAGTGGAAATTTTGTCATTTGCTACTTAACAATCAAAAAACAATAGTTTGAAACTTATAGTGCTATGGATAGTATTTAGAAGATTCTACTTGCTTTCTCCTAAACTTGTTTTTACAAAATGGAATTTAAATATTTAACTAATGACCGTATTTTCACATTATATGCAAGGGCCTTGTATAAATTTTATGAAGATTTCCTTTTGGGGTTGGGAGGCTATCCCAGTATTAGATGTTCCCCACTTCACAAGGATCATTCTAGCAATATATTCAATTCTTGTGGGTTCTATACATCACCACCAAATCTACTTGGCCTCCACCAGCAGAAAGATAAATAGCAAGCTCCACAGAAAAAGCAGTTAGACGAAAATTACTATTGACTATAATCAGATTATATGGTACCAGTAATATGTAGTTTTCCAGGTAAGACCCAAGCAACTAAATTACATCAATAACACGTGAAATTGTAGACAGTTTACTCTCAAAAAAGAATATTGTCTTTAAAAAAGAAAAAAAAAAATTACAGCTATAACAAGTGATACCTTTGAAGCGATAGACAATCGAGCTGCCCTGGTAATTACATCTTCTTTTGTTGGTGTTGTAATTTCAGAGTCTACATAACATTTTGAATCTAATTACTCACAACAGAAGATAACTCATAAAGGACAAAAAAAAGGGCTTGGTATGTTAAAGACCATCGCATAGAAGGATGCTTAGCAAGAACCAACATACCTTCACCCTCAGAAAGTCGACTTCGAAGATACTTCAGTAAAGCAGGTGTTGGTCCAGAAACCAATGAACTGGACGAGAAAAGGTTTCAGTTGGATAATCCTTTAATTATAAGACACATATGACACGCTAAAGGCCAACATAATGACTCACACCTTCGAAGAGTTCGCAAAGGATTTCCAGTAAGCAAAAGTTTTCGCAGGGTAGTCATATTGCCTAGAAAAAAAAAATTAATTAGATTCTCCATTATATACTGATCATATTAATTCCCAATCTTTGAGTTGTTTACAGTGCTTAAGTTCATAACTAACATTAAAAAAGAACTTTCTAAAAGATAAGGGGTAAGGATTTGTTGAGCTCAGTTGAGTGACTTAAAAAGAAGAATAAAGGGAAAAAAGAAAAGTCCAAGATCCAGCATTAGAATAGCCAGAAGTTAAACCAAAGGGTTTATCTTGGCCTAAAAGATTTTCCAGTTTGGACCAATTGGAGTAAAATTGTAATATCTTCATCTTGTTTGAAATAATTTAGAAGTGAAAAGATCTCTTCAAAGCCTCATAAGCTATTCAGGAAGTTAAGAATCCTAAGAAAATATGCCAGAGCTAGACTTTATATCTACGTAACTACAACTTGCGAACCTTACCCATTTCTGGGGGCAATCCAGTCAATGAATTATTTGAAAGATCCAGAACCGAAAGATGCAATTTGCATGCCTCTACCGGATATTCCTTCAACTGCATGAACAATTAGCAGGCAAGTGTAAACTTAGAGATCCAACACCTGAGTATTTTAAAATGCCCCTCCTTCACCCCCAACCAAAAAAAAAAGACGTTTGGCAAACAATAATATAATTTTTATTGGTAAGTTAGACATGCACCTAATAATTTTTTAAATCCGTGGCATTACACTCCACCTTATTCTTACAAGGGGAGAAAGTGAGATCTGAACTAGAATTCATGGCAAGGGTAGACAAAAATATAAAGGAACAACAACATAAATAATTAACACATTAAAGCATAACTACTTACTCTTCTCAGAAACCAAAGAACAATGGCCATAAGCTCTAGTTCATATAGCACCTCCTCCCATTGTAAGAGTAAGGTGGAGGATTCATGGATTCAATATCTACCAGGTGTGTGTAACATACTACTTTAAAATAAATAATTAAATAAATCAAACACGGGCAACAATTTGCATGGACCTCCTTCCATGTATGTACTCAAATGTATCACTAGAATACAAATTCATAGATCTATTACAACTCATATAATACTTTTAGAATATTGTTGGAATTGATATTTGATAATGAGCGAGAAGAGAGAGAAATAGTAGGCAAAAGCATAATTTAACATGGTTCAACCTAATCACTTACATCCACAATGGAAAGCCCTAAGCGGCTACATCTTTGCTCTATATAATTATTGTATTTCAATGGACCCAATATAGAGTAAAAATGGGAAAATATTATACCTAGTATAAGAGGTCGTACCCAATGCACAAAACTCCCACTTTTGTGGGCTTTGCAAGAAGTCATGGTAGGCGGCCTTATCCCCAATGTTTTGGAGGCTGATTTTCAGACTTGAACCTGGACCTGTTGCATTTGGTGGAAGGCACTTGCCATCGCACCAAGACTTGACCTCTAAAATATTATGTCTAGTAATAACCACGGTAGCTAGTGGTATTGCAAAACCTTGTAGCCCATAGTATTCTACAAAACCATGGTCCACATATTTATGGTACATCCTATTCATCTTAAACTCAAAGGTGGAAACTAGATTTTGGAATGTGAGACCATTGAGAAAATGCTACCTGGCTGAACATGGGATGGAACACACAAATTAGCCACAGGTGACACCAAATGATGACAGTCAGCAACAAATGGAGGCCAGAAAATGGTTGTTGTGGCTGGAGGACAGCTAAAGTAGTGGCTAGAGGATGACTACTATGATTGGAGGATGAATGCACCATAGCTAGAGAACATTGGCAGAAAAACAATGACCAAACGATGGAAAAATCAAGACAAACACAGGCAATAGAGGAAATCCCCAATGATCAGTGACCGAAGGATGGTGAAACCAACGACCGTAGGAGAGTGGCACTGTTGGCCAAAGGACATCAGCAAAGAGAAGAGTTATTGGAAATGGAAGACATCAACAAAGGAAAATGTCATAGTGAGAGATATGAACGAGTTTACAGCCTTTGGGGAACCAACAAAAGGCCTGACTTTGATAGCATGTTTAAATTGTTGTTGCGATTAATATTAAGAGAGAATAGAGAAATATATAGAGCAAAAGCAAAATTAATGTGGTTCAGCTTAACAACCTACATCCAAGTTCTAAAAAGCTACATCTTTGCTATATAGACTAATTTAATTACAATGGACCCAACATAGGCTTATATAGGATAATATTAGGGCCCAACGTGGTAACCCTAAAACTGCAATAGCTCATGGTATTGCAAAACGACTATAAACCATGGTATTCTACAAAACCATGGTTTAAATATTTGTGATATAGCATTTTTTTTTTAATTATTAAAAATCACTCTTTGACTCTGCACTACTGGAAATTGTCTCCACCATCTGATACTTAATTCTACACACAAGTCCACTCAAGCAATTAAATCAATAGAGTACATATAATATTAGGAAGGACAAAAGAATTTACATGCAAAATAACTATTACCAAATGAGCAACAGATTTCGAAGATAAATAAACATAAGGAATTACTGATATGAACAAAATACTAGTCAACTGGTGTTGCATGTGTAAGGATAGTGGAGAATATGTGGATCATCTTCTGCTTCATTGTCCAGTTGCTCATAATTTGTGAACCTTTATTTTCTTTGTTTTTGGGTTGCATTGGGTGATGTTGCACAAGGTGACAGATATTTTACCTTGTTGGAAAAGGTTATATGGGAGGCATAGCAATAATGTTGTTTAGTCTGCAACTCCTCATTGTGTTGTGAGGATAATTTGGAGGGAACAGAATGATTGTATTCTTTGGGAAGCTCTTCCTATGGAGATTTTTCTTTTATTTTGTTAATAATAAAAAAAGAAATAAAGAAATTACTCAAGCCCATCTACCTTAACAAACTAATAGAAGGGAGATCTTCCCAAATAATATCTCTATATTCTAAAGCTTGGAATGTCGACTATCCCCATCTAAAAATGTTACGATGTTTGTATAATTAAATGATTGTATTAGGATATACTACCTCATGTTGTATTAGCATGTTAAACTTAAATATGTAAATTTCAAGACATATTTTGTATTTTTTTTTAGTCTTCATGTGGAATAGAATTAATTTTACATACAAAAAAGTTACCTGATTTGAGTGAAGATCTAAATTCCCTAAACGTGAAAGCACCCCAATCTCCGTTGGTAATGAAGACAGTGAGTTATTCCTGAAATTTGATGCCACAAATGCCAAACAAATATCAAAGATGCAGATTTTTCAAGGAGAAGAAAATCCATACACTCTAAATGCCACTAAAATTTTAATATTATCAATTAAGAATAAAGGAGAATAAAACCCCATATAGAACTCCACAAGAGAAGAGCATCCCATTATCGATGGTGGGATTGAAGAAATTTCTGCAGAAATCGTTACATAGAGAAATTTTTAGAAGACATGGAAGAAATGAGCTTAAATGAAACAAAAAAAAATGGATAAAAAAGAAGGTACTTCTTGCTTGATTTACTCACTGTTCTGATGAAGATCAAAACGAATGAGATGTGAAAGATTCCCAATGTTCTCTGGTATACTGCTCAACAAATTTTTTGCTGCAAAGATACAGTAACAAGCACCATTTCAACATATCCATAAATGTACGTGTATGACTTAACACTTGGATGGTAAAACAGAAGATAATTACATGCATTGAATTCAGTAAGCATTGTCCATGATGCAATCAAATTCTCTGAAAGCATAGTCAGCTTGTTTCCCTGGCAGAGATAGAAGATGAATTACGCATATGTAGCCACAAATACATCAACAATAATTACTTTACAGTATATAAACAAGCAGACCGGTCATCTAATTCCTCAGATTATAAACCTGACTAATACCTCCACATCTAGTTTTGTCAACTTTGAACAGTTTACTAGATCTTCTGGCAAGCCAATGATAACATTTTTTGATGCCTGAGAGAGAGTATCATAAGGCACATGTCATCAGAAAATACAAGCCAAAAAAAAAAAAAAAGACTTTTATGTCAAGAAGGCTTAGCAGATCATAAAAATAGCAAAGCGCAACATTAGGTTTCATTGATGTTTCAAAGGCTGAGTGGGAGGGACAACCAATCAACTAGTGGAATTAGAAATTTAGAATATCCCAATTTAGAGCAACTTTACTAGTCATACATAAGCAACAGTCTCAGGACCATGTTTCAGAGTATGAAAGGGGTTTATTTTAAAATAAAAGGAAAGTAATGCAGATACAGTGCTAACAAAACCCTACAAAAGATTTTAGCTAAAATCTCAGAGGTTGCATCCACTTACGAAGGTGTCAGGATCTGCTCTATATTTGTGATTCATATAAAACAAAAATGTTCCAACAAGGTCAAAATTAAATTCAACAGATGATATTCCTTCAACGTACAGTATAACTGTAACAGGCATTAGGAGGCATAATGAGAGATAACGAAGATAACATAATCATTGTGTTCACTATGTATCTCCTTTTCTGAACTTAATAATACAAATATAACATGTTCTGATTGTTAGTATGGTATAATGCATGGACTATTTAACCAAATGCCAACTTATCCACATCTAGAATACTCAACCTGATTCTGTCCAAAGGTTAAACTCTACAGAAGCCCTTTTTTTTTTAATTTACCAATGGCATAGCCACTCCTGGATGGTTGCAATTCAATTACATTAAAGCATTACCTTCAAATCTGATAATTCTACGCACTGTCCAATGGAGCTTGGAAGTTCCTTAAGCCGATTGCAAGAACAATCAAACCTGGAATGATCACATAAAAAACATTATTATCAAATGCTAAAGTTTTTTTTTTTTTTTTAAATAAACTTGCTAAAGGTTAAAATCAACTCTATGTTCACTGCCAGGAAAACGAAAACATAAAAAGTTGTGTACAGATAAAAACAAGTGGCAGTCCTGCATATTGAGAACACCATGGTTTTGTTATATAAATACGACAAATTTGTTTCATCAAAATGTATTTGTAATAAAGTAAATAAGAAACAATGGACAGTGACCTGGCTAGGAATGTCATCACAATATCATTTTGAAATCAATAAAATGTCATATTGATTATGAATGAAAAGTTAAATTAAGTTCATTGGAAAATTAAATCATTAAAATCTTGAAGCGTTTGGATTTAACTTTCACGTCAATGTCCTTCACTTAAGCCAAAATTTGAGTTAGTATCTTAAAAAAGATATGGAGTTTGGGATGAGATGCTCAATGGTGAGAATTTGAGGAAGGTTTCGCTTTTGTTGACTGGAACGTTATGTGTTGTTGTTGTGGGGAGATAGTGAATCATTTACTGCTTCATTGTGAGAAGGTTCATCAATCATGGTGTTTTGTCTTTAGATCCTTTGGAGTTTCTAGGGTTCTATCAAGAACAGTACCAAGTCTTCTTTTTGATTGGAGGAATTGGTTAGGGAAGCACTCATCAGACATTTTGAATTTAGTTATGTTGTGCCTAATGTGGTGTATATGGAGAGAGTATAATAGACATACTTTTGATAATGTGGATAGCTCGAGAGACCAGTTGCTTGCTTCATTTGGTGTTTATCCGTTTGATTGGTCTCGGGCTTTGAGACTCGCATCTAGTGATTGCCTACCTCTATTCATTAGTTCTCTTCTCTCTCGTAACTAGTTTTCTGTTCTTTTCTTTTTCCCACTTGTACTATTTGACTTCTTTGTGCTTTTTTGCATAAAGCAGCATTTTTAATATACACTTATCTTACTTATCAAAAAATAAATAAAAAAGAAATGAGTTCATCAATAAAATATTAATTATTTTAAGCATTGAAGCATGTTGGCCTTTGTGCGGTCTTTTCTCCCTTACTCTTCTCTCTTTTCTTCTTCTCTTTCTTCTAGTACGAATCACGAATGCTGTTAAGACAGCCCCTAAACAACATAAAATTCTCTCTTTTCTTCTTCCTTACAACCCCTCTTTGTTCTAGTACTAATCACCAATGCTGTTGATACAGCCCCTAAACAGCATAAAATTCTCTCTTTTCTTCTTCTTTACAACCCCATATCAAGCTCTGTCTTTTAGCTATCATAACCCTAAAAACCCATGTGTCTTCTCTATCAAATAACCATATAAAGCTCATCAAAACCTAGTCAATTTTGACCCTTAATCACCTTTTCTTCAACGATTGTAAACCTGAGATCTACAAATTCTCCTAAACCTAAGCCCACCAGTACCACACAGACAAATCTCCCAATTTAAATGGCTATTGCATATGACATTTTAGGGAGGAAAATACTGGTCTGTGGAGAATGGTTGTTGTTTTAAAATATGGGGAGGTTTGGAGTGGTTGGTCAACGAAGCAGGTTAGAAGTGCCCACGATTGTAGTTTATGGAGGAATATTTGAGTAGGTATTTATCGGTCATAAGTAACTTGAGGTAAGGCATGGCAACTGAGTGAGATTTTGACATGACAAGCAAGATAGAAGTCAATCTTTGACGAAGATAAACCAGAAGTTGTTTGTATATGCAGCTGATAAGATGCCTCAATTAATTCTTATGCAGAGAGTCAAAATGGAGGATGGACTTATGGAATCTTGGGTTTATAAGAGATTTCAATGATCATTAGAGTTGGTTAGTTGTTGGATGTTTTGTAATCCAACAAATCAAGTCAAGAGGTGGAGGTTGCAATGGCAACTTTGATGTTCATTTGTACTTCATACTACAAGGGATTATGAGGCTTAGGTGATGTGCTTTTCCTGGGGAAAAGCATTTGGAGTGCCAAGGCTCTGAAATGGGTTGCATCTTTGCGTGGACAACAAGTAGGGGGAAGATTCTACTTGTGATAACCTTATAAAGAGAGGACTTACTCTAGCTAAATGATGCTACATGTGTAGGCAAAGTGGGGAGACTATAAAACATTTGTTGTTGCACATGATTTCGGAGTTTTGTCTTCTCTATGTTGGGATTCATTGGGTAATGCCAAGGAGTGCCGTTGATCTTTTTTTTAGTTGGAGGAATTGGTTTGGTAAACACCCTTCCTTTATCTGGAATTTAACCCCTATGCTTGTTGTGGACACCGGAGAAAGGAATTGTTGTCCATTTGAAGATATGGAAGCCTTGGTGGTTCAATTGAAGTCATCTTTCATTAGAAAATTGATTGAATGGTCCCTTGCTTTGGGTCTTGTCAGTTTCCAATCTGTTGTAGATTTTGTTGATTCTCTCTTTTCAATTGTAATTCCCTTTTTTGAGTAACCTTAGGATGTATTATATGCATGCAATGTGTGCAGAAGTAGTTCCATTTATCCATTAAAATTCACTAATTATAAAGAAATATAACGAAATCCCCTCCATTTTTTTGTAATTCTTTAGGCTGCATTATATAACCCCACCCCACCACCCTACCCACCCACCCACACAGACAGAAGAAAAACAAAACAAAAGGGAAACAGAGCGGAAAAAGACATGCAGCCACCTCAAATTCAATCAGTAAGAGGTTATTGCTATAGAGATGCTCACAAATAATATACGCTTGGCATTTCTTGTTTTTCACTCAGATATATCAAATACTAAGAACCATAAAGAAACAGAAATCCACACATAGACACATAAAAACAGCTACAAGGAAGAAGAAAATCTACCAGATTTTATAAAATTAAAGGGAGGAGGGAGGGGGAAAGGGAATAAGAAGAAGAGGAAAAAGAAAGAAAGATACTTGACAAGAGAAGTTGCCGATCCAATTTCCTCAGGTATTTTTAGTATTGAGTTAAAGGACACATCTAATGATTTTAGCATAGGAAGCCTGTCAGATGTGTCAAAGAAAAAAAAAACAATAAAAAATGCATAACATTAGTAAAAAACAGTAAGAAATGTGAAAACATTCTCGAAAAATATGATAAATAAGTATGTTCAGACAACCCACTCTCCTATTGCAGCTGGAAGGTCGGAAAGTTTATTGTGGCTGACATTCAATACGGTAAGTTGAGGTAAATTCCTAAGATCTTCTTTCAATGACTCAATATTATTATGAGCCAAAATGAGCTTTTGTAGCTCCACAGCCTGTCATACAAGCAATGAAGCCGTCAGTTGGATTTACATATCTTTCATAATTGTCTGCAACTTAATCTCTAGGTAACATTTAATGAAATGAGTTAAGGAAGAACAAAATGAAAACATCAAAATAAATTACCTCCCACCAATTTTCATCCTTTCCAACGGCATCCAAACTTTGGTAGACCTCATTTGGCACATCCCTGGTAACAGAAGCACAAAGAAATAAAAGTTAGTAATACAGAATTAATTACATCATGCTCTACTATGATGAATTGTGGTTATGCAAACTGCAATGAAGCAACGCTTAATAAATTTTTCCTAAAATTTTTTATTATTCTTGTCATTTTGGAAATGGTAAAGAGAATAAGTAAATAATGAACCATTGGCCTATCCTCTATGAAGAAAATAATTGTGGTTTCAACATGTCAAAGAATTTAAACCAAAAATTATAAAAGAAAAATGCACAAGGAAAGTAAATTCTACTCTTAGTATTTGACAAAATGAAACAAATAACTCCAAGGTACTTTAATACAAACAAATACAAATGTTACAAACAGATGTTGACAACTTAGGGAAAGGACAGCATCTCCTTTTCACCTGGAACTACTTCATCATAGAAAGAACCCCAAATGGAAAATCCACCAATCATATGTAAGTCCCAAAAGGTAAAGGAGATTTCTCCCATAAATGTATGCAGCATGTTCGTAGCAGGGCACCAACATTCGCAAAAAGCTTGCATTGCATGCACATTACCATCATAGGGCAAGAGTGAGGCATATAGCCCTTTGAAGAGCTTAGCACCATTTATCACTTTGCAATAGCGGCTAAGTATAACCATTACTTGACAGTGTCTGATGTAAAATAGATAGATTTGCGGCATTTGCCCCATGTCATTGAGTCCTATGAAACAAAAGGCACCTTTCTTGAGTTTGTGGAGGTGCACAATGGCAAATCCAAGCGAGAGGGGGCAATTGCCCCCTTGATCTCCCCAAAATTTGATATATACACCGATGCCTTAGTATATTCTAAGTATTTGGCTTTGGCCTCCTCCCATACAGCAATTTACTTGCCATAAAACAACCACATATATTGTGGTCTCCTAATCAAAAGATGGTGATAATGGGTCCATGTAAAACTAATATTTTAATAATTTATTTGCTTGTTGTCACTCTTCTCACGGGAAGTCTTGATTAGTTGGTCCTACAAAATAATTTTAAAAAATGTATCTTAGTATACCAAAACCAATAGTAATATCATTTTTTTTCACAACAAATTTCACAATTACTAAAGTGGTTGACTGAGAATGATGGACACAATTGACACTCATGAACTCAACACTTTTCAACACAACTCACACTTGACCACTTTAGAAATCATGAATTTTTTTTTTTTTTTTGATAAGTAAAAAATAAAATAAAATAACAAGAATATTATTGTGAAAAAGGTTCTATTCGTAGCATTATTGAACACAAAGTTCTAAAAACTCTAGAGTCTCCACTAATATTTTTTTTCTTCCATCTCTTGACTTTTTTACCATTTCAAATGCTGAGTTTAAAAAAATAAAAAGAGAGAGAATAATAAAGGAAGAAAGGTTGAATTCTACATAAAATTTTAAAAGCATTCTAGGTTATATTGATGTATTTTCTCATTTTATTTAATTGAGATTATGAATACAATTACATTAGCATATAATTACTTTTCTTTTTTTTATATCTACTAATATTTTTTAGATTAATTTTACTTTCAATTTTTTCTTTTCATCTTGCCTCCTCTAAACTAAAATCTTGGCTCCGCCACTAGAGTTGCACCTTCCTAACCCCCCAAAGCATTTAGGGAGATGACATCCTTAGGTTGAGACTAGGACAGTACCTGATCATCTTCAAGTCACCAACTTACATTCTTGATTAATGAAAACATCATTGGTAATTGCTTTCACAATTATTCAGCTTTCATAAAACTAAATTTCACCTATAACTATTAAATACAACTGCCCTTGATTGTCCTTATTAATTTTTCTTTTATGATGTGGAACCTCACCAAGGTAGGGCCCTTTGCACCAACTCCTGAGGAGTAAACCACAGATACACGACCCCACCCGCCAAAACCATGTATTAGGTAATCCAGGGGAACTGTAGTGCAGATTGAACCCAAGATGTTTGAGTCTACAACTCATCTCAAGGCTCCAACCACTAGGTAGACTATCCCTATTATTCATTACCCCAACCCTAAATGCCAACACAATAGAACCAAAATCACATGATGTTATCCCATGCTGATGTATTCAAAGTGTATGCTTGCTTTGAGCACTCTAATTTTAAATATCGATAGGTGTTTGCTACATCTCAGGCGAGTAAGTTATCTTCCCTCATTTGTGACTTATTAAAAAAAAAAAGTACTCTCCCATCATTTGTGACTGTAATTGCAACCTCTACATACTCATGAAACTAGGCGGTTATGGGTTTTATCATCTTTCACTTGGATTGCGATCTCTACGTACTTGATACTCTAAAGTGGTTGAGACCTCTCCACTCTTATCTTTCACACGGACCACAATCTCTACATACATGATATTTTTAAGTAATCATCATCAATTTATATTAAATCTTCTAGGCATTCTAGGGTACAAGGCGGCCAACCTACCTAACATATTTCTTAGGGTTATTCTACCTTGGAGTTCCTAAAATCCTATCCATTCATTTTAAAATGAGTAAATTAGCTTTTACCCATGTCATCAACATTTATAAAATAAAATAAAAAAAACATTGACTATCACAATTTTGGTATCTATTCAAATTATTGATGATGTAACAAATTTCAATCTACTCATTTCAATATGAATGGATAAAATTTTAGGAACTCCATAGTTGAGTTATCCTTGTAAGAACTTTGGAGGATCCAACTCCCTGTTTCACAGGTTGTATTGTAAAGAATTAAGAATTAACATTCTTTAATAACTTCATATCGAAAATCCCAAATCAAGACTCGATTTAAAAAGTCGATAATGCAATCTAAATTTGAAAGCTCAAAAATGTGTTAAAACAAAAGAACTTGTTTAGACCCCCAATTAAAAATTACAGCTAGATTGCTTTTACTCTAACTTATCTAAGTGCAGAAACAAGAGTAAATGAAGCGCAATCAACCGATACTACTCTAGTGCATAAATAAGAACAACAAACAATAAAAATAAAGCACGAGAGTAAGGTAAGAGAGATGCAAACACAAGATAATATGGCGATGTGTTATCGAAGAGGAAATCAAAGAACTCGGCGAAAAACCTCTCCACCGCCTTCCAAACGATAAATCGATCCACTAGACAATAAGTTGAAATACAAGAATAGCAAGAGACCTTTTAATCCTAATCTACCCAATGTACCTAAACCCTTCAAACTCTTACTCCAACAAGGCTTCTTAGAACCGTATCTTATCTAGCTTTCCGGATCCTGCTATATACCCGATTGCATCCGCCAAACCTCACCGGCTTTTTTTAGCAAATCCTCAAAACTTCCCAAACTCCAAAACACTCTGTATACTCTGAATAGGTGTGGATTGTATTTGGGTACAGATCTCTTCTTAAATTATGACAATGGGAGAGGGAAGGAGAAGAGGCTACAATGACTTCTCACTAAAGATAAGTAGCTTTCTCTCTAAGAAATGGGTGAGTGTTGTAGAAAACCTATCTAGAGCTTTTCTCTCTGAATGGCCTCATTTACATTTGTAGATAATAAGGGTATATATAATATGAGTGAAGGATAAGAAAATCACACTTAAAAATCCTCCAGGCAGAGAGTTTCGCGGGTATTTCGCTAGAAGGCCTTACCTGCGAAATACTCTTCCAGCGAAATACCCGCGAAATTGACAGCCTGGCATGACTCTTCAACTTCCAATCATATGCTTCACATGCCTTTTTCACAGGAACCCTTCTCGCAAACTTCTCGCGAGCTAGTCACGAAATACACTGATCTTCGTTTCATGTTCAATTCTTCACCAACTTAATACTAAACCCAATACAATAAAATCCCACAAAATACAAGGAACAAAATTAAAGCAATTACAACACTTTTACTTTTTGTCATGGAATAATGCCAATATAAAACATAGTTATAAATTACAACTTTACAAAATTAACTCTAAAATATCAAACAGATTAGCATAAAATAACATTAAGCATTTTACTTCGTAATGCATTTGATAGAACCCACGAAAAAATCAGAGTGATTCAAAAAAAAAAAAAATCATACACAGCACAATTGCATGTTAGATGGATATAGATTTTTCTGAACTTTCTTGGACTGTGATGAAAAGTCATGAAATATTTGGTTGAATTTGATTTTTTTTTTTTTTTTTTTTTTTTTGAAGAATTAAAAAGTTATGGGTTGGTGGGGGCTTGCCTGAGGGAGCGATTTGATAGGTTGAGAGAGCCGGACGTTCGTGCAGCTTTTAGCAGCCGATCCATGAAGAGAAGGCTCCTCGCACATGCACTGCAGTTTGAGTTTTGCTTTCAGATCAGAAGTATGAGATGGTACATTTGATTTTACTTTAGAAAGATGGCAGTTGAGTTTTTGCTATCAGATCAGAAGTGTCAGATAGAAATTTTGAACCGGGTATTTCGGACATTTCCATTGTTTATTTTAAATATATTTGTCCTCCTCTTTATTTTTTTTTTCTTTTTTTTAGTATTTAATATTCCTATCAGTGACCTATTTTACAAAATATGATATTATCTTTTATATATATTAAGAGTATTTAGAAAATTAATTAATATTTTTTTATCAAAAATACCCTTAACTTTAATTAACCAACAACTTAAAAATAGTAAATTGGTAAAAAAAAGTTAGTTATTGCTTTTTTTATTGTCAAAAATATTCATACCTAAAACTTAAAAATTAAGTTAAAATAGTAAATTGACAAAAATAATATATTCTTACTTTTACGTTGAAATGTCTTTCTACTTCTACTCACTAACTCTCTACAAAATAGGATCACTCTTTTGTTAGTTTTAAAGCTCCTCTAATCTACAAAACTCACCCCACATTTTTTTTTTTTTTTTTTTGTGATTGGAAAAAGTAAAAATCTCAAATTATAATAAATGAAAATTATTAATCTTTAACCAAAAAATAGAAAAGCCTCTGAGTACGCGCGTGAGCATGTGCTCAGAGGCTAGTATATATAATAATTATAGAGAAGTGTTATATTCATAATATTTTCACAATATTTTTACAACAAATCATAGGTGATAAGTTATTATTGGTTCTAATTTGAACCAACCACTGAAATTACTTTTTTGTCCACTAATAACAACTCATAACAATTTGCTACTTATAATTTGTTATGAAAGCATTATGAAAATTTTGTGTTGATAGCACTTCTCATAATTTTTTTTTTTTTTTTTTTTGAGAAAGCACTTCTCATAACTATAAGAACATCATCTTTTCGAAATCATTTTATTTTCATAACCTCAATTAGGCGTTTGGTTCGCTGTAATGTGTCTTTAATGTAATGTCTACCCACTCATCAATCACAATGTTCAGCTGACTTACATTGATGGATCCCTATTGTATTGGAATTAGGCACCCACCTTTTTCATGTTGTAAACTAAGCTTTACTATGTTCGATTCTACTCTATGTTAGAACATTTCTGTGATTTTTTGTTTATTTTATTTTTTCTATCATTACCATAATTTAAAATTACAAAATATATTACATCACCTTAATTTATAACCTTTCTAAATATTACAATTAATGTAATATTTTAATAATGTAATATTACAGTGTAATGTAATATCACGACGAACCAAACACCCCGAAAGAGGTTTTTTTACCTAAAAGTAGTAGATATTCATGCATTGTTGTTAAAATCATGATCCATATTATAGATCATAGAATCCTACTTGTCCAAAAAATTTAGGATCAATGCATATGGTTTGAACTCAAGGATAGCATGTAGGATCCGATCATACAATCCCACTTAAAACCAAATTTTCTTTGGGCTACTAGTAGTCCAGTTAACCCCAATAAAAAAAAAACAACCATCCAATATATAGGCCCTTGTAAGTTTAGAAGTGTACCCCTTTGAAAAATGAAAATATAAAAAATATCTTAATTAAAAATAAAAAAACTCAATGACAATATCAATACTCATAATCCCTTTCTTAGTTTCTTTCTCTCCTCTCAAAAATCCAAATCACTAAATTAGGAAACCCAAAATTGAGTTCGTGTTGTTTATTAGGATAAATGAAAAACATTTATGCTTGGCTTTTTACTTAGAAAACTTATGGATATTGGATCGAGAATTAATTTTCTTGTGAATTTGCTTAGGCTTAGTGTTTGCATTTTATAATAAATAATTTTATTATGTTTGCTTCTTGTCTATTTAAGGGTTCAAAATTTTTATTTCAAATGATTGTGACAACATTTATGCTTGGTGTTGGATGTTATATATCATGTTTGCTTGTTTTGATGCAGGCCGAGACCCATTGGGTTGACTAAATCAAAGATTCAACCAAATGATAAGATGGATAGTTCCAAAATGCCACATAACATGAGGTAGTAGATGTTGTTCAACACTACTAATTGAGGATGTCACTCAACGCAACCTAGTCAAACATTTGATTGTTAGGAGTCACTTAACTCCAAAGCAATGACACTTGCAAATAATTTTCTAAATAAAAACTCCCTACCTTCTTTTGATTCCTCATTGATATTTACAGGTGAATACATTACATGTTAAATAAATGCTTACAATTAAATGCTTGAAAAATTAATGCAGAATTGCAAATGACAACTCTCTAGATTGACTTCACATCACCTAATGATTAGATTTATTAGGCTAGAGCAATTACCAACAAGACTCATAATTAACTTTAATTGAATAATAAAAATAAATAAAAAAACAATTGGACTCATAAATGAATGATACATTTTGCTAACGTGACTACAACATAAGTTGCCACTATGCTCTTGTGTTTCCTTGTCTATTTAGGAGTTTGCCTATTTTATGATTCCATAGATTACTTCTTTTGAATATGTCTTTGGCTTCTTCTTCTTCTTTTTGGTAATTCAGTCTATATTTTTTACTGTTGCTATTCAGCATAACTTGAGCCAGAATATGTATCTTGATGTATGGTTGGTCTTGTTGCAGCTTTGGTACTTGGTTGTTAACTAAACATTTACTGGACTTTTAGGATAAATTGGATTAAAAATTAAGTATATATATTTTTTCTTTAGTACAGATGTAGTGATGTATGATATACAAGTTACATGTATATTGCTGCAGAATTTTGTTCTCTATGGATAAATTCATAATTTATGTGATTATTCAACATACAAATTCGCCACCAATTTGTTTATAGCTTTTTCCTTTTTCTATGGGAAAATTACAGTAAGCCCACCTGTGGTGAGGCTCGTTTTCACTTTGCCTACCCATGGTTCAAAACTTAGCATTTTACCCACCTGAGGTTACTTTTGTTAGGGATTTGTTACCACCTCTTCCTTTGCCATTAGAAAACCATATTTTTAGGGAAAAACAAACATTAAAAAAAAAAAAAAAACAAACAAAACAAAAAGTTAGGGTTTTTGATTGCTTAAGAACTTCTATGAGAACAAAGTTGAGGAATAGCACACAAATCTCACTTTGATATTGGCTTATCTCACCAACCCAATTAGCTACCTCATACACAGCTCTCTATGCTCGTCTTTCGAGATCTCCAATGGGGTCTGAAGCTCAGGCCTCGTGTTGAAGTACTTGAACACCTTTTCCTGAATCTTTTTATGCTTCCCTCTCATGCAATCCAACAACTTCGTTGTGTCCACTTCCAGCTTCTTTCTTGTTGTCGTTGCCCCAGACGTTACTTTCTAAAGCCGAAGATGATCATGATCATGATCATGATCTAGGTTGAGGAGGTTCAAGGAGAGTTGTCGGATTCATCGAGTCATCGGATTTGGTTTCGTCGGATTGCTTATAGGGGTGTCAATTTGGGTTAGCGTGTCGGGTTCGTGTCGTGTTGAGGTAGGAGTATTCGACTAAATGGCTCAACCCTAACCCGACCCATTTAATAATCATGTCATGATCCTTCAACCCTAACCCGGCCTGTTAATAAGGCGGGCTGACCTAACCCAACCCATTTGACATGCTTAATAAACGAGTCATGTTAGGTTGACACAAACGTAACACAACCCATTTCAACCTACATAATATTAAATATAACATCCATCTAGAAATAATTTTTTTTACATCTCAAAAAGCAGTGTATACACTTTAAGTCTTTAACCCACATTCAAAATAATATAGTTTAACAAAAATATAACATTCATCTTGAAATAAGTTCTTTACACTCCAAAAGAAGTGCATACACTTCAACCCAAATTCAAAATGACAAAATTTAACAAAAATAAAATAATATAGTTCAACAAAAATATAATATCTTTAGAGCTCGCCAAATGCTAAGTATCAATATTGAAAAAATTGAGCAAATAGTGAACTAATCATAACTATGACCACAATTATCATCCATAGATTCTTTGTTGATATCCAAATTCATAACATCTTCTATAAACTCATCCAATTTTATTTGTGCAAGTTCTATGCCAAAAAAAAAAAAAAAAAGTATTAGCAGTTCTAGGATTTGTAAAGTTTCAATTTTCAATTATATCCCTTATAAATTTTTTTAATTACTCATTTTTCTTTTTAAATTTTAAAATATATGTTGGATATAAAAGGTATTTGACATATCTAAAATAAAATAAATATTTATTTGTTATACGAGTTAAACGGGTTGTATTAAGTGGGTCATTTCGAGTTGACGCAAATAAATTGGCGTGTCAAATGTGTCTATTGCGGGTTACTCGGGTTTACCCACTTGTGACATGTTTTTTATCGTGTCGCTTTCGGGTCGACCTGTTTATGACCCAAACCCATTAAGGCCCAACCCTAACCCGAAAAAACCCGTGTTGGGTTCGTGTCGTGTTCGCGAGTTGGGTCGAACATTGACACCCCTAATTGCTTATTCAAGTGTTTTGCTACTGTGGTTGGGATTTATAGTGGGTTTGAAGTTGGAATTGGGGTTGGGTGTTGGAATTGGGGTTGGGTTTGCTATTGTGGTTGAGATTCGAAGTGGGTTTGAAGTTGGAATTGGGGGTGGGGGTGGGTTTGAAGTTGGAAGGTTCCTTCCCTTTCCTTGATTGGTTGTGTTTGGTTGTACAAAAAAGGACTGAGAATTAGGAGAGGCACAAGCAGCACCTAGGTCACCACCACACCACCAAACTCATGGTTGATCTACCACAATCCAAACCCACGGATGGATTTCTCTTTACCTCATTCTTTGGTTGTTAATTGCTTATCTCTATCTCACTTTCTTTTGTTAATAACGTTGCTGGTTGTTTTGAGATTGTTGGTCTTCTTGTAAAAATTGGTTCACAATTTTGAGTTGTTACGAGATTGTTGATATTGATATAGATTAAAAGTGATTTCATTAAGCCCTTTGATTTGTGTGCCATTCCTCCACTTTGTTCTCATTAAAGTTCTTAAGCAATCAAAAACCCTAACTTTTTTATTTTTGTTATGTTTGTTTTTCCCTAAAAATATGTTTTTCTAACGTCAAAGGGAGATGTAGGTAATAGATCCTTAACGAAAGTTACCTCAGGTAGGCAAAGTGTTAAGTTTTGAACAACGGGTAAGCAAAGTGAAAACGGGCCTAACCACAGATGGGTTTACTTTAATTTTCCTTTTTTCTTATATATAAGAAAATGAGTGGGATCTTATAATCTTACAATCTGATCCAATTTGACCCTCAAACTATCCTGAGTAGGATAACAATTTTGACAACCTTGGATTCACGTAATTGTTCTATACTTTTGCATGTTTTTAAATTAATTCTCAACTTCTAGAAAAATTCTAATTAGAACCAATAAATTTGTAATCCAATTCAATTCACACTCTATTTGTGTCTTTGTTAACTAAAAGTGACAAAAATTCACATAAGTTATGACTAAAACCTATCTAAACACAACAATTGCTACATATGAAACTATAAGACCTATGGTGCAATTTATGAGATTTGTGAAATTATCTAAAAATCATTCAATTAGTCATTACTATAGACACCCCTCTTTTGTATTTCTTTAAATCTCAAGTTCTTGGTCTCAAAGAAGAATAATCTCAAAATCTATTGTTATAAAGGCTTGACCATTCATACAAAACCTTAAAGGAGACTCTACCTAATAAGGTGTATGCCACTTCCCACTACAAAGATCATAATTTTCGAAACACAGTTCCCCCCATTTATTCTGATGATTCTAACAACTCTTAATTGGTTAAGGCTTGGTCTACCAAGCCCATTGGCCCTCTATCTTTATAAAAAGTCAATTAAACACTTAAGAAAATAACTTTTTTTAGATGAAAAAAGTGGAAGGAGAAAATAAATATAAAAATAGCTATTAAAGCACAAAAATTAAAATAAAAATCTTAATCGTGATTATTCATTAATGTGGGGCGAGCCCCCTACCTTTAAATGGTGTTGGTCCTATGGACCATGAATGAATTCGTTTATGGCCTTTCGGTATGTTAGAATTATATGATTCATCATTGTAGAGCATTGTCCACCAAAATTGGCATAAGTTAGGTGCTATTAGTTGAACATAAACCTATCTTTTTATGTAAGGAAATGTTGCAAGCACATAATAGTATGGCCAACAATGGGCCAAGTTGGTTGGACTAAAGTAAATGATTACTTATTATAGTCACCCATATTGCAACTTTAGCACACCCACTATAGCCTTGATTGCCACAAACAAAATGGCATAGATTATGCCAAGATTGCTTGAAACCCTATTCCAATTTTGGATTGTTACAAAATTGATCATACACATAGCACTACTAGTGGATGGGGTTGATATGGACTTCAAGGAAGGGGGATTTGGGTGGCAACGAATGAATCACTCATAGAGTTGACTTAGGATCACTCATGGTGGTTGTGTGGTTTAGCCTTGGCTTGATGTTGATAGAGCCAATTAGATTTTTTTGGGAAATGGGATATGGCTAGTGGTTTATGGTGGTTTTGCTAAGGGTTCACAACGACAGGTGTAAATTCATGGTCATTGGGTGGGTGCGACTTGAACTTGACAGTAGGTGTGGGGTTTGGTTGATTTTACAATGGCTATGCATGAGTATTACATTTTTTTTTTCTTGAGAAACCAGACCCAGGGGCCAAATAACATTCAAAAACAGAAAATTACAAAACATCCCTTGAAACAAAGGGGGCTAGATCTTCAGGGATAGAGCCCATCCAAACCTATAACTCATTACCTGATTTAGAGCGTCTAGCAAGAAAATGAGCAACAAAGTTGCTTACACGCTTAACATGGGTAAACATATAAACCCGAAAATCAGAAGCTAAAACAAGAGAGTCTTGTAAAACATGTCCATACTCATGCTGATGCACCTCTTTGGCCAGTAGAGCTTTTATAATTTGCTCTGCATCTCCTTCAAACATAATATCCATTAAATTCAACTCATTTACAAAGATCAAGGCTCTTCGGCAAGCTAAAGCTTCAACTATAGCTGCTGAAGTTGGAATTGGAATTCGGTCAGCCAAAGCACCCACCACCCTTTCACAGGAATCACGAATGACCACACCTAATCCCGCTGCATCCAACTCCGAGAAGACAGCCCCATCAAAATTGATTTTGAAATAATTTGGAATGGGAGGAATCCATCGGGGAGCTCTCATAACAACTGTTGCAATTCTTCTGCCATCCTTCTGTGCTGTTTTAAAGTCCAACAAGTACAATTTAGTTCTGGCCCGAATTTGGTGGTTTCAAGGACAAATTCATCCAAATGTGCTGCATTTCTTCTGCCCCAAATTAGCCACATTATCATAGCTAGCAAATCAATATCCAGACTATCCTTCCTCATGAACAAATATGCTAAGAGATTAACAAAAAGAAGGAACTTCTGCCCACTGCACTTTCGTAACTCTACATCATCTTCCCAAATCACAAACAACCTTCTACAACTCCATAAAGCATGGATCGTATCTTCACCACCAGACTTACAATATGGGCAGTAAGTTGATGTCACTACTTTCTAGTGCCACAAGTTATGCAAGGTAGGCAAGGCTTCATTTGCCGCCCTTCACATCAAGTGCTTAACCTTGTGTGGAACCTGTAAGTTCCATATACCCTTCTAGATTTGTTTATTACCTCCACTTGATGAACTACTTGGCAACAAATTCCTCTCCTGTCTCATAAGTAAATGGTAAGCTGAATGTGTTGTAAATTCTCCATGATTGGAAGGCAGCCACACTTGTTTGTCCGAAACACCCTGCCAACTCAAGGGAATGCCTTTATCAACTTTGCTTCATGAGGCAAAAAAAATTGGTCAATCAAACCAGCCCTCCACATATGTGAATCCTGGTCTATAATATCACAAACCCTTGCATCCAAGGCCAACCCTGTGACTAGAGATAAGACTCTAGCACTTGAGACTTAGGGTAGCCATCTGTCACCACGAATCTGGATAGATTCACCATTTCCAACTCTCCAAACCCTTCCCATATCAATAACATGTTTAGCTTTTATGATACTCCTCCACGCATAAGATCCTTTGTTCAAAGTCTTACACTCCATGATAGAACAATTTGGGAAAAACTTTGCCTTGAAAACTTTATGAAAAAAGACTATCTTCATTATTAGCTAGGCGCCAAATTTGCTTAGCCAAAAGTGAATCATTAAACTTCCCTAATTCTCTAAACCCCATACCTCTCTCACCTTTAGGCCGGCACATCTTTTCCTAACCAACCCAATGAATTTTCCTTTGCTCACCTCTATATCCCCACCAAAATTTCCTAATGAGGGTCTTAATCTCATTAATAAGCCTTTTTGATAACTTGAAATAGGACATGGTATATGTGGGGATTGCTTGGATAACTACCTTGACAAGAATTTTACGACCCACTTGTGATAACAACTTCTCCTTCCAGTCCTTCAATTTTTTCCATATTCTCTCCTTTATAAGACTAAAAAACTTCTTTTTTGCTCTTCCAACCAAGGAAGGTAGACCGAGGTAATACTCATAACTTAGGGTTGTCAGAATACCCAAAAAAATAGTGATAGCATCCTGAGTATGTGGCTGAGTGTTAGAGCTAAAGAAAATGTTAGTCTTCCCTCTATTAATGGACTGACCTGAAGCTAGTTCATAAAGGTAAAGGAGAGATTGAATCTTCACACACTTGGAGACTATAGCTCTACAAAAGACCAAACTGTCATCGGCAAACAACAAGTGGGAAATTCTAGGACCAACCGAGCACAAAGACACTCCCCTTATTTCTCCACCACACTCAGCTTCTTTAAGTAAAGCGTTTAGACCTTCTGTCACCAATAAAAACAAATAAGGCAATAATGGGTCACCCTGACATAGTCCTCTAGTTGGGGTAATCAGACCATGGTGTTGACCATTAAGCATAACTGAGTAAGTAACAAACCTTATACACATAGAAATCATATTAATCCACCTTCGGCTAAACCCCATCTTCTCCATAATCCTCTCCAAGTAAACCCATTCAACGCGATCATAGGCCTTACTCATATCAAGTTTCAAGGCCATGTAACCCATCTTTCCTGTTCTTTTTTCTTTTAGGTAATGTAGCGTCTCATGGGCAATAAGGATATTGTCTGTGATTAGTCTTTTTGACATGAAGGCACTTTGGGTTTCTGAAATCAACTTGGGCAGTAACGGCTGCAAGCGATTAGCTAGGACCTTTGCTATTGACTTATACAGAACATTACTCAGACTAATAGGCCTGTACTCGAAGACTTTTCTAGGGCTTTGAATTTTTGGAATCAAGGTAATAAAAGTGTGGTTGAGGTTGGTAGGGATAGTACCTGTATTTAGGATTAATAAGACCGCTTTTGTGACTTCCCAACCAATTTTCCCCAAAACTGCTTGTAAAAGAGTGGTGGAAGGCTATCTGAGAGCTGTATTCGCATCCATTTGCTTAAGAGCAAGCTGCAGCTCTGCCTCTACAAAAGGCTTGAGTAACTCTGTATTCATCTCAGCTGATACCCTTGTCTCAACCACATTTAACATAGGGTCTAACTGTGTGGATTTGCCGAAGTAAATAATGAGGAATAGTACCTTGTAAGCAATGCCCCAATTTGATCTTCCCTTTCCACCCAGCTACCCTGCTCATTTTCTAATCCCGAAATGAAATTCCTTTTATTCCTCCCTGTTACACTGCAGTGGAAGTATTTAGTGTTTTGGTCCCCAAACTTGAGCCAATCATTTTTTGCTCATTAATGCCACATAACTTCATCCTTGTCCATCAACTTTTGGATTTTATCAGTGAGAGCCTTAACCTGAGTATGCCCTCTTCCACCCATTGATTCATCTTCTGCCTTCAACGATTGTTTTCTCTTTCAGGCAAGTTCAATGCGAATATTGCCAAAGGTGGATTTATCCCAGAATTTCAACTAAATTTGGCAATCAACTACCTTTGCTAACACTTTACCCATAGCATCCCCCTCCAAGCACTTATCCCATGCCGAATGGACCATATCTTCACAACGGTCATCTTTAAGCCACATGGCTTCAAACCAAAAAGGTTTCTGAGCTCGATAAAAACGAGTATTAACATCATTAGAGGCTAGCCATAAAGGTTTATGATCAGAAGACAAACCTTGCAAGTGGTGGAGACAACTTTATAGGAATTTTAGGATCCAATCAGTTGAGGTAAGGGCTCTGTCTAACCGAACCCATATAAGATCACCATTGAAACACTTGTTGCACCAAGTAAATGGCAAGCCTGTAAAACCCAAATCCTTTGATAGGGGATCAGAAAATTAATCTAACTCCGATTCGTCCAAATGTGTCGTCCAAGCCAATTGAGCAAGGTCGACTAAGAATCACCCCAGAAGAAGTAAAAGTGTTCATGGACAATAATACTACTCTTGATTAGTGAAATCTCCCATGGACGATAAAGTCATCCATGGTGAAGGTCGTCCATGGACGACCTTCAGATGTCCATGGACGACCAGACGGACGAATACGCAACATTTAGAACTTTCGACTCTCTGTAGCGGTTACTAAACCCGCAACTATCTCAACGAATCCATCAAATAAGTTAACTTCCATTAGCGGTTACAATTTTAGTAGCCGTTGAGGAAGTTAACTCCGGACTTGTTGGCTTCCACAAATCTTGGGGAGGTTATTGGACAAATAACCGTCCCCAGGATCCCTATATAAAGGACCGGTCTGAACCTGACAAGAGTAAGAACTTTTCTAAGATACTACTTCCAAATACTTGGAACTCCCTTTTCTGCGAGGCTAACTTTTCCATCGGAGGGGGTTTGGCCGGTATTCTCCGGTCTCCTCTTTGACTGTTTTCGCTTCTTGTAGGCCTTCAACCACTTCAGTAGACCACTGAAGCCAGATCATCCACCTTACTGATTCGGAGCGATATCAGTTGGCGCCATCTGTGGGAACAGATTGTTTTGCAACTTTCTTTTCCGCGACAAAGGGTTAGGATGGTCAGGACCAGGTCGAGGGCTACTAGCCCAGGCCGTCAGGGAAGCAGAGGCGCTTCAAGTGATCCCCAGCGTGATCGCCAATCCGCACCAGTCATGCAGACATCGTCTGTTCAGCATATGCAATCTATGGCGGCTGCAATGGCGGAGTTGACTCGCCAAAACCAAGAGTTAAGAATGGAGATCAATCAGAGAAGACAGACACGTGAGGAACGTGAAGGAAGAGGACAAACACAAGGTCATGGCGACAGAGAAAATCCTGAGATTGGAAGTCAGTTAAGAGGCACCACTTCACAGATGGAACCACACTTGAAAGAAGAAATGGACCAAATGAAAAAAGTCATGGAGGAAATGAAAGAGAACATGAGGAGGACAAATCCTATAGAAGATTTGGTCCACAGAACTGACTTTCCCTTTACGGCTTCTATCAACGGTCATCCTCTACCATCAAAATTCAAACTGTCTTCCCTAGATTCGTACGAAGGAACGCGTGACCCATTTGACCACATTGCTACTTTCAAGACAACTATGCACCTTCAAGGGGTCTTTGATGAAATCATGTGTAGAGCCTTCCCTACCACCCTTAAAGGCTCGGCGCGAGTTTGGTTCAGCAAAATACCTCCAAGTTCTGTAGGTTCTTTCGAAGAGTTAAGCAAATTGTTTGTTAACAACTTCATCGGGGGACAAAGACACAAGCGTTCTTCGTCCAGCTTGCTGACCATAGAGCAAGGGGAGAATGAAAGCCTGCGGTCATTCATCACTCGCTTCAACAGAGAAGCCCTTAATGTGGACGAGGTAGACGACAAGCTTCTATTGGTGGCCTTCCACAACGGGATTAATTCTGATTTATTTATCCACAAGCTATATGAGAAAGAGCCTCAAACTATAGCTGAGCTCGTCCATTCGGCTCAGAACTTCATGAATGCAGAAGATGCGATCATAGCCAAGAAGAGGAAAAGAGCTGAAAGGATGGAAGCGCACCCAGCACACCACTCAGAACAAGGCCTTTGTCCAAAGAAGGGACGGACAGAAGATAAGAAGGAACGAGATAACAGGAAGACGGGTCCTTTGGGAAGAAGCCAGAACTATACACCCCTAAACGCTCCACTTGATCAGGTGCTCATGCAAATCAAAGACGACCCTTCCCTAAAATGGCCAAAGAAGATGAAGGGAGATCCCAATAAGCGCAATAAGAGTAAATATTGTTGCTTCCACAGGGACCATGGGCATGACACGGATGAATGTTATGACCTGAAACAGCAGATTGAGAACCTTATTAGACAAGAAAAGCTGAGGCACTTTGTTGGAAGGGATCATAGAGATGAGAAGTTGAAAGGAAAAATGGAGGAATCGTCCCGGCCCCCACTAGGAGAGATAAGGATTATCATTGGAGGAAGCTCGATGGGGCAATCTTCCAAGTCAAAGAAGACGTATCTCAAAGTGGTGCAAAACGTCCAGCTCTCTAGACGATCACCAAGGACGAGAACAATGGACGAGCCGGCCATTTCCTTCACCGACAAAGATGCTGAGAGGATCCATCACCCGCATGACGATGCGATTGTCATTACTCTGCTTATTGCAGATTATACAACCAGAAGAGTGTTAGTTGATAATGGAAGCTCAGCAGACATATTTTACTACCCAGCCTTCCAACAGATGAGGCTTGGGCGGGATCAACTTCGTCCAGTTTGCTCACCATTGGTAGGGTTCAGAGGAATGAAGGTGCAGCTCGTAGGCACCATTACATAACCAGTAGTGGTAGGGTCATACCCGCAGCAGATATCTAAGGAAGTCAATTTCCTCGTGGTGGACTGTTCGTCTTCATACAATGCCATTATTGGAAGACCAACTCTGAACAGTTGGAAGGCGATAACATCTACCTACCATCTATCAATCAAATTCCCTACAGAGTACGGGATAGGGCAAGCACAAGGAGATCAGTTGGCAGCTAGAGAATGTTATTTAGCCATGATGGTTTTGGACGAACAGGTGCAAACAATGAGCATTGAGGAAAGAAGGGTTGTTGCAAAGCCTACAAAAGTACTGGAAAATGTTCTTTTGCAAGAAGATGATCCCGAGAAATTCACCAGAATTGGAACAAGTATGAAGGAGAAGGCAAGAAAAGACCTCATCCAGTTCCTGAGAAAGAGTATCGATATTTTCGCATGGAGCCATGACAACATGCTGGGAATCGACCCAAGTGTAATCACTCATCGATTGAATGTGTACCATTTTTCTAAGCTTGTTCGTCAGAAGAAGAGGGTGTTTGCCCCTGAGCGAGATAAGGCAATCAAGGAAGAGGTTCAGAAACTGACCACAGCACAGTTCATTAAGGAAATCTATTACCCGGATTGGTTAGCCAATGTTGTGATGGTGAAGAAAGCAAATGGCAAGTGGAGAATGTGCGTAGATTTCACTGACTTGAACAAGGCTTGTCCCAAGGATAATTATCCTTTGCCACGCATTGATTAGTTGGTGGACTCTACGGCTGGCCATCAGTTGCTGAGCTTCATGGACGCCTTCTCAGGATATAATCAGATCAAGATGGACGAAATTGATCAGGAAAAGACTTCCTTCATTACCAGCTAAGGCTTGTTTTGCTACAAAGTGATGCCCTTCGGTTTGAAGAACGCAGGGGCAACTTATCAAAGGTTGGTAAATCACATGTTTCATCCACAGATAGGACAGAATGTAGAGGTTTATGTCGACGACATGCTTGTGAAGAGCATAGATGAGGGAGGCCATTTGGACGACCTATAGGGAACCTTTGAAACACTTAGGCGATATAAGATGAAATTGAACCCAAGTAAGTGTGCATTCGGAGTATCGTTGGGAAAGTTTATGGGGTTCATGGTTTCGCAAAGAGGAATCGAGGCGAATCCAGACAAGATTCAAGCCATATTGGACATGGAGCCACCGAAGAATATCAAGGAAGTCCAATCCCTCACTGGACGAGTTGCCGCTTTGAACAGGTTTGTTTCGAAAGTCACAGACAAATGTTTACCTTTCTTCAAAGTCCTCAGGAAGGCATTTGAATGGACGGACGAATGTCAAAGGGCCTTCCAAGACCTGAAGGACTATCTCACTACTGCCCCATTATTAAGTCCGTCCGTGCAAGGAAAAGAACTGTACCTATACTTAGCGGTGTCCCCACACTCCGTAAGTTCAGCTTTAATCAGAGAAGAAGGGAAAGTACAAAAACCCGTGTACTACACTAGCCGAGCACTCAGAGGAGCAGAGGGAAGGTATCCGCTTATAGAGAAATTGGCTTTTGCACTGATAACAGCTTCTAGGAAGTTAAGACATTACTTCCAAGTTCATATCATCAATGTCATGACAGACCATCCGCTTAAAAAGACAATGAACAAGCTGGAAGCCGCAGGACGGCTGATTCAATGGGCGGTGGAACTTAGTGAATTCGACATTCGATACCAACCGAGAAATGTAATAAAGGCTCAAGCCCTAGCAGATTTCATCGCAGAGTTCACTCCGAGTCATGAAGATCTTGGGGAAGGAGAGTACAATAACAAATGGGTCGTCCATGTAGATGGATCGTCTACGTTGTATGCTGGAGGAATAGGAGTTGTTTTGCAGTCGCCAGAAGGAGAAAAATTAAAGTACAAGGCCCGTTTGCAATACCAGACTACTAATAATGAAGTGGAGTATGAAGCCCTTTTAAAGGGGTTGGAGTTGGCCAAGTCTGTAGAAGCAGACTCAATACTTGTCTTGGGAGACTCTCAATTGGTCATAGGCCAAGTAAATAGGACATGCGAAGCCAAGGAAGACAGAATGAAGAAATATCTAAGGAAGGTAGTACGCCTTGTAAAGAAATTCAAAAAAGCTAATTTTATTCAAATCCCAGGGGAATAGAATGTGGAAGCAGATATTCTGGCGAAGGAAGCGTCTGCAAATGAAGCGTTGGACGAGTTGGATGAAGTACAATACATGCCAAGTATAGACCTTCCAGAAATGCTATAGATAGAGGGTGACGGAAATTGGATGACCCCAATAGTGTCATACTTGAAGGATGGAAGGCTTTCAAAAGAGAAGGACGAAGCTAGGAAGCTCAGGGTCAAATCAGCCAGGTACGTCCTTATGGACGAAGTGTTATACAAAAGAGGTTTTTCCCAACCTCTCTTAAGATGTTTGGCTCCAGATGAGGCAAACTACATGTTGAAGGAGGTTCATGAAGGAGCATGTGGAAACCATTCGGGAGCCAGATCACTCGTCCATAAGGTCATCCGTAGCGGATTCTATTGGCCAACCATCCAAGCTGATGCTAAGGCATATGTCAAAGTATGTGATCAATATCAACGCTTCAGCAACATTCCCAGATAACCAGCAGAGTATCTCACGTCAATGATGGCCCCTTGGCCTTTCGCGCAATGGGGACATTTTGGGGCCCTTTCCAACTGGAACTCGACAAATGAAGTTTCTGGTAGTAGGAATAGATTACTTCACAAAATGGGTGGAAGCCGAACCCTTAGCAAAAATTACGCAGCAGAATGTCAAGAACTTCATCTGGAAGAACATTGTATGCAGATTCAGGGTACCTAGAGTACTAGTGTCTGACAATGGACGACAGTTTGACAACATGCCTTTCAGGGAATTTTGTGAACAGCTTGGAATGAAGAACCATTACTCCTCACCCTCCCACCCACAGGCCAATGGTCAGGTAGAAGTAGCAAACCGATCCTTGTTGAAGATCATCAAGACTCGGCTCGAAGGGGCAAAGGGAGTATGGTCGGATGAGTTACCAGGTGTTTTATGGGCTTATAGAACGACAGTGAGAACTCCAACAGGGGAAACTTCTTTTAAACTAGCCTATGGAAGTGAGGCAGTTATACCGACAGAAGTACACATGACGAGCCACAGGGTGAGGAAGTATCAACCTGAAGAAAACGAAGAACAGCTTCGTCTTAACCTTGACCTTATGGACGAGTCAAGATGGATGTAGAATAGAGGACAGCGAGGTACAAAAATCTTATGGCAAGACAATATGATGCCATGGTAAAGCCTAGGCGTTTCAACATCGGGGATCTCGTCCTGAAAAGGGTTACCTTGGCAACAAGAAACCTGGCCTACGAGAAACTTGGGCCAAATTGGGAAGGACCTTATAGGATTATCAACTGCAAGAGGCAAGGATCCTATTATTTGGAAGCTTTGGATGGACGGAGGCTGGAACACCCTTGGAATGTTGAGTACCTAAGGAAATACCATCAATAAGTGCTGACTCTTGACAAAAGTGTCCTTGGACGAGATACCTGGACGAGCAGAAGTATTTGTTTACTACTATTGTGTGTTTTAAGTATTTTAATAATCCCCTAGAAAGTACATTAGTGTTTTCACTTTTGTGCTATTCATGGACGAGTTGGTTTGTATTTTTAATTCAATAAGGCACTAGCTCACGAGCATGTGCCATGCCTGTGGACGAATGTTTACATAAGTTTGGATTTTCAAATATATATATGATGTGTTTTCAAGTATATTATTGGAATCCTTTGTATGTTCATTCAGATTGATCCACAGAAAAGAAAGATAAGCATGGACGAATGAAATCCTTGGACGCGAGGATATATTGTCCATAAGCTTTCCTCAAAAGGAAAGATGAAACAAGGTACATCCGTCCAAAGCATGAGACAAGATGAAACTTGAGCTAAAAATGAAGCAAAGGTACATCCGTCCAAAGCATAAGACGAGATGAAACCTAAGTTAAGGGTATATCCGTCTAAAATTCAAGACGAGATGAAATCCGCGAAGTGTCCGTCCAAGACACGAACGAGTAAAGACTTCAAAACTAGCTTAACAATCCATTACATTGGACGAGAAATCGCTAGGAAGTCTAATCAAGGACGACAAAATGATCGTCCATAATTTTGAATGATGAATAAAATCTAATAAAAAAGGAAGTCATTCATAGACGAACTATACATAAGCTGAAAGGAATGCTCTATCTTGGTGATGTAATAAAAAATTCACCCCCATACTCAAGACGAGGCGAACTGAATTCCTGGGTGGACGAGCCACATAGTCTCAAATGATATGACTTATGAAAATAAAAATTTCATACATAAAGCTGGAAATGTATGTATTCAAACACAATGGAAGATGAAAATAGAAGTATTCATTTTTTCATGAAATTTAAAGAAGGGTGGACGACCCATGTCCAAAAACCCCTTAAATTGTGAAAATGAAACTGTATATAAAACTCGTCCACAATCTTGGACGAGACAATTGTACTTATATGAACTGGAATAAAAAAAAGAAAAAGAGAAGAAACAAAGCCCAAAACAATGGGCACTTCTAGATAAAAGTAAAACAAATTTTCCAAGGAAATTGCAAATCATTTGGGCAAACTAGCCTTGGGGTCGTCCTGAGAGACTTCAGTATTAGCATCGTCCATTATGTTGACGTCCTCGGAACTCGTCTGCAATAAGGAACTCTCTGTAGTAAGGGGAAGCTTGAAGGAGTTGAAGTCCAAATCAGGATATACCTCCTTAGCATCAGCACGGAAGTCTTCATAGCCAGTTGCATAATGACTGTCTAGACGATTCTTATACTAGTCAGACTTCTTAAAGGCCGCAATAGCTTCTTCACGTGCCTTCTCTAAGGACGAGGCAAACTCTGAAACTTGTCCTTCGAGATGGACGATGCGGGTATCCTTCTCTAAGTTATCAGCCTTAAGCTATTCCACCTCGTTCTTCAGCTTCGTCTCACTTCCTTGTAGACGATTAAAATCCTCAGTCAACCTAAGGACCTCCCCCTTCTTTAGCAGAACTTCATTGTTCAACTCCTTGGCTTTATCATTAGCCGTCTTAGCCTCTGCAGCGAGCTCCTTAGCTTGGCAAGTTGCTGTATAAAATTTTGACATAGCCCGCATATAGACGAAAGGGAGTTAGACATCCTGTTCAAATTGAAATTAAAAAAAAAAAAAAAAAATTCACAAGGACGAGGGAAAGACTTACCTTAAAAAGGTTATGGATGCCAGAACGTTCAAACTCCTTCACTGACATGTTATAGCACTCATTCACTTCACGATCAGTGACGATTCCTTTGAACGTCCTCCATGCATAACCCTCGTCCAGAACTAGATTGGAAGGACGATCAGAGGTCTCCGACAAGCTGGGCTTGCGAGAAGCTTTGGGTGGAGGGGAAGGATCGCTCTGGACGGGATGGAATGTTTGGACGGGCTCCACATCCACTAAAGGTTCGTCCAAGTTCACTGTTAGAGGTACAAACTTGGGGACCTTGGGAAGGGAAGTCTTAGCAGACTTTTGCTTCTTAGGGCCTCGACGACTTGGTAGGTCGTCTAAGTCTACAGCACTGGATATTGGCTTAGACTTCCTCTTCCCAGCCTGGATTGAAGCCACTTGGGCAGACGGAGGCGCAGCAACATCCTCATCCCCACTAGTCACTGTCTTCTCCTTGTTTTCCCTCATTGTAGTTATTTCTGCAACGAGGAAAGCCAATTTAAAGGGAAAAAAAAAAAAAAAGGGAAGTGAAATGAAGTGGACGATACTTACTTCGACGAGTAGTCTCCTCGTGACTAAGGTTCTTTGCAGTAGGCACTGGGCCAAGTTCCCAAGCTGCTAGACGATTGAGAGTAACCAAATCGTGGAAAGTCCTCCCAGGGAAGGCACGAACCACGTCTATCTGGTCCAGGTAAAATTTGTCCAAGCGTGGACGAGCAACAGCTGCATCAACAAAGAGAAAGAGTTAGACGATTGAAAGATAGGAAAAAAGTAAGGAGAAAGGAAATAAAATGGAAAGAAAACATACCCTCAGGACGAAGACGACCTAGAGGGCTGGTAAAAGGTGGGAAGGGGGGACTACCCACATCAGCTGGGTCCCCAGCCCAATTTCCAGAAATAATAAAAAAATTCTTTTTTCCAAAGCCAGTCAGACGAGCTACGACCCTTAATTAAACTATAATAAGAGCCCCTGGACGAGAACTGGTAAAAACCAGCAGATTTCTTTATCTCCGAGGGCTTATAACAGTAAAAGAACTCGTCCACCGTTATTGGACGGTTCCCTTCCAATGCCTCACGCCATAACACTTGCATGGCAATTATCGTCCTCCAACCATTAGGGTTAAGCTGGTTAAGTCCAATACCCAACCTTTGGAAAAGGTCTCTACAGAAGGAATTTAGAGGAAACCTAAGACCAGCTAAAAGGTAAGAAGTATATACCCCTAAACCAAAGGAAGGAGAACAACACCATTCTCCAGTCTTAGGTAGACGAGGGTTAAGTTCTTTAGGAATTTGGTATCTATCTACAAGAGTTTTTAACTTGGCAACGTCTAAGGTGGATGCTACCTCTGGGGCACAACTATAAATGACGTCCTCCTCGTCCTTTTCCTCGTCTTGAGGAGGGCTAGATGGCTGTCTAGACAAGCTAGCCCCAGATCCAGAAGCCATCTTACGTTGTAGTTCCTGGAATTCCTGTAAGGGAATGCCAGGAACCCCAGACGAGTAATGCTCGTCTGAGGAATCACTACAGGACGAGCTATCTACACTATCCTCACTAACCTCACTCCCAGAAGAAACGTTTTGATACTCGTCTATCTCCCTCTCTATACTACTAGACGAAGACATATTTAAGATGAAAACCTAAAAAGAAAGAAGAAATACCTGATAGAACTGGGACGAGGGCTAGACGAGGCTCTTGGACGAGATGACAGAGGGGAAAATGAGAGGAAAGTAAGGGGCATGAATGAGAATGCACTCTTTATAGGCCCCAGCAGCAAGGTCACTGAAGCGATGTTCGCCATTCAAAAATTGACACGTGGCGATTCCTTTGGGAAATGGGTTCGACACGACAGGCCAACCAATAGCCTCGCGACACGTGGCTCACAAAAAGCAAAATTTTATTAAAATCACAACAATATCCTGGACGACCCTTTGAACAAAGGGGCAACTGATAGGGGATCAGAAAATTAGTCTAACTCCGGTTCGTCCAAATGTGTCGTCCAGAGCCAATTGAGCAAGGTCGACCAAGAATCACCCTAGAAGAAGTAAAAATGTTCATGGACAATAATACTACTTTTGATCAGTGAAATCTCCCATGGACGATAAAGTTGTCCATGGTGAAGGTCTTCCATGGACGACCTTCAGATGTCCATGGACGACCAGACGGACGAATACGCAACACTTAGAACTTTCGACTCTCTGTAGCGGTTACTAAACCCGCAACTATTTTAACGAATCCATCAAATAAGTTAACTTCCATTAGCGGTTACAATTTTAGTAGCTGTTGAGGAAGTTAACTCCGGACTCGTTGGCTTCCACAAATCTTGGGGAGGTTATTGGACAAATAACCATCCCTAGGATCCCTATATAAAGGACCGGTCTGAACCCGACAAGAGTAAGAACTTTTTTGAGATACTACTTCCAAATACTTGGAACTCCCTTCTCTGCGAGGCTAACTTTTCCATCGGAGGGGGTTTGGCCGGTATTCTCTGGTCTCCTCTTTGATTGTTTTCGCTTCTTGTAGGCCTTCAACCACTTCAGTAGCCCACCGAAGCCAGATCATCCACCTTACTGATTCGGAGCGATATCATCCTTTAACCCGCAGAAATCTTGACAATCTCTGAAATCCTGCATTTGTTTTTCAGGCCGAATAGCTCCTCCCGATTTCTCTTCAACTTTGGCGATCTAGTTAAAATTGCCGATACACACCCACGGTAAGTTTAACTGAGATGCAAGATGGTGAAGCACTAACCAAGAATCTTCCTGGTTGGCCATTTCAGGAGCTCCGTAGAATCCCGTGAAGTGCTAGGCGTCATTGATTCCTGGATTTATCACCGCGTCAATGTGTCTAGGCGAGAAGGTTTTGATGTGCAGATTTAAATCATTCATCCACAGCAAGGCAAGACCACCACCCCAGTTCTTCCTCAGCACAACAAATAAATGATCAAACTTTAGCTTACACCTCAATTTCTCTAGATAGGAAGCTTTCGTCTCGGTTTCCATTAAGAAAACCAAGTTGGGCCTTTTATCTTTTAGAATATTCGAAAGTTCTTGAACTCGCTGACGATTCCCAAGCCCTCGGCAGTTCCAACTCACATAATTCATGGTGACTGGCGAGGCTAGGATTCAGCCACCGCCGATGATACAGACTGTGTAGAGACTTCATTGCTGCAAACCCCTATTCTTTTCGCAGGTTGGGTCTCTGAAGCTTCAAGTTTAGGTCATTCACGTGGAACTTCAACACTTGAAGATTTATTAAAAGAGTCCTGGGCTGGGCGGTTAATCCTAACCCATTTTCTCCCTTGTAATTCTGGTGTAGACTTAAGGGGCTCGGGCCTAATAGTTAGGGCTTGATGGGGCATTACAGTCTTGTCCTTAACCACACCGAGTTGGGCTTGCATTGGCACCACCAGGTTCAGCCCAATATGAGGGGATTCAGGTACATTAACATCAATATTATGAAGCCCAACGTGCTTAGCCAGGCTAGGACAGACCTCTAATCCTCTCGCCTTTTCCTCATTTTTTAGAAAGCCAACACCTTTTTCCCACTGCATGCTTTCTGCCACTTTTGCCTGGGATTTGGGACAGTTTGAGGCAATATCTTCTAATTCCGTCTACTTCCCCTCTTGTTTTCCTACAACCCATTGACCCTTCCTTTTTCATGCAAATTGTTTGGCTCCTTGACCGAAGCCCTATCCTTTACTTTTAGCTGTGTTAGCGGACTATGCTCTGTACATGTCACTCTTGGTTCGTGAGCCCCACCAAACTCTGCTGAAACCATCGGTATCCTTATCGGCTCCGTTCTTCATTCAGGTTCAACTCCGATGGTTCACAGCCTCGTACCAATACCATCTCCTCTCCCCATGCCAAACTTTGTCAGTTCTTGCAAATTTCTTCTCATAATATCTCCTCTCATCCATGCCCTATACTGTAACTCCATGTTCTCAATCTGCTTGTTGCCATCACCGTTTGCAGGGCAGTCTTTTAGTTTATGACAAAGGAGGTCACACCTATAGCAGAAGTTAGGGAGTCTCTCATAATTGAAATTGACCCACCTACATTCCCCTCCTTCTACAATGATCTTTTTTCCATGGACCAGTCACTTGGACACATCTAGGCGCACCCTCACCCGTAAGCACCTTCCCCATTGAACTTTAGAGTCCGGGACGTCCACATCCAACACCTCTCCCAGCTTGAACCCGATTGCCCATCCAATTTCCTTCGTTCTACAGTTTAGGGGGGAGGTTGAATATTTGCACCCAAAAGGGTGACCACTTAAGCTCTATCTCCTTCGGAGTTTGCTTTCCATCGAACTCTTGCATTAGGACCAGCTGCTTTTCATAACTCCATGGGCACATATCAAGCACATTTTTCTTATCCTTTCTGTCCCCAAATTCTACCAAAAATAGGTCCTCGTCAACCTTAGAGAGTTGGAGACCCTTGTTTGGCTTCCATAGCATTCTCAAATTCTTTCTAAGTGCATCAATACTTATGGATTTATGAGACATGATCTTCATCACACACAATTCTTCCCTAGTTCCCTTGCAGCTTTTGTACTTTTAAAATCCAGCTTTATTCCTTTAGCTTCTTCTTCTGTAAAGGACAGTTTACTCCATAACGCTTCTAGCTCCTTAGCCATGCTATTCCTCTACCGAGACTTTCCACTAAATGTGAAAAGGGGCCCTTCTCAGGGGAGAGAGGACCACCACAAGCCCTCGCACTATGGAGGATACATAAACTCTTACAAGTAGCTGCAAGACACTTTACTGCTTCTACAAGCACAGGAGCATGAGAGCACTGGACGAAGGGAGTGCACCCGGACCAAGTGGATCTACCACATGAGTATTACATTTGGTTGTGAAGAAAGTGAGCGTTTGGGGTATTATGCAATGCAACTTGTGAGGCTAATTGTTTTGCAACAACTTATGTGCCATGTGTGTTGGTGTTTGATTGCAAATAAAGTGTAAGAACATGAAGCACAACAATGGAAAGTAAATTGATTTATCATTTTATGAGTGTGGTTTTTAACTTATGCATTTTTTTGTTGACATGTTTTTTAAAGAAAAAACTTATATATAGTGTCCGTTTGACATGATTAATTTTGTCAACTTATTTTATTATTTAGCTTATTTTTGCAACTATTCATGTGTCTCACTGTACTTTTTGGTACTATTTATGAGTCCTATTATACTATTTCAACTAATTTTTATCTTTATCTACAGTACTTTCAATAAAAACATTTTAGCTTTAGAAAAATAAGTAGATCCCAAACAGACCCACAGTACATTAGATGCAATATATTAGGTTTTCTAATTGAATTCAAACACCTGGTTACATTGACCAATAATATAAGAATAATACAATGTTATTTTTTTTATAAGAATAATTAAAATTAAAACAACCAAAATACTTGAATTCAAGTGAGAAATTTAATGTAGTGTACCTAATATATTTTATATAAGCTTTACCTTTTTTATTTTTTAATATTGTGGCTGAGTGACATATAAGCAATTTATTAGCTATATCAATAGTTTTTGAGAAATTTTAGGTACACAACAAAATGTCAAAAATTTTTTCATAATATTTAATTATTTTATTTTGACTTACGAGTGATGGATAAAGTTTAGTTACAAATTTAGTTGTAGTCCAATGCTACAACTTCACTCAATATCTTTTTATTGAATGTGAATTTTGACAAATCCATGCTTGCAAAATTTCAATAGCCATGTCATTAATTAATTATTTAAATTGCAAGTTTTATTATCTAAAATTATGCATAAAAAATAAATTTATGGATCATATAGTAAATAACATCTAATTGACGAAAAAATTAACATGTGTGTTAAAAGCGTAAATAACATGTGTAGGGGTAAAGTCCCCAGGATGAAACAATGGGCCTTGGGCCCCATATAGAATTCAACCATGTCCGAGGAGAAGGTGTGGGTGCCAAAAGGGCTCCCGGCCCAATTCTTATGGGCCCAAACTTGTTTAAAAGGCAGTCCGAGGAGAAATGTCTCCTCGGATGTACCAAGTATGGCTCAAACATGCACCCTACGAGTAATAAAGAATCACTCCAACGAGTATTAGTAGCAGGGATGAGTCCCACAAGCCCGTGAGAGGGAAGAGAGTATAGGATGTCAAGGGAGAGACTACAGCTGCCACATTAAATACATGACAGCTACTTTTCTGGCCGCATTAATGTGGAGAGGACTGGCAAACAGTGTTACCTTGGCTACTACAACTCATAGAAAGATGGGGGAGATGTCCGATGGGACGGGCACTCAAGTGAAGGTCCAGATGATCAACAGGTGTAAGGTTCTGATGACTTCAAAGAGGCTATATAAGAGAAGGGAGTCCCCGTGAAGAAGGGGACAGGAAAAGGAGAGGAACTTAGAACAGAAGAAGGAGAGAAGAAACACAGTTCTGGACCAGAGACAGAGATACTCCCCATACGTCTCCTCGAACCGTATATTCAATGGACTTGAAGGAGACTTTCCTATTTTCGATTGTTGTATGGCCCAAAGATAACTAGCACACACTTCGTTAGGGCCCAGTTCTGTAACCCACCCTTTACAAATTCATTGTCTAGGGCTCCTTGGGTCGGAACCACATAATTGTTGGGCCTGGACCCCGAAACGAGACCTTACAACATGTAATCCAATGGTTAAATTTTCAAAATATGTAATAATGTAATTTTTTTAAAAAAGAAGTTAGGCTACCATCAAGTTTATAACCAAACTTTGTCGAGAGATTGATATCTCAAATGCTGTGACAATTTTTTGTGACCTAGGCTAGCACAACTCAACAGTTTTTTTTAGTTAGAAAAATGACTAGGACCACATTGAACCGTGTTTAAAGAGGAGCACGAATACATTGCCACAAATTTAAATTTTTGTTAGTACCAAAATGCAATAACCTAAAAGCTGAGGACCAGGTCATATATTTTAAAGCTCCATCCATCTTTCCGAGGCACCGATCCTCCTCTCTCTTCTTCTTAAACCCTAGACCTCAATTTTTAGCTGCTAATCCCTAAAGCTCCCTACAATGGCGAAGAAGAAGGAGAAGAAGGTGAACGTGTCGGGAAAGCCGAAGCACTCGCTGGACGCCAACCGTAGCGACGGCGGAAAGAATGGGTCGAAGCGTAGCGCCGCCACCGTGCGCCGCCTCAAGATGTACAACACCAGGCCCAAGCGTAACAGCGGCGGCAAGATCCTCAAGCACGACCTCCAATCCAAAGAGTTGCCCGACACTCGAATCCAACCCAACCGCCAGTGGTTCGGTAAATATCCCCAGTTTGAATTGCATATCATATCGTATGCTTTGAATTAATGTAATTAGGGTTTGGTTTCTGCTTATAGATTGTATTGAGTTTTTTCGGCTTTAGAATTCGTTTTGGTAACTCAAATTAAGTATTGCTTAGAAACCAAGGAATGGTAGTAAGAAGTTTTGGTTTTTGATGGAAATTCTGTGTGTTAAGGTCTAGGTTAGTTTTAGAGTTTAAATGAGGTGTAAATTTGTTTCTTTTGTCAATCCACAACTCTGTAAAAAGAGCGAAAGAAGCCCTATCTAGTGGGGGGGGGGGGGTCTTATCTTTTCATTTCTTTTGTCCATCATTGTTGGTGATTTGTGACGAGGAGAGCTCTATACCGCATTTATGGTTCAGAGAAATAATATCATACATCGTAGGTATTATGTTAACATTATGTAAGTAATTTTGAAAAGAAAAGAGATCAAAGTTAGTAGAAGTATTTGCAAATAGCAATTTTTATTTACACAGTGATTGTCACTTAATCTCTAATTTGGGGACAATTAACAAACTTGCAATTCTCATTAAAATTTTTGGCTGAATTTGCAGGGAATACTCGTGTGGTGGATCAGAAAAAGCTTGAAGTTTGCCGTGAAGAGATTCAAAACCATATGTCTAGTGGCTACCATGTCATAGTGAATTCGAAGAGTGTTCCCTGGTCCCTCGTAAATGATCACCAAAAGGTATTGAGCTTTCTAGATTTTAGCTTTCTGTTCTACTTTGTGGAGGAAACATAAAATTATTTACACCTGGTACACAAAAAAAAGGGAAATCACTTACACCATTTTTAGCTGACTATAGTTGCTTATTCCATTGTGTTTGGTGTCACATATTTATCTTCCACACCCTGGAAATATCTATAGTCACAGCTTTTTTGATAAGTAATATTAATATTCAATAGAAAAGAGAAAAAAAAAAACCTGCGCTGCCCTATTACATGGGAAGTATACAATGGAAATATCTATAGTCACTGCTAAAACGAGACTGATCAAAATCAATTTGGCAGTGCATACATGATCAAACATTGAAATCATTGATCAATTTGGTTTTACACTTTTACCTATCAAAAAAAAATTGAACAATTTGGTTTACAAGATTTAGTTGGTTTTGATTCATGCAGTCATGATAAATGCTAAATCTTGTGAATTATTAGTGGAAATAGTAACACGTTTTACCATTCAAGCAAGTTTTGTAGTCACAGTTTTAGATTGATGAAAGTATTATTTATTTTCATTTGCTAATTGAGTGCTTTATATATCTGTGAAGCAAGCCAGAGTTCATCTTCTTGACACTCAGCCATTTGAGAATACATTTGGGCCTAAGTCAAAGAGGAAGCGTCCAAAGCTCATGGCAGCAGATTATGATTCCTTGGTTAAGAAAGCTGATGGTTCTCAGGGTACATGAATGTTCTTCCCTCCTCTCTCCTCTCTTTCTCCTCCGTTTCTCCCTCTTCTAGGTCTTCTTTCCATTTAGTTGGTTGGCCTCTTTGGACTGGGCCATGATTAGAATGTGAAAAAAGCATTTTGTGTTTGCAGTTTCATGTGATACCTCAGTATATTATGAATTTAAAACGTTTATTTATTTAATTTATTTTTATTGATTACTTAGATGCATTTGAGCAGAAGCATGTTGCTAATGCCTCTGCTGAAGGAAATGAAGAAGATGGACTTCGGGACCTGGTTCGGCATACAATGTTTGAAAAGGGTCAAAGTAAGCGTATATGGGGTGAGCTCTATAAAGTAGTAGACTCTTCTGATGTGGTTGTCCAGGTTAGTGTTTCTTTGTTGATTGGTTGAAATGTATAAATCTATTTATATCTGTCTTTTTTTTTTTCTTACTAATCAAAAAAAAAAAAAATTATATCTGTCTTGTTTCTCTCTCTCAATTATCATAGGCACTCTTTTTTATTTTGTTAGCTTTTTTATTTTTTTAATTTTTAGCCCTTTGCAATCTTGATATTGATTTATTGGGTGGCTACATGTACCAAGGGAAGGTTGAGAAGTTTGATCAGTGCCCTTGATCTTGAATTGCCCAAGCATCTGTTGCCATATCAAATGGCTGAGAGAAGTTACCGTTAAAAAAAAAGGCTGAGAGTGTTGACTAATCTGCTTTCTGAACTTCACACATTATATTTTTCTAGGGTTTTATTTATATAAATTTATTTTGTGTCGTGGGGGGGGGGGGGGTGGGGTTTGAAAGAGAAGGGAGAGAAGAGGGAAATGGCATAGGATTTAGCCTTTTTAAGAGGCCCTTCTCAAAAATCAACTATTAAAGGGTCACCTTCCAGGCAAGCTGCTTTGATTTCCAGCAGATTGCGTCTATTGGTGCCTACACACTATTAAAATTTATTTTCTTATAAAAAAAGTAATGTATAAAATTTCACCTTCCAGGCAAGCTGCTTTGATTCTTGTTCTATTTTTAGGGTATTGCTTGCTTTGTACTCCTAGGCATTATTTTGGATGGTTAATTATTGGCGACAATGTTTTTTAAGGAGCTTGTTCATGGGTGGTTGGAATCATAGTGGTTAGAATTGTACGATACGCGATATGTATCGTGCAATAAGTATCGTATTGTGTATAAAAAGTTCTGTATTGTAAGGGCATATCGTAAGTGCTCATGAATTGTACGATACATAGACGTGTTCTTTAAAATGGTTTTTTTTGGGTTAAAATTTGTGCTTTTATTTGAATCCAATAAGTTGTTAGATTTGTTTTTAACACAAAAATATTAGGTTATTTAATTTATCATAAGGTTTTTTTTTTTTTTTTTCCCTCTCTCTCTCTCTCTCTCTCTTTCTTGTACAAAATTTGGACTACACACTTACACTTTACTTTCATATTTGCAAATTTCTTTCTATACTATGAGTAAGTTATTAATTGGCAATATAATGATTTTTTTAATTTTTGTCATTGTTATTATAAGTTGAAGAAGTTAGTACGCCAAGAAGAAATATAAAAGAAAAAAAAAACAAAAAATTTTATCAAAATAAAAGAACAATAAGAGAGTTGATGATGATAAATAAAATTTCAATGAATAAATAAATTTGCAAAATGATAAACATGATGATAATATTGATGTAGATGAATTGATTAGGCAAGGTGAAGAATATGATGAAAATAAATTATTATTTTGGGTTATTTGTCATGTATTATCATTTTAATATGTATATTATACACAATTTGATTTATTTAGTCAACTTGTTAAATATTATTACATAAAGTGATATTAAATTACTAATTAGTTGAATATAATCTAAATTTATAATGAATATAATTTTTGTATAAATTTTATTAGTGTTTGTGTATCTTATTATACACGATACAGAAAAATAAATAATCAATTCATGATATGATCTACATTTTGACTACTATGGTTGGAATTATCAAATGTTCTAATTTAGTTTTTTTTTTTTTTTTTTTTTTTTTTGTGATTTATTTTGTCTTATGCTTGCTTGCCATGCCTTTTCATGCCAAAATACTGCTGGTAGGACACATTTTGCTTGGTTGAACATTCCCCTTTCCCTTCCTAATTTCTTTTGTTCCTTTCAATTTGTTCTTATGCATTGCAGGTTTTGGATGGGAGGGACCCACTAGGTACGAGATGTTACCATCTAGAGAAGCATTTGAAAGAGCATTGCAAGCATAAAAACTTGATTTTTTTGTTAAACAAGGTTTGTTGCGTTTTATACAGCATGAGTTTGGTGAGATGATAAGGATTTCCTTATTCTTTTATGTTCCCTCCTGCTGCTTGAACATTCTAATGTTCGGTTTTCTCAGTGTGATCTTATTCCTGCTTGGGCTACAAAAGGATGGCTTAGAGTGTTATCGAAGGAATATCCAACTCTAGCATTCCATGCAAGCATCAAAAAGTCATTTGGCAAGGTACCCTTATTGGCTCATGTAACTTTGTGGTCGTGATAACTGCTAACTTCTTGATATCTGACAATGTGTGGTATGCTTTGCAGAACTTATTATTATTACTACAAATTCCAGATGTTTCCTATAATATTACCTCCCCTTTTATATGCACTACTATATTACATACATCTCACGAAGCAAATGTCACTACTTTGTATTTCATTTTCCCCCCTCCCCTTGGGGCCTAACTTATATACTCCCTCCCTTTTAAATTTTTAGGCCTCTATTACTATCAATAAATAAATTTCCTATCATATTTTTTTACCTTATTTAAAATGTCAATGCCTCTCTTTCACTGAAGTTTAAATTAGGGAGTGTAGTTTTGGAAAATTTTACCTTTTATGTAAAAGACAACGCATTAAATGATGTTCCTTTAAAAAATTGGATTTTCTAAATAGGCCTAATAAAATGGGATGGAGGGAGCTAAAAAAAAAAACTCAATTCAATTCAATTAGTTTGGCCAAATTATATGACCAACAATTATCCTACAATGTAGACATATAATGTTATGGCCAAATATACACACACACTTTTTTTTAATTTTCATTTCCTTCTTTTATTTTCAAGCTACATCCAAAGGAACTGTTAGGTTACGTTTGGCAATGGCTTAAAAAGCGAGCTTATTTTACTATTTAGCTTATTTTTGCTACTATTTATGGTCCCACTTTACTATTTCAGCTAACTTTTACCTTTACCTACAGTATTTTTAGCAAAAAATTTTCAGTTTTAACTAAATAAGTTGTTTCCAAACAGTCACTTAACATGATTAATATGGAAGGACCTTATACTCAAAGTTTAGGATTCACTGAATATATAAATGGCACATTGTATATGTGTAACTCTTAGTGTGATTTAGCTTAAAAAGCTGTTCTAATATGTTCTTTTTCAAATTTATATCTTTCTTGGACTCAGGGTTCTCTTCTGTCAGTATTGAGACAATTTGCTCGCATAAAAAGTGACAAGCAATCCATATCTGTCGGATTTGTTGGGTATCCCAATGTTGGAAAGTCGTCGGTTATCAATACACTTCGCACAAAGAATGTAATATTTCTCTTCTCCTTTGCTGCCTAAAATGTGTTATTCTTCTACAGCTGCTAATTTAATTTAAGGGTGTGCGGGCACACGCATAATTGTATATACAAGACCTGTTTGTATAAACAAGGATCTATTCATATATTTATTTCTCTTAATGTTATGTTTGATATATTATAGTAGTTTGATCACTGGATTATAAAATAGAACTTAAACAATTTGGTTACCTTTTGTGCAGTGCAAGTAGATTGCATTTAAATTTGGACTCATTTTACTTTTCAAAATTTTTTGGATTTATTTGTGATTTGTTCTGTTTATGCTGTAGTAGACTTTGAATGCCCCATAATGTTAGGATATGAACATGTTATTTAGAATTGAGATATGTAGCTTGTCGTACAACATCCTCAACCTCCCTACTGTGTGCTTGCGGTGGCATTCTGCCGGGCTGTAGCTCAACCTACTGCCTGAAACACATGCATGAGTGTGGAGCTATGTTTTGGGAGGCCAAAACAAGAAAGCATAATCAAATTCCTGCAATAAGCTTTGTGCATTTTGTGATGGTGGTTTAAAGCTATGACTTTTCTTTTTTGTTGTTTGTCAGCACAAGTTATTTTTTCATGTAAAATCTATGCAATTCTGGTAGTGTCTTCTTTGATTAAATCTCAATCTTACATTGCAAGAATATTTCTTTGGATGTTTGCATACACATTTTACCATTACTGTCAATACCAAGAAGCTTGCCGGCAAAGGACATTGGTAAAGGGTCCCATTCTCAGGATTTATATCCTTGTGTTCCTTCTGGAGGAAAGACAAGTTCAATATTTCTTATCCATAAAACAAGAGAGTCCAATTTATCTGGTCAAGAGAGAGAGCATCCAGTTTATTGATATGAGGAAAAAGGAAGACTTTGATTTTAATGATGTTTGTGATCTATTGCTTTTATGTGACAAGGTTGTGCTAATGGTTTGGTTTACTAACATACTTGTGTTCTTCTTCAAAGGTTTGCAATGTTGCTCCTATTCCTGGTGAGACTAAAGTGTGGAAGTATATTACCCTCACAAATAGGATCCATTTGATTGACAGCCCTGGAGTTGTTTATAAGAGCAGTGACTCTGAAACAGATGTTGTACTGAAGGGCGTGGTATGTTCTAATTATGTGCTTCCATGATAAATTTTAACCAATTTCGAAACATTGATTTGCTGATGCTATTGTTATAATTATCCTTATTTGTTCTCAACTATGCCTTTGGTTTCTAAACTGTAGAATACAGGAATGAGCCATTGAAGCAATATCATCATGATTGAGTTACATTATGCAATAAAGTTGTGGTCAAACTTGTATTGTATGTGCCATGTGATTGGGCATCATGTTCAAACTGTCTTGAGCTAGATTTGAAACTGTTCAGGGTTAATTTAGTTTATCTTAGGCATAGAAGCTGATATAAGCTCATGCAACTATAATAAACATCTTCCTCATATATATATATATATTTCAATAGCTATTCATCCTATTTATTTGGTATCAGTCTTGTATAACAATTCCACAAACATTTCTAAAACTAGTTTTGCTTTTATCCATGTTTTGGTGTGCCTTTTATTTTTTATTTTTATTTGTGGTTTATATGTTTGAAGTTTTTCTATTACTTTTTTTTTTTTTTTTGAGATGATGTATCTGTTTTACTTGACTATGAGAATTCGGTCATCATGTTAGTAAATTAATCTTACCTTATTGTTGCACATTATATATGGGGCTAGCCTATTTGGATCTTGCTTTGTTATATAAGATCCTTCTTCCTAATGATTGCTATCTTGCCATGTTTTCATGTGCCTTTTATCTTTAATTTTATTTGTGGTTTATATGTTTGAAGTTTTTGTATTAATTTTAATTTTAATTTTTAGATGATGTATCTGTTTTACTTGATCTATGAGAATTCGGTCATCATGTCAGTAAATTAATCTTACCTTATTGTTGCATATTATACGTGGGGCTAGCCTATTTGGATTTTGCTTTGTTATATAAGGTCCTTCTCCCTGATGATTGCTATCTCGCCTCTTTATTTTATTGATTCTGTAGAGAACTCCATTGTATCTCTCTTTCTATTTCATATTAATGCTTGTGTGTTTTTATTAAGCAAATTGGTATTTTATAAGTCGTTTATATTGTTTTTAATAAGGATTTTGCCCCTGTTTCCAGGTACGTGTCACGAACCTGCAGGATGCTTCTGAACACATTGGAGAAGTTTTGAAACGTGTGAAGAAGGAGCACTTGGAAAGAGCATATAAGATAAAAGATTGGTGCGTCTCTCTCTTATATAGTTTTAATTTTAATAAAATATCATGTCATGATTCTAATGAGACATTCTAGAGCATCCTGCCTTTCCATGTGTCTCGTTGCAAGAGGTCTTTTTGCACTTTTATTTTTTGTGGGTCTTGAACCCAAGATCTTTCCCTCCATGTAGTATTTAATAGGGGAGGAGGTGCTAGATGGGCTAGAGCTCATTGTCAAGTGGTCTCTTTCCACTTTGAATGTCTTGGGCTTTTGTTGGTGTTAAATCCTAGGAAGCACCGATGCGGCTGGGAGGCTGCCGCACCAGAGTCTGACGCGGGGTGTGGCCACTGACGCGGCTGCCCATGCCGTGTTGGTACAGTGTCTGAGTTTTTTTTTTTTTTTGGGATTAACGTTGACTCGGCTCCAATTCGCGCCGACTCGGCTTCGATTCGCGCTGACTCGGCTTCGATTCGTGCCGAACTGGACCGATTCAGCTAGAATCTGGTCGTATCGGCCGAATCAAATCATATCGGCCGGCAGTCAAAACCGGCCGAAACTGACTGAAATGGTCGAGAAAGGCTGAAATCGGCCTTGAATCATGCCGGAACAGCTGAAATCAGCTTTGAACAAGGCCCAAACATCCTAAATTTGTCATTCCTCAATTTGATTTTGAATATTTGTTACTTCTTTTGTGTTTTCTTTTTTGTTTTGTGTTTCTTGCCTTCTTTCTTTGTTTTGTGAACCAAGGCCATAGTAATGTGTTTTTTAAGAATATTTTAATGGTAAAAATATATAGAAAATATAAATAAAAATATTTTTAATAATTTTTTAATCGTCGCACCCTGCCGCACGCTACTTTTTCAAAAATTGCACCGCACCCGAATCCGGAAATGCACTTGTGCTTCATAGGTTAAAACTGCAGCTATGAACAAAGTTCTAAAACTTCACATCATCAGAATTCATTCTTGCTTTTTATATTATACACCATCATTTCTTGGGTCTTCTTGGTGTTAAAAATACCAAATATTGGATATTAGATATAAAAGTCACATGGATCATTATCAATGATTGCTATCAATGGATTTCAGGTAATAGCTACCTTGAGTCTGATTTTAGTGAATTTGACAATAAGTAAATACAAAAAAGGGCACAGTTTAACATTTTCCTTGGTTTTTATTCTAGGATTTTATAGCATGTGTATTATTTTGTTTGCTTGCTTTGTCTAGGCTTCTGTATGAGACTCTTAATTCCTTTATTTGCAATGTTTTTCTTTTCCTTTCTTTAAGAGAAATATACAACATTGTTTGCAGAATGCTAATTATTTGTTTGGTGGTGATCTCAGGAATGATGATAATGACTTTCTAGTTCAGCTATGCAAATTGACAGGAAAGCTTTTGAAGGTACAATTTTTATAGAGATATATATTATTTTTGATAAGTAAGGTACTTATATTGGCTATAATGCTTAATGGTGATGTTAGGATACCACTTTTGTCAAATGCTTGCAATTATTCTTCAATTCAGCCTGATATGATTTTTAACAAGATTAGAAGACTCTAGTGCCTTTTCTTATGTGTCTTTGAGGTTCTTTTTTTATAAGTAATTTCATTAAAAAGGAACAGGAAGGGGCACAGCCCTAGTACATGGGAAGTATACAAAGGAAGAGCCAAAAAGAAAAACAAAAAAAATTACAATAGTATTGAGAAAACTTCATGTCAGCTTGGAAGTTAACAAGGTTTAGGTGGTAAAAGAGGTGAAAGTCAACATCCACTCATAGATGAGGAACAAAAACTTCAGACGTGCCATGTCCTTTCCCTCAAAAGTATACCTATACAGTGTTACTCATTAAGCACAGAAAAATTGACTCCCAAGCCTCTTTACTGTCATGCTTACCCCTTTCCAGCATATAAAGTGGGCAATCACTGAACTCAGCATCACCCAACTTTACTTCAAGAGACATAAAACAAGTGTCCATAACTCTGACGCCATTGAACATTGAATGGTTAGCATATGTGCCATTAGATTTATACGTACAACACCAATCCATTAGTGGCAACTCGGCTCTTGATGTTTTTACTTTTGCTTTTGAAATTAACAGCTGTGGTTCATTATTGACACTACTATGTTACAAATGGGCTGTCTAGGGTGGTGAACCTGACTTGATGACTGCGGCAAAGATGGTCCTCCATGACTGGCAGAGAGGTAAAATACCCTTTTTTGTGCCCCCCCCACGACAAGAAGACAAGTTGGCAGATGAACCCAATGTTTTTGGTGCTGACCAAGATGAAGTGGGTAGCAGTCAGGCATCTGCAGCAGCTTTCAGAGCTATTGCAAATGTTATTTCCTCCCAGCAGCAAATGTCTGTCCCTGTTCAAAGGGATCTCTTCAGTGAGAACGAGTTAAGGGGAGACACAGACAAGCTGGAAGGGGGTGAGAAATTCAAGCAGGTCTCAGATGCCAAGGGCGATACGCATGAACTTTGTCCAGCAACCTAGGGTAGATTGCCGGCCAGCTTCCTGCTAGTTAGTCATAGGTTTTTGTGCGGAGGGATTATCAATTTTTGTAGTCTGGGCAGTTTTGTATGTCTAAAATAAATTTTGTTTGAGTATTTATACCTGGGAGCTTGTCTTAATTACAGATTATATCAAATTACAATGCCTAATTATATTATACCGCAAGTTTGTTTTTCCCCCCCAACAATCTAATTCAAGGAAATCAATTAAATAATTTGGCTTTTCATGCATTTTAAAAGGCAGGAAGCTTATCATGCTATGATTGGGAACAATGGCAATTACATTATTTATATCAGGATTTGTGACCTTGAAATTTTAGAGCTACTGCTATTTATGGGGTTGGCCTTCTGCTTGTTTCATAACCAGTTTGAATTCTTTGATCATAAGCCATTGTTTCATCTTACATCGGGTGGTTTACCAACTTTACCTGATTTACATTTGCATATATCGAGAACGAAATATGATATGTTGATGGGATGGTAAGATATGGGGATGACAATATAAATATAAAATGACTTTTAAATGTTTACTATTGCAATTAAGTCAAACGTGTTGATAACATCAATCCAATCTATTTGATGTATCAAACAGCTTATGAAAACCAGGGAAGCTGTAGACATGGCTCAATTTTTGCCAGACTGATATGCTTTGACGTGCAATTGGACAATCTTGGGTCAAACACTCGGTTGTCAGACATCATCGATACAGATTTATTTTTTGGTGGCTCCCCGGAGAGCATGTGAGCGGAGGGTGGGGTGGGGTTTGAAACCCATCCTAGAAGCTTCATCAAATGAGGCTCTCTTTTTGAAAACTCGTATTGTAATACTCATCCCTCAAGCATCCAAAACTTGAAATCAATGAGAATAAAACAAAATTCTGGGGTTATGCACTGATTTCTTGTGTGCTCTCAACCGATCAAGCTCATTTGCTCCCACTAGTATCTCCTTTACCTACACAATTTGAAGGTTGGCATTCAGTGTCAACAATGCTCCTTCAGTTAATGTATCAGATATGCTTAGGAAATGAGTAATTTGGGTTGAAGCATAAATGTATGGCAGAAAAGAAACGAGATGAAAGTCCATATCAGCAATTTTATGCTCATAAAACTCATTTAGGTTTATCAATAGACAAGATGAAACAAGAAGTACAACTTGTTTTCATTCCAGGGCATACTCATTCAATTAACTCTTCCATATTGCCCTTTGACCTATCCTGGAATTCCTAAACAGACATTATTGGTCTTGTTGTAAAGAGATAACACATTTTGAAAGAAAACGGTTTTAGTAAATCAGGGGATTATTTTCTTTTTCGTTTTCCTTTTTGACCAGTAAGTGATATTTATTATATTTCAATATAGCTGATTCTTATGAAATCATTTTATGAAAAGCCAGAGAATGTTCCCCAATTGTGCTGAAGTTCATGCAAATGAAAACCTGCAAGTGGAATGTAGGTTTGAGGGAGGATATGCTAATGATGCATTACAGATGATAAACTGACAAAAGTATATAATCTTTGGTGCATACTGGCAGACCTTTACTCTCTGCAGATAGGATCTTTTGAACATTCGACTCATCTTGAGCAATTGTTGTTGCTGATATGTCAAGGATAGAACATCATGTGGAAGGTCCAAGTTTTTATAATTTACCAAACTCATGAACTGGAACAAAGAAAAAACAAGAAGAATTATGGTCAAAGGATATAGAATTGATCAATGAATTTATTTTTATGACATCAACTACATCAAATTATCAATTACAGCAGGATTGTGGCAGAAGGAAAGTTGAAAATTTTATGTCAGCTAAACTTTTTATTTTTTTGATAGGTAATAGATATTTTCATTAAAAAAAGTACGTTCACAATGATGAACATAAAGTACTAGAAACAAATACAAACAAATCAAATAGAAATAGAATGCACGAAATCAGAAATGGAAATACATTGTGTAAAGCCCCATATACGAGACCACCCAAACAAAGTCTCAACTAGCAAAGACTTCAAAAAATTAGTAGATTTCTCAACATCCTCAAAAGTGCGGGTATTTCGTTCCCTCCAAATTAGCCACATCAAACAGGTTGGAACTATATTCTAGACTGAAGAAGAGTGTAACCCCAAATAATTCTCCCATGCAAAAAGAAGAGAAACAACCGTCCTTAGCATCACCCACTGCAAACCAAACATCAAAAACACTTCACTCCATAAGGTGTGTGCGAACATGCAATGAAGTAAAAGATGATCCACTGTTTCTCCATTGCAACGGCACAAGCAACACCAATTAACCATAGACAAGTTCCATTTTACAAGGTTGTCAATAGTAAGGATACTATCTCGAGTTGCAGTCCATAAAAAGAAAGACACTCTTTTAGGTATCTTACTATTCCAAATTCATTTCCACGGGAAAGGAAAGGTAGGAGTAGATAAGGAATTATAGAAAGAGCGCACATCAAAAACACCATTCGGGATTAACTTCCAAAACAAACTATCAGTCCCCTCTCCCCTAGGTATTTTGGAATAAATAAGCTTGTAAAAAGCAAACACTCTCCCAATCATTAGGAGCCCTGTGGAATTGAATATTTTGACTCCTACTGCCACCATCTTAGGAGCCCTGTGGAATTGAATATTCCGACTCTTACTACCACCATCTGGTGAAATACTAATCAACTCAGAATTCCAAGCTTCTTTACCTATAGCACGAGAAAAAAGATCAAGGTAAAGATCCTTTAAGGGAATGTGCCCACACCAAAGATCATACCAGAATTGAATACGAAGACCCTCTTCCGCCACATACAACACATGACCAAAGAAACTCTCAGCACCTTTCCTAATGTTCTTCCACATTCCACATCCTTGAGCACATCTACTAACTCTAGTGCACCAACCTCCATTAGACTCCCCATACTTGGTAGCTACAACCTAACGCCATAAATGATTGATTTCACTTCCGAAACGCCATAACCATTTTCCAACTAGGGCTTTATTAAACAAACCAAACCTCTTTCTCCCCAAACCTCCTACTTCAACTAGCTAACACACCTTATTCCAAGCAGCAAGTGGATATTTGAAAGCTTCCTCAGAACTCCCCACAGGAAATTTCTCTGGATCCTTTCTAATCTATCTGCTATAGCTGGAGGGATAGGAAACAAAGATAAGAAATTGGTGGGAAGTACTTTTCAATAAAGTTAATCTACCCCCTTTCGACAAATATAAACATTTTCAACTAGAAAACTTCTTTTCTATTTTTTCTATAATAGGATTCCAAATTGATGGATCCCTAAAATGAGCTCCAAGAGGCATACCCAAGTAAATCATGGGTAGCCTACTAACATTGCAACCTAAGACACTAGCCAGAGTATCCAAACTCCCTACCAACTCCACTAGAACAATCTCACTCTTACCAATATTAACTTTCAAGCCTGTGATAGCCTCAAAGAAAATCATCACCATCCGAATATATAAAAGTTGTTCCCTAGTTGCATCACAAAAAAGGATAGTGTCATTAGCAAAAAGAAGATGAGAAATATGCAAACATCCTTGTGAATGGGAATGGGAATTCGCTTGAAAACCCCTAAGAAAGCCTCCTCCTTCTGTTCTTTTCAACAGCCTACTCAAAACTTCCATCACCAACAGGAAAAGGAGAGGAGACAAAGAGTCCCCTTGGCGAAGGTCCCGAGTACTACCAAAAAACCCCATTGGAGAGCCATTAACAAGAACTGAAAATTGGACTGTAGAAACACAAAACTTCATCCACCTCTACCACTTCTCTCCAAAACCCATCCTCTCCATGAGATAAAACAAAGCATCCCAATTCACGTGATCATAAGCCTTCTCAATATCCAACTTGACAATCACACTTGGAATTCCACTCTTCATTCTACTATCCAAACATTCATTAGTAATGAGAATGGAATCAAGAATTTGTCTCCCTCCAATAAAAGAATTATGAGAATTAGAAATAAGTTTATCCAAAACACAATGAAGCCTATGTGCCAACACTTTTGATAGCACAAACTACCCACAAGGCTAATAGTACAAAGTCTTTAATGTTAATAGCATTGGTCTTCTTAGGAATCAGACAAAAGAAAGTGGCATTAAGAGATTTTTCAAAGATGCAAGTTCTATTGAAAATCCACAAAAAAGCCATAACATCTTCTTCTACCACACTCCAACACGTTTGGAAAAAACCCGTAGTAAAACCATCTGGCCCAAGTGCCTAATCACCTTCAGCTTCCTTTAAAACTGCAAGAATCTCCTCCTTATCGAACTCCCTCTCTAAAGATAGCCTCTCAAATTCATCCAATCAAGCAAACTCTAGGCCAATAATAGTAGGTCTCCAAGATTCAGGCTCTTGATATAGATTCTTATAAAATTTCACTACCTGAGCTTGAGCCTCCCTGTCATCCTCATAAAGCACACCCTCAACCTCCACTCCCCTAATTTGATTGGTTCGCCTGTGTGAGTTAGCCAACCTATGGAAAAACCGAGTATTATTATCCCCCTCTTTTATGAACAAGGCTTGGATTTTTGCCTCCGAGAAATTTCCTCCAAAGAAGCTAAATGCTCGATGTCAACTTTGATCACAGTTCTTCTAGATCTATCTTCTAGAGACAAAACTTGTAGCTCTTCTCTCATATCAAGTTCCAACAACTTAGTCAAAAGACATTTTTTCCTAAAAGCCACATCCCCAAACACATGCTTATTCCAATGCTTCAAATCACCTTTCAAAGCCTTCAATTTACAAGCTAAAACATAACTTGGAGGCCCCACAAAGTGATAACCCCTCCAACATTGCCAAACTCGATCCACAAAACCCTCCACTTTCAACCACATATTTTCAAATTTAAAAGCACTCTTCCCCCTCAACATACCTCTTGCCTCCACTAAAATAGGCCAATGATCTGACACCACCCAAGGAAGAGACTTCTGTGTCACATCCAAAAAATGATCCTCCCAATCAGCTGAAATCAGAGCCCTATCAATTCTGGACATGGAAGGATTATTAGAATCATGAAACCAGGTGTAATAACCTCCCTCCAAAGCCAGATAAACTAGATTGTGTTTCGAAATAAAGTTAGAGAATTTAAACATGGTTGAGCTAAAAGAGTTACAACCAAGCCTCTCTACCAGATATCTGATGATGTTAAAATCACCAATCAAACACTCCACTGCAATCTCATAGAATCAAGTTCCACCCACATATCATTCCTAGCACTGTCATCAAATGGACTGTACACTCCCAGATACACCCATTCAAAACCGTCTACGATTCCCTTCAACAAAACAGAAACAGAAAATCTACCAACAAAAAAATCAACTTTCTCAAACAACCTCCTATCCCATGCCAACCAAATACCCCCAGCAAGTGTGAATTGCATCCAAAAGGACCAAAACTGCCCAATCTACAAATGGGCTGCCCCATAAACTTTTCACAACGGTAGAGTTTGTACTGTTCAATTTGGTTTCCTGTAAACAAATAACATCACCCTTCCACTCCTTAAGAAAAATTTTCACCCCTCTTATGAAAATTATTTAAACCCCTCACATACTAGGATAGGATTTTTAAATTCATGGATACTGATTTGAGCCCAACCCAATGGATTTCAAACTACCTTTAGAGTTTGTACCAGCCTTCCTATCATAATTAATGGAAGAGACTAAACTCCTTAATGTTCTCATACCTTTCTTACTTTTGTTCCCTGTCCTACTAATGAGAGGATTTAGAAGTACCCAATTTCCTTTAAAACCATGTCAGCCATGAAGCTTTAAATAATTAATATATTTATTTTATAAGAAAAATTATGAGACTAAAATTAAAAGGGAAAAGTAACAAGTCATATGTTTGTCAGACTAGAACAACTTAAAAATCAAGTTACCTGTAGTGCTCTATTGGTTAAAATTCTAGCGAACCAAGGGATTTTTGAGGGTGTCTCAGTCCTAGTTCAGGAACTCTCTGAGCATCTATGTTGGTGCCTATTTCAATGATAACCCCCAAGTTCTTGTATACATAATCTAAAAGCCATTTGACTTGAGGTGCCACATAAATATCATCATCTCTGTAGCACAAATCAATTAGCAAGCAAGATCCATGTAATTGCATATAGTCATTTACTGATTATATCTGTCAATTCTCATATATATATGCCTTGCCTTCTATTATACAAGGAATGAAGATGCTTAGAACATGAAAGTGAGATGTAGCTTCTAAGATGTATACACAACAAACCTGAGAGTGTTTAGAGAAAGTTTTCTCCGTCTCAGAAAATTTTGAGACAATGATCAAATCTCTCAAAGTGCTTCTGGTCATCCATAGAATAAAAAACACATCAAGAAATTATCAAGATAGTGTCTTTGGCTCAAAAGGAAACGTTGCCTTATTTTGATGATACAGCCAAATGAAAGCAACTCTCTGTTCCTGTTTCAAAATCTGTCAGAGAGCTGCAACCATGTCCATGACCGAAAACCATATCTACGATGGCAATCATCTTAAGTCTCTCTATTCATTTTTGTTCTCTTAGCAGATGGAAAGTAAAGAAATCATCTAAGTCTCCCATGTTCATGTTCCAGACTGGCCTTCACCAGTCTATTGAGCCAACTAGCCTTGATACTTGTAATTTTTCCAAGAGATACGGTAATCATCTCCTTTGGCGATCCTTTAAAGTTTTATTGATTTCATTAACTATTGAAGTATAAGAAGCATAATCTGAAATAAGGCCTTTTTCACTGCGTAATTTATCAAAATGCTCTGGGTTTCCATTCTTGCAATGCCCTTCTAACAAAATGTTGTATGTAATATCATCTGGAACCACTCCCAAATTAAGCATGGCATCTAAGAGCATATTTGCATTTTTCATCTGCCCTAGCTTACAAAGGCCATTCATAAGTACATTATATGTTACAACACCTGGAACATGGCCATCACTCTGAATTTCTTTAAGCAACTTAAAAGCCATTTTAACATCACCCTTCTTACAAAAACCATCCATGACCATGGTATATGTTGCATCATCAGGTTTCATACCAGCACTCAACATCTCCCTCATTGTTCTTTCTGCATCAACAACTCTTCCTTCCCTACACAGCCCTGAAATAAGAGCTGTGAAAGCCACATTATCAAGTTCAATCCCTTCATCACTCATTCTCTTCCTAATCTTTAAGGCTGACTCTAAATCTCCTTCCTTGCAATTCCCATCAATAAGAATAGTGTATGTGATCATGTCAGGCTTCAATCCCCTCGCACTCATCTCATCAACAAGGTTCCTCACTTCTTTCAAATCTCCAATCTTGAAATGTCCATTGATGAGTGTATTATATGTAATCAAATCAGGTTTCACACCTTTCCCCAACATTTGCTGATAAATTTCCATGGCCAGATCAATTCTCCCATTCTTACATTGCCCATCAATCAATGTCGTGAAAGTAACATCATTTGGAACCAACCCCCTCTCACACATTTCATCAAACAACCTATTCGCATCATCCAAGCTACCCTCCTTACACAACCCGTGAATCAAAACACTGTAAGTAAAAACATCAGGATGCATTTTACTCTCCTCCATAACCCTTTTCAACCTAAACCCCTCCTTTAAATCCCCACACTTACAATACCCATTAATCAAAGTATTGAAACTAACAACCGTGGGACGCAAACCCCACTTCGGAATTTCCTCAAACACAAGCTGGGCTTCCCTAATTTTACCCTCTTTACACAATTTATGCATCAAAACATTGAAGTTACACACATTTGGTGGATACCCACAATCCAAAACCTCCATATAAAACGCACAAGCCGATGAGGCTGTCTTCGACTTCATCATCTTATCAAGCAAAGACCCACACCCTCGAAATGGGACTCGAAAATTATGCTTCCTAACCAATCTAAAGCACTGAATAGCATCAGAAACAAAACCATTATCCGTATACGCAATCATCAAAGCATCAAACACAGAATTGGAGTAATGGGTACCTTTGGTTTCGACGAGGGAAGCAAAAACAGAGCAAGCCGAGTCCTTGCCTTTCCGAGAGACAAGGAAGTGGAGGAGTGACTGAGCTTGAGGAAACATGTTGTGGGAGCAGAGGAAGTGGGCCATGGTGCAATAGGAATGGAGGGTGTGGCGGAAAGTGGGGTGAGAAGAGAGGCATTGGAAGAAGGAGAGGAGAGAGTGTGGAGGGAGAGAGTAGGGGTTGTGGTTGATGAGGTTGATAACATGTTGGGGTGTGAGAGAAGTGAGGAGGTTTCTGAGAGAGGAGTGGTGGAGTGGTTTGGTTTTGGAGTTGAGAATGGCTTTAGAGATTGCTGAGAGTACAGGGTCTTCTTGGTGAGGTGATGGTGGAGGAGTATACTTGTACCAGGCTGAAGATGAATAGAAGGAGTGGTGTGTTGTTCTTGAGAGCTTGAGGGTGGTCATGCCTTTGCTTTTCATTCTGATAGTAGTTATCTCTCGCTCTCCCCTCTGTTTTGAACGAAAGAATATTTCTAAACGTTTTAACAAGAGGGAAAAAACAAGAAAAGAAAGAAGAAGAAGAAGAGGGAATATATGGCCTACAACAGGGTGAATATGCAAACCTTGGCCAAATTGGATTATTGGCATACACGTGAGATTGTGAGTTTTGGGGTTCACATGAAAGTGATGGTTTACTAATTACAGTCCGATGAGTGCGAATATTAATATAATATCAAATTGCGGGCCAAGTTATGGCAAAGTGTGATTGTAGAACTAAAAATAAAATAAAATATAGGTTAGTTTGGAATCAACACCAAAGAAAAGAAAACTTAGGTATCAATCAGCACGTCCGCCGAGTGTCCTCTCTACCTGCAATCGTGGTTGGCCATGACATTTCATATATGATATATCACTTAAAACAATTTTAACCGATGAAAAATGAATAATTCACAGCTGTTAGTTGTATATTGTCTTCAATACATTTTCAGGCTTTGAAAGCTTTTGACTTGATAATACCTGGTGCAGGGCCTGAATTTTGCCATGCATATTCTACCACCTGTTGAAAGGGGCCTCTGCTGTATGCCATTGGCTGTAACAATAATAAAAATCTTGAGCCAAATTGGATTGCCATATAATCAAATATCTGTTCTTGATTTATCTCAATTATTTTGGTTAATTCAATATTTTATTTGAACATTACTTTTGAATATCTCTCTGTATTTCTATGCCTGGCTCCAACATGTAAAGTTAACCAGGTAACTTAAAATGTTTGACAAAGTCAATTATTTTTGGTGAGCTATCAAATTGCTGAATAGTAGTGTTTAAGGACACTGGAGGCCACACAGAATGATATTGTCATGAATCTCTGAGAGTTACCTACTGCTGCCATGTAGATGGCAGATTTGAACATAAGGAGAGGTGAGTACTTTTGGTCTTGTAACTTTAATTGCCTTCACCCGCCAACCTATCTGCCTTTTTCAAGTGCACAAGGTAATCAGTGAATTACATTAATTCCCAGATATCATTTCTTGCTAAAATATAGTTGGGTGGCTTGAACTCTCAGCCTCTCACAATTGTGTCACTAGGGAGGTCCTTAGATGTCGATAGATAAATCAATTATCACTTCAAATTCCATTTGTGATAATCTGTCAATAGTCAACTTGAACGTGTAGTTGCAAACACAGGTGATTTACATTGGTCCTTAAGACAGCTGCAGGTGTAGATTTATGTCAGCTGCTTGCAGTTGGCCTTGGTAAGGGTGTAAGGCAGTTATATACATGTTTGGACCTTTGAGGGGTTCCATCTTTCTGTGATAAGTTGAAGCATAGACTTGTGGTCGATTTTTGAGTGATAGCTGGATCTAGTTGCTTCTCCTTCTCTTCTTCCATGATTTATTTGGACCTTTAATTTATTCGGGGTTAACTTTGATTTTTTTATTTTTATTTTTATTTTTTATTATAATTACACAATTCTCCTTTTATGCTTCCCATGTGCTAGGGTTGTGTCATTTTTAGCATTTCAATAAATCGATGTCCTGGGAGGGCAGTTCCACTTCCATGTACATATCCAAATAAGAGAGAGAGATTTCAAATCCAAACTATTGGCATCAAAATCTAGTCACATTGGAGAAATTGGGCATGCAAGGAGAACTTTGACTATAGGTCTACTATACCTTATAAGATTCAAATCTACCAACAACAAGCTACAAATCAGTAGCCTGGATTCTAAGTGACCACAGGTTGGAGGTCAAGAGCACATCAGTGAAAGAAGATGAACAGGGGTTAAGTTTTAGCTTTTTTTTTTTTCTGTAAAAAATGCAGAAATGACTGAAAAAATCGAATATAACATTCATATGGAATTAATTAGCAACTAATCTTTTTGTATAATATACTTTTTTTTTTTGATGCATTTTTGTATAATATACTTGTAGAGAATCAAATTAGGCAGTGAATCCATGTCAATATATCAAGTCTGATGCTAGACCAGATAGAAAGTGCAGATAATAAGATGTAATTTCTCTGGGTAGGATCTTTCAAAACCTAATAGAGAGCCAGCAAAGATTTTTTCTTTGAGTGGCCATGCACTAGAAAGTTGCCTTCAACAAGATAAATTTGTTCCTGTTAAGCCATGGAAGAAAAATGATGCAGATGATACAGCTCTTTTGGACTTTATACCATTTCTTGAATGTAAGCCTTCTTCAATTTCTGTATTATAATATAGGATACACTCTTTATTGCTTTTAATTATCATGTTTGTTGAATAAAACCACTGACCTTGTGAAAATGCATTACCATCTGGTTGGTTTGTGTGCATTTGTTGACTGTACTAGTCCATCTGATATCAGACAAGTACCGGCATCAGATCAAGGGTGTGAGATACCAACAGAATTCATCTATGTCAGACAAGTACTGCCGTACTGGCATCATACCCGAGGCGCATACATGCAATAATTTTTCTTCTGATGGAACACATACATGTAATTAGATACAAGTCAATATGAAAAGTAGGTTACGATTTTACAATATTGACTATACTATACATGCACTCCCCATCAACAAAAGCAGATCCAGATCATTCAATTTTCAACAATAACTAACAGATGCGCATTTTTATCTAATCATTCACCAAGAAAATACCAATTTGCTGGTCTCCCGGAAACTTATTCTGATTTAGATTAAAGTTTTAGGGAAGTGAGCACAAGAAAGGATGCATGGTATGCTGCCTGCACCAAGATCTGTTTCACATAAAAACCGATATGTACAGATATTTGAAGATCTTGACTTCTTTAAAAAATCCCTTGCTGTGAAACTTAAATTACAAAAATTTGCATCCGTGTAGATAGAACTTCTTTATTCTCATGATTAATTCAAGTACCAATACATACTCAATTAAGGTAATCACTCTGCAGTACATGTAATAAATGCTATTTACTCAACTATCTCATCAATAAAACTGATACGCTATCTATTTTAGATATAAAACCACTCAATTAAGGCAATCACTCAGAAATAAGAATTAAAGAAAAGTGCCATATATGTTCTAATTTTTTTTATAAGTAATAAAATTTTATAAAAAGAGACTACTTCATGCACAAATGGCATAAAGTGGCCTAAGGAATTACAAACTAAAACAAAAAGAAAATGACTCAATAAACATTGAAACATGGTCTATAAGCGAGAGTCCTCAGGCTTGAGAGCAATGAAAACAGGTACCATCAAAGCGAAAAACATAAATGTAAGGACCATAATAAATTGCTCCTTGCCTGTTGTTGTTCCTACATTTTCTTCTCTACGTAAATGCACAGTTGGTTTGTCGAGCAAAACTATACTCTCAACATAAGAATCAACAAAAGTATGACAATTTCCAACAATCCTAAGATCTTTAATCTCTTGTAGAGACCCATTTACAAAAGCCTGTGGGTCGCAAAAACTTACAGCTCCTGTGGGAGGCAAAGTAGTAAGCGTTTTTAATTCAACCGTTGCAAGTGAGTAAACCTCAACGTCAGGTGGAGACTCGTAGTCCCAGTCATCTTTATCCAGAAAAGTCAGAAACCTCACCACCTTATAGTCATTGGTTTTGGAATCAAACTCAAACCCAACAGATGCATCGTGCCCACCATGTGTGTGGAAGGTGATATTGGGTTGAGGAAGTTCCACAAACTTTCTAACACAAGGGTTCCAGAGAATGAATTTATAATAGTCTATATAAAAATCATCAGCAAGGCAGATGAGACCGTTGCAAGTACCCATCACACGGTATATTTCGCAAGGGCTTCGATCATGGAAAGGGAAGCCAAACCTAGTGTGTTCATAGAAATTTTCGTTGTCGTCCCAATGCAATGCGTAGTGTTCTTTTTCATGTTGGTCAGTTGTTTGTCTGAAGAGGAGGAGGGATGGTTGTTGTTGTTAGAGGATTGGTGGAGATGCATGGAAATGAAGGTAGGGTTTTGGATAAGGGATTTCCATGTTTTGCAGACTGAGGTGCAAGTTACGATGGATTTGACAGGTAGACGTATGAGAACATGGGTTAGGATTTCAAGAGGTAGAGAGTCCCACATCGCTTCTTTGTTTTTTTGTGAACTCTTGAGTTGACGGTCACTAGGATAACCGGGTACCAGTTAGGCCAGAAGGCCCGGTGGTCCCACATCGCTCCTTTGGTGAATAAAGATTTGCAGACTTTAGGAGGCAAGTAGTCTGATATTATTCTTTGCTTGTTTCAAGCTTCAAAGAGAGAGAAATGAGAGAAAAGGGTTTAGAGATTAATGTAGAGGCAGTAAATAGAAGAGTTTAACAGTAATATTTGGAGTGAGAGAGAGAGACCAGTTGGAGAGCTTGTTTGCCTTCTTTTGGATAAATCAATTGGAAGCAAAATGGTGTTAAAAATAAGCAACATGACAAAAACGTAAACTATTCAGTTACCTATTCAACTATTTCCAATGCTATGGACTTGGAACAACTACATAATAAAAATTCAAATCTGAAAACAATGATTTGATAGTCCAATAATTATTTGCTCTATATCTCTCTTTGAAATCTCCAATAGTACTACAATTTTTGAGCAATTATTAGCTAGAAAACATGAAAACTTTATTCGAGGTGCAGTACCGTGTAGGACATGGGACAACCTGAGACATTTGCACACGTGTTCCAGTTGTGTCATTTATTTTTTTGAAAAATTGCAGTACAGGACACAAGAGGGACATTAAGGTCCATTGCCTTGTTTTAATCTTGAACACTAGTCTAGTTATTTTTTACAAGGCATATAGATTGATTGCACTTCTACCTCTGAAACATATACTTTGACACACTTAGGTAAAATGAAAGCATTTGTAATACATATACATAACAATAATACCCCCACCATCTAAGTTATAATTCATAATCATCCAAACACTTAACATTCTTCCATAACACAACCATTATACCATTCCCATCCTGGTTTAATACATAACCATCCAAAACACTACTACCATCCAATTTTATTCAAAAGACACATTGTTCCCTAATATATAACCATAATACTACCATTAACATTGTTTCATAATGCTTAACAAAGTTTAGTGACCACCATTTTTGGTGAAAAAGCTCTCTAACCAAAATTTTCACAGTTTAGCATTTTTAGCCCTAAAGAATCTTCCTGCCAATTCATCATAAACCAAATGATCATAAGCAGTTGCAAGCATCTGCTCATCAAAAGCTTCTGTTGCCATCACCACTGCATAAAGCTTATCAGTGTCAACAGGGCCACAGTTGCGAGCTTTAAGCGCTATCATGATTTCCCCTCATTGAGAAGATGTCTCACTATAAGCCTTGAAATCTGAGTTAGATTGATCCAACAAAGCAAACAACTGCACCTGTTCAGAGATCAAAGATAAGTACTAATATGAAGATCAAGAAAATTACTTGTATAGTTGTATGAAATTCAGATCATAAAAAAACTGCTAGTTAACAAACAGAATATGAAGATCAATAAGAGACATATACGGTGAAAAATTAATCTATTAACAAATAAAAAAATATGACTTTCTTTTTAACAAACAAGAAAATCAAAACATCCCTACAAGCAAGCAAATTTACGTAATAAATCATTCTTGGCATATACTAGTTGATACAAATCTTCCAGTTCACAGAGCAGGAAACACAGCCCCCACCGCAAATACAAAAACAAGATATTATGGAACCACCTTGAAATGAGACTTCACTTATATATTTTATATACAAAGAAAAAGGGGAAACAAAGAAACTATATACATCACATAAAGAATGACATTATAAAATTGAAATCCAGAAGAGGGGAGAGCTTGAGATGATGAGAGATCAGGTTATTATATGAGAAAAATGCTTCACTACATCAATAAATTTCAAGATAATCTCCATTGAGTTTGAACTTTATGCACCCAATTGATAAGAAAATCAGACTCCATTTGAGAATCATCAATTACACATTTAAACGTGCATTGGGGATCTACACAACAAGGCTAATTGGGTATGTTTAGTATTTTACAGCCAGGTCCATCATGTTTCGGCCGCTTCTGAAAATTATAGGAAGACTGAAGAAGACAAACATAGGTTGCATGTCATATCTGACAGATAAGCCACCTTCACTTTCTCCACCATTACTGCTAGTCCCACTACAGAATTTCGTTACTAATACCTCTGCACTACAGCTGCTAGCGTTTGGGTTTAAAATGACAAGCACCACTTCACTATTGGAGCTTATAAAACTGAAAGAAAATTTTAGGCTTTGCTTACATCATAAACTGAATTAGAGACTGATTTATATAAAAAAGAAAGCCAACCTCACTCAAAAATCACAAATTTAAGTCCAGATTGTGACCATTGCAGCAGATTTGGAGTTCCCTGTGCTATGCTTAAAAAGTTGGAAGATATTTTATGTTAGAAAATTCCTCCCATAAATATGGGATTCAAAATCCTTGAGTAAAAGAAGAGACAGCCACAGAAACATACCCCACCATTATCAAACTTGGTCAATTAGAAATTAGCTTAAATGAATTTTAAGAATTTAATTCCTTTTGATACCAATTAGTGGAGGAGTTCCCTGATCTCAGTACTATAATTAAAAGATGAACTCTATTTAACCTATATTTCTTGTTTGAAAGAATCCTCCACATTGTTTTGTATTGAAGAGTTGAAACTTGAAGCATACCCTACTATAATTCCATTACTTAACCAAACTAGAAGTCCTGGATATTAATTTTTGAAACCAACCAAAATACAAAAATAAAGCCAAATCACAAACACACCAACCTTAAAAAGAAAAAAACCAATCTCTTTTTCTAATAATATTAAATCAAGAAATTAAGCTGTTTAGTACTGCCTCTTCAACAACCAGAAAACAGAAATATTCCATGTAAGAAAGGAAAAAACAATGGAAGGTGATAGATGGCTCATTAAGGGACCAATATTTCAATTTTATGGTCCTTGAGGGGCTTGTGAACATAGTGATTTGGAAACTTGGAAACTCAGGGAGGTCTAGAAGTAGATAACCATGGAATGCAATTAGACAAAGATTGCTTGTGGGGGATGGGTATGAGATCTTATATGGAATGCAAAGTCTGTTACCAAGTAATATGGATATGGAACTAGTTTGGTTTAGGGGAAAAAAAATTCAAAGGTAAGAGTTTAGTAAAAAAAAAAAAAGCTATTAGAATGGCTTGAACAACTGTAATAATTGATGGATTAATAAAAATGGTTACAAGAACGGTGGCATAAACATGATTACAGCATCAACCCCCCCACCCACACATTAGTATTAAAATGAAAAAGAATCATTGACCTGAAAGCACTAATGGTCTTTCAAGATTACTCCTACTGTATCTGTGACTGTCTCTCTTAGCCTTTAAGTTCTTCTCTCTTTCTTCCTGGCTTGTAATCATATCAATTTTATTTTTTATTTATTTTTTTTTTTTTACAATCTCGTTTGATGGCTTTCTTTTTTTTGCTAAACTTCAATGACATTAAACAAACTAAGTACATGGTGAGCAATCCCCCTTACAAACCGACTCAAGAGAACCGGGAAGATTACTTCTATTGAAACAAAACGGATGGGGGGAAGTGAGTGCAAATCTAGCAGCTGCATGTGCTGCTGAATTGCTGTTCCTCCTAACCCATCTAAATTTGCAAGAAACAAAATAAGGCAGTAAACTAAAAATGTTACTAACAGAGGTGCTAATGCTCCAGTCAGGAGCGAAGTCAGGTGATGAAAGAGCATTGAAGCACACTTGTGCATCCCCTTCAATAATGATAGACTTCCAATGTTCTTGTATTGCAAGGTGGACTGCCCACAGAGTAGCCGCTGCTTCTGGCTGAGATGGTGCACAAAGATGATAACCAGATCCCCAAATAAACAGAATCTCACCAGCGTAATTCCTGGCAACTACAGCTAAAGCAGATCTGGAGTTGTTCAGTGCGGCATCTACGTTGAGCTTGATCCAGCCTAGGGGGGGAGGGGTCCACTCAGAACTGGGTTGCACAAAAGGGGTAGTATTCAAGACAGAGAAGGTCTTAGACAGCTCTACAAATCTTGAAAGCACAATATGCTTCGACTTGTGAATATTGGCATTACCTTCTTGGAATTGGATCAGGTTCCTTGTCCTCCAGATCTCATCAATAATTATCGCCATTTTGAGTGAAATTGTCCATTGATCATGAGCTGGGAGTGGAGAGCTTGGGGGAGATATAATGAGCTTAACAATATCCTCATTGGAAACAACGGAGGAGCCATTAAATCTAATACCCTAGCAAGCTGAATCCCAAAGAGCCCTCGAAAATGGACATTCGAAGAAGAGGTGTACACAAGTTTCCTCTCCAAAGTTACATAAGATGCATGTAGGATCAATATGATTAAGCTCTCAGTTTAGATTCACCTTCGTAGGGAGGGCGTCTACTCCAATCCTCCACAACAACATCTTTAGTCTCTCAGGCAGCCTTGCTTTCCACAGCTTCTTCCAGCGGCTGTTTTGAGGGTTATTACTGATAGCGGGTCTGAAGGACAAATCATGGACAGATTTGACGGAGAACATACCCTTAGAATCTGGCACCCAAATGAGCTTGTCTTGCCGGGATTATAAAGAATTGGGATAGCTAAAATAGCTTTGGTTGACTCAGTAGAGAACAAATTGGAGATCATACTGAAGTTCCAGGAATTAGAGCGTTGATTGATCAGCTGAAATGCTTTCAGAGGGTGTTGAGTGAATGTGTTCACTCTGGGTTGAGGCTTGAAACCTTCTAGCCATGGGACCCACGGATTTGTCCAGACATTAATTGTTCTGCCATCACCAAACTGATAGCATGCTCCTTTTTCAACAAGTTTTTTGGCACGCTCAATTGCTCTCCATGTAGGTGAAGCTGTTTTGGGTGGTTCAACTCGGAGCCAGTCATTGCTAACTTTGTACTTTGCACAGAGAAGATCCATACAAATGCTCTTCACACCTGAACAAACCATCCATACTAGTTTAGCAAGGAGGGCTGAGTTCATTTCCTTGGTTTTCTTGAAGTTGAGACCGCCTGCACATTTAGGACGACACAGAACATCCCAAGCCTTCCAAGCTAAAAATCTACCTTCTTTTTCCTTTGGTTTCCACCAAAACCTCCTAGTTAAGGAATCAAGCTTATCACAGGTCTTCTCAGGGATATTAAAAGAGGAGAGAGTGTAGTTTGGTAATGCTTGGGCAACTGAATTAATGAGGGTACACCTGCCTGCCCAGGAGAGACAACGGCTTCTCCATCCTGACAGCTTAACTTCGAGCTTTTCTTGAAGGAATTTGAAATCCTTTGATGGGGATCTAGATAGGAACAGGGGTGCTCCTAAGTATATAGCTTCCTTTTTGAGGTTCCTCATTTGGAATTGGTGCTTTATGGCTCTTCTACTTGACGAACAGGTATGTTTGGAAAAGAATATTCCAAATTTGCTTCTATTTATACTTTGACCAGACCAATCACAATACCTGTCAAGGCATTTCGTCAAGATTTCCGCATCATTTCTAGTGGCTTTTGAGAAGAGGACAATATCATCTGCGTATATAACATGTGTCACAGCGGGTCCTCTAGCGCTTGCCTTGGCTCCGCTAATGTTTCCGGAGCAAAGTTCCTTATCCAGCATTCTTGAAAGAACCTCCTGCCCTAGAATGAATAGGTATGAAGAAAGAGGATCTCCTTGCCTCAAACCCCTACTAGGTTTAAATTGTTCAGACTTGCCACCGTTAACAAGAACTTCGAATGACATTGATGAAATGCAAGCTAAAATCCAACTTATAAAGCCCCTGTCAAATCCAAAATTGGTGAGCACAGTTTGGATGAAGCGCTAGTTAACTCTGTCATAAGCCTTTTGGAGGTCCAATTTAATAGCCATGAAACCCGTTTTAACTTTCCTGACCTTGAAGCTGTGTAGAAGCTCATGAACAACAACCTGATTTTCTGCAATCCATCTTCCTGGAATAAATGCGGATTGGCAAGGAGAGATGAGCTTGTGGAGCACAGGTCTAAGTTTGGCAACCAATAGCTTTGAGATGATCTTATACACAACGTTGCAAAGGCTGATAGGGCGGAAGCTATTCACAGAGGAGGGGTTCGAAATTTTAGGAATGAGCATGATGAGAGAACTATTCACCTCTTTAGGCAACCTTCCAACCTCGAAGAATGAGGTTACTGCTTGTGTAACTGACTCACCAACAATATGCCAAAACTCTTTATAGAACAGCACCGGGAAACCGTCTGGACCAGGTCCTTTCATATCTTGCATTTGAAAAAGAGTGGCCTTGATCTCATCGGGTGTTGGGATACTTCTAAGGGTAGCATTTTCCTCTTCAGTGATACAGGGGAGTATAAGATTTTCCAAGTGATCCGGGAAGGAAACTACTTCTTTTGTGAACATACTTTTAAAGGAGTTGAAGAACAGAAGTCTAATATCCTTCGAACTAGTGACCCATGAGCCATCACCAGATTTGATAGCATCTATGTTATTATGCCTTTCACGGATTATAGTGGAGAGATGAAAAAACTTTGTATTTCTGTCCCCTTCTTTCAGCCATAATTCTCTAGATTTTTGTTTCCAGAGTATTTCGCACCTTGTGAACCATTCTGATAGTTCCAATTGAAGTCTCTTCTGCTTTGCCATTGTTCTCAGAAGGTGGGTTTTTTTGAATGTCAGATATCTTATCCATCAATCTCTTGATTTTATCTTGACAATGCTCGAAAACTTCCTTCTTCCATTTCCGAAGAGCTGTTCTTGTTGTGGCCTGCCTTTTACACAATCTAACTAGTGCGGATCTTGTTCTTGACTAATCTTTGATGAATAGAAAAGCCAAGAGAAAAAAGGGGGGGGGGGGGGGGGGGAGATTATTTCAATTTGGATAGATTCTGAAAATGGCCCGTACACCAGTTCATTTCACTTTTAATGGAAGAAAGTGGAATGCAACTACCATTCGATGAAGAAGAGAGAGAGGTTGGCAACTGTAAACGACTAACTTTTGAGAAGAAGAAGAAGAAGAAATGACAGGTAAGCTTTTTAAGGGAAGGCAGAACCAGAGTCCTATGCGATTCAATAGGATGTGATCTTAATGCTGAAGGCTTCCTTGTTTATATATACTATAGCTAGGAAAGTGAACACGTGAAAGGATACACGGTATGTTGCATGCACCAAGATATGTTTCACATAATAACTGATATGTACAAATATGATGAACATCTTGAGTTTTTTCACATAACAAGTAACTCCGTAAAAAATTCCCTTGTAGTGAAACTTGAATTACAAAAAAGTGCATCCATGTACAGAGAGCTTCCTCATTTTCTTCATGATTAATTCAAGTATCAATATATACCTATTGATGGCTTCACTAATATTGGGTTAAAATTCTTTTTCAAATTATGTGAAGGAGCTTAAGATAACAAAAATAGTTTAAGACAAGGATCATAAACAAGTCAGTTTCAATTCTTAAACATCCAAAGCAAGCAATAGCCACCGTTTAGCCGGTTTGTCAATGAACATTGATCTTTTGAATGTTTTCAATAAGATGTGGGAATGGAAGATTTAAAATGTATATGAAATATCTTTAGCATAAATAGATCACAATTGACAAATTAAGATTTTTTTTTTGATAAGTAACAAATTAAGATTTTTTATAAAAAAAAAAATTTGAAAAGAAAAAAAAATCCATGAAGAGCATTCAGTAAAAGTGTAAGAATATGAAGTTAAAAAGAAGTCACCATAACATTATCAAGAAAGAAAAAGTTGAGTACATCTATCTATAAAATGTAATTTATAAGTGGCAGGAAACATGAAATTCACACAATCCATTTATCTTTAAGCACTTGATAATTAAGCATGCAAAAGTTAATAACCAACATGAAACAGTTTGTTTTTTTGTTTTGTTTTTTGTTTCACAAGTATAATAAAATAGATAAATGATAAGTTATCTATTTTAAATATAAAGCCACTCAATTCAGGTAATCAATCATAAATAAGAATTTAAAGAACAGTGTCATATATATTCACATCCAAATCATAATCAATGCCAAGTATATATGAATAACAAAATGGAAAATCATAAAAATAAGGATTAAAATAGAATGTTACCTTGCCTATTGTTGTTCCTCTTTAATTTTTCTCAGTAACTGCACAGTTGGGATTTTTTGTCATTCAAAACTACACTCTCGACATAATAATCAACATAAGTATGATAATATCCAGCATTCCCAATATCTTTAATCTCTTGGGTCTCAAGGTCTCGCGAGATGAATTTTGTGTCATTCATTTTCAATATAACCTCACCACTCTTCCTAAAACCTTTTGCACTTGGTCTGTAATATCTGAGATAGTTCATAGAAACCTCTTGATACAAGGCAAGGGAATTCCCATATGCTGAAATAGTTGAGGGCAAGTTACGTTCATTTTCGGCAAATTTTGGCAAATAGTTGAGGGGCTATCTCACTGAAAATCTCATCCTCCAAATCAATTACCATAACAAACTTGATAAGTATATTGTCTTTAGTTCTTCTGGAAGCAACCCAATGCAGAGCCCCATTGACAGAAGCATGTGGGTTACCGTAGCATTCAGTACTTGTGGGAGGCAAGGCTGTAGTAAGCGTTTTCCATTCAGCAGTGGCAAGTGAGTAAACCTCAACCTCAAGCTTGGGTGGAGACGCGCTTTTTCTATCTCGAAAACTCAGAATCCTCGCCACCTTATAGTCACTGGTTTTGGAACCAATTCCAAACCCAACAGAAACACTGTATCTGAATGGTGGGATATTGGGTAGAGGTAGAGCTTTACTCACTTGGACGAACTTTCTGATGATGAAAGTGTCGCAACATATATAATTGGCAAGGCAGATGAGGCCGTCGCAAGTACCCACCACACGGAATCTTTCCTGACCATGGAGAAGAGGGAAGTAAAACTTGGTGTATTCATTGAAATCTCGGTTGTCGTCCCAATGCAAAGCGTAGTGCTCTTTTCCTTGTTCGTGGGGGATTTTATATACTTGCCAGGCGGTCTTAGAGTAGAGGCTGAAAAGGAGGTATTTGGTGGTGGAATGGCGGAGATGGTCGGAAATGAAAGAAGGGTTTTGGATTAGAGATTTCCATGTTTTGCAAACAGAGATGCAAGTTATGATGGATTTGATGGATAGTCGTATGATAATATCGAGGAGGATTTCGGGAGGCAGAGAGTGAGAGTCCCACATGATCGCTTCTTCAGGGAAAGATCTGGAGAATTCAACATATTTTTATTTTTTACCGTTGTTATTGATTGAAAACCTTTTCAAAGGTGATTATGACACAGTGCAATGGATATTAAAGGTTTTGATTGGTTTAATGGATATTGTATTATTGTTGTAGAATGGGTCGTATAGTGGCTTCAAGGGTGCAGAAACTAAATTAATATCTAACTTTGGGAAGAAACTAAAATCATATGTGCTGAATATACACTGAAAAATGTGAAAGAAAAATGGGCTATTGTTGAGGATGGGAAGACTCAGCCTCTAAGTTAAAGGTGAAAGGTTTTCCTCTTTCCAGAAGTCCTGCACTATCTACAGAGGCAATGATATTTTGGCTCAGGTACAAATAATTGATAAATGTTGCTAGCATTGAAAACTAAAGCCTCAATGATTCAGATTTGCTTTGTGTTCTGTGGAATTTACTGAAAAATGCAACAAAGATATATTGTTTTAAGCCTGATCAGTAACTTTGCAGAACCATATTTTGTTATTTACCAGAGGTTTAAGTACATGATTAGTGTGTGTGATTTGTGTATAGACTAGAAATTATTGAAGATTTTTAACAACAACATACATTTGATGACTGGACAAAGAAATATGTACTTGGTACAAACTTAATAGCATTGCCCAACACTCTCCTTTTTTTTTTTTTTTTTTTTGCTAAGAGCTCAACAAATTGCTTAGTTAGCTATACTAAGATAAGATACATGACTTTTGCTTTTATGTTATGAACTTTTAAACCATGATTTCTTTTGTGGCCTTAATTTATCTTGTTGATCTCTTGACTTGAACAGTTGAAATACATTACTCTTGCCAGGGAATTAGTTATATGTATAGGTTACAGAATGACATGATTTTTAGGTCTTGTTCATCTCTCAATAGATTCATCTAATTTCTCATGCATGATTTTTATTTTTATTTTTATTTTATTTTATTTTTCGTTCCTTAAAGTTATGTCTCATAGATTTGTTAAGAGCCACTAGCTGCTGCAATGTAAGTGTTGTAGATTGGTTATATTTTTTTTCTCTTAATTTTATAAGTACAATCTTATTCATTGTGGTTTTCAACATAAGGTCTCACTCTTATGTTTTGATGCAGGTACAGGTTGCAGCAGTTTATGCTAAAAGGAATAAATTTCGACTAACCATATTTCCTGGATCTGATGATCATGCTTTGGTTGCGGCATTAGTTGTAATATTTCTAGATTGAAGATAATGGAATGGTTGTAATATTTCTAGATTGAAGATAACACTTATGATAAAGCACCCTCCATAGTGCTATGTTTTAAGAATTAGTCATGGTTGTATTTAAGCTACAACTTCAACAATAAAAGGCAGCAAATATTTTCCATTTAAACTATTCTCTTCTCGTCTATTAATTTCTTGGAGGGTTGTCACCTTGAATACAACTAATTCCTTTCAAACTCACCGGTTCACAGCACATAGACTCTGGGGTATAGAACTAGACCAATTCTGATTAATCTACAAACAATAAATCGACAGATTCTAGAGGATCCACACAGCTATATGATAAAATAATATAATTAATTAAATAAAAATCAAGCTTCCAATAATCTGCACCAAGTCATGTGCACATAAAGACAGCATTGTAATTTGTAGGGAAATTAATAAACACAAATAGAGTTTTCTTGGTTTCCTATCAAATGTGAACTAGGAATGCAGAAAAAGTGGTACCATTTTGCACCACATACTTTATCTCTCACAATAGGCAAAATAAATTCAGCCTAAATTGTATCTATAAACTTTATATCAAACAATAACTTAATGCATTTCAAATGGTACAACAATAAGAAATAGTCATCAATCTGTCAATGGTTTGACAATAAAAAAAACCAGCTTCAATCTGCCAATGGTCTAACAATAAAAAAATAATAAAAAGTTAACAATTTGCCAATGGTTCTGAAAAACCAGCTTTAATCTGCCAATGGTCTAACGATTTAAAAAAAAAAAAATGCTAAAAAGTTAACAATTTGCCAATGGTCTAACAATAAAAAATAGTCTTCAATCAGCCAATGGTCTAACAAAAATAAATGGTCTTCAATCTCTAACAAATAAATTTGCATAGTCTTCAATCTCCACCCAAAATTCTTGCACCCTAACTCCAGTCTATTTAGTGCTTTTGCCAATATGATGCTCTTCTTGGATAACATCAGAAGTAGCTATTGAAACCTGTAAATAATAGCAAAGAATAATTGTCACAAACTGTAAACAAATTTATGTGCCTACAAGATTGACAAATTATAGTGGAATGTAACATATCTTACTTTATTTAGGCTTCCAAGTGATTCAACTTGTCTCGCCTCACAAACCTTTTTTTGTAAGCCACTGGCATGTTTTTTAGCATGTGTTGTTTTGCTTCGAGATTTACCATTTTTCTTCTCTAATGCAAATTTCAACCTTTTCTTTGGATGCCCAACAATAGGTTTTGTTTTAATCCTACATATGCTATCACCTTGTAAAACATCTGTAGTAACATCACCATGGACCTCTGTGCAACTTTCCATATTATTCGAATGACATTTTTTTCTTATCTCTTGCAATTCCTTCATTAATTTTTCAAAAGATTCTTTGGTATGTTCATACATTATCTCATTCTCTGCTGCAAGTGTAGAAATTTCACGAGCATTGTGGCTCAAATAAGAGTAGCGTTTTCCTATTGACTCTTGAGCATTACCTTTAATATCAATGCCATGATAGTCCTTGATAGAACCAACCTTTGCATCTTGCGTCCATCTTTTCAATACATAATGAACGGGAAGTCTCTTAACATTTTTATGTTCAAGAACTTTCAAAGTATGGGCACACAGAATTCCTACAAAGCTGAACTTCTTACAACTGCATTCCACCGAAGTAGTTGAGGCTTCATATTTAACTAGGTGCTCTTGAATTCTTTGACTATATTTGACCTTGTATTCTATGATAGTATCGGATTTATTAGCCTTGTAAATAGTACAATCAGCAATCTTCATATATTCATCTTGAAACATTTGAAAAATTTCTGGGGAGTATAGCTCTATAACATGTCTCAACATCTCTACATTAGATTGTAAAATCGGTTTTGCTTGCCTCATTTTGAACTCTGCCTGTAGTTCTTGATGTCTCTTATCACCAAAACTCTAGAGTAATGTTCTGAAAAGCGCACAAAATCATGTTTTGGTTTCAAATATTTCTTTAACATATTGTTTATTGACTCACTACGTTGGGTGCTTTTCATATCAGCAGTGAACATGTGTCAACCATATACAATAGCCCATTTTTCTTTCACATCAAATATGCTACGCAACCATTTATTATCAGTAAGACCATATTCCTTAAGCATATAATCCCATGAAACAAGCCATTCATCTTCATCTTCATACTCGTATAAACAATCACTAAAATCTTTTGCAAATTGCTTAGATGAATGAAATACATGATGTAGATTCTTAGCAGCATTCTGATAAATATGCCATACAAACAAACAATGATTAGATTTAGGAAATACCTCTGTTATTGCTTTAGCCATTGTAGCAGATTGATCTGTAAGTATAGTTCTTAGCTGCTTTCCTGACATTGCAGTTAAAAAAGTTTCAAACAACCACTTAAATGACTCTATAGTCTCATCATAAAGTAAAGCTGCACCGAAGATAATTGATTGTTTGTGATGATTAACCCCAATGAATGGAGCAAAGGGACGATCATATTTATTTGTTCGATAAGTTGTGTCAAAACAAATAACATCTCCAAAGTTCCCATAATCAACTATTGATCTAGAATTAGCAAAAAAAATGTTTATGATTTGACCATCATCATCAACTTGTATTGAATAAAAATAAGATGGATTTGCCAATTGCATCTTATGAAAGAACTCCATCATTGCAGGTCCATCTCCTTTCTTTAAAGCCATCCTCCTCTCATTATGTACATGATTCTTATAGTCAACATCCATAAACCCAAGATTTTCACGACCCCCAGCTTGCATGCTCAATAATTCAATGGTTTGTTTTAGTGATATTCTAGACCTCTCTGCATCATTTGTAATGGCCTTTTGAGAAAGTGAAATTTTTCGCTTCGATCTTAACATATGTTTCATTGGCGAAGGAGCAAACTCATGATTATGTTGGCCGTGAAAAGAAACAACATGTAACATGCCATCCTTTTGAAGATGATAGGTCATCTGTGCTAAACAACCTGTTCGTGAAATTGGACGATGATAAGATGCATTTTCGCGATGTTTGTCAAAAACTCGTTCACCCTCTTTTGAGCAACTAAATGTTCTCCTTATAATTTGCCCCACATTTCCTCGCTTTACAGAATGTTTTCGTACACTAAAGCCGATTCGGTGAGCATAGTCTTTGTAAAATTCATATGCACTATCATCACAATCAAATTTCATGCGAATTGCTGGAGTATTTGATTTGTTTGGACTTCCAAGAGTAATTTCTACTTTAGCCTTCTCTTGTTGATTAGGTATCCAACCAATGAATTCATCTTCCAACACAATTTCTGGAACTTCTACAATTTCTTTGCTATATTTACTTGGAGTATTTGATTTGTCTGGGCTTCCATGAGTAGGTTCTACTTGAGCCTTCTCTTGTTGATCAGCTATGTAACCATTCAATTCATCTTCCAATAAAATGATTTGACTAGTATCCATCATCTATAGTCAAAACACATATTCAAAATCAAATCAGAAAAAGGAAAATTTTATAAACAATATTAAATATGTAGTATTCCAATATTTTGGACCCATTAAAGAATACTATTAATGAATTACTTAAAAACATTACAGTTTTAGAATGTCTAAGTCTAGAAGCCTATAAAGTTTACTTACCCTTAGTTGCTTATATTTTTTTAAAATCAAGTCAATATGAAGAAGAAAAACAAATTTTTTTAGATGAATCAAAGATAAATTCAAATTTAAATGAAAAAGGAATACAATTTCTACAACTCAGCTAAATTTAGTATCACAAAAACTACAACAAAACCACAGTACAAGACAGCAAATAACAGCACTATTACACATTAGAGAAGAAGAAATACTTCCTCGTTATGTATACAAAATAACAAACCATCATTGAGGCTTCAGTTTTCAATGCTAGCAACATTTATCAATTAAAAGTTCAGTGTATATGATTTTAGTTTCTTCCCAAAGTTAGATATTAATTTAGTTTCGGCACCCTTGAAGCCACTATACGACCCATTCTACAACAATAATACAATATCCATTAAACCAATCAAAACCTTTAATATCCATTGAATTGTGTCATAATCACCTTTGAAAAGGTTTTCAATCAATAACAATGATGAAAAATAAAAACATGTTGATTTAGTCATTGTTTCAAATAGTTGTTGGGCATTGAAAAACAGTTGGTGGCATTGAAAAATAAATGCAGAAAGGAATAAAAGAAAGAGAGAGAGAGAGAGACTCACGTGGTAGATTAGGGGGTGACCAGTAGTGAGAGGGATTTGGTTTTCGGGTTTGGAGAGAAGCCACAGAGAGAGAGAGAGAGAGAGAGAGAGAGAGAGAGAGAGAGAGAGAGAGAGAGAGAGAGAGAGAGAGAGAGAGAGAGAGAGAGATAGAATACGTATCTATTTTAGTTTTTTATTTTTTTTAATAGGTGGTGTAGTTAACTAGGGTTATTTGGGTTAAGTTTACTTAAGTAATCATGTGCAATGCACATACCATTTTTTACACATGTCAATTTATTAAAACAGTTTGTAGCCTTAGGCTACAAATGGTTTTGTAGCTAAACTTTGTCCTTAATTTAATTGTGGTTCAATAGAGTCTGTTACGACTGAATAAGAGATTTGGAGTTTGATCACCGCCTACTCCATAAATTAATTGGTATCTTGATTTGATGATAAAAAGTTATTATCAGGAGCGGACGCCCCATAGATTAAAGCTCTCTAAGAAAAAAAGCTATTAATTTAATTTGTTTTCATTTATCCCTCTTCTCTAGGCCTAATTTATATTTATATACCCTATCGGTACTAAATTGTGAGCACTAGCAATAGAGGATGTAAAAAAACATATATTTTACATTCTCAAACACTACTTTATTTATTTTACCATCTTATTTTACAACTCACCTAACATCTCAGTTTCTATTTTTAGATATAACTCATTCAAATAATATAAATTATACCAACAAATAATATAAAAAATAATACAACTCTTCCATCTCTCCACCTTTTTGTCTTTCTCTCTCTCCACCAAACCTACACACTACTTAAAATAATAATATTTAAGTTTACCACCCAACTACAATAAGTTGCAAATATGCAAACTTACTGTATCAAGGTGGCATATATTTATACAACTACATGCCCCAATGGAGTGAGTTTTTAGTGAATATGGTTGTAAAATAGCAACTTGGGGTTTTACACCCCCAATGCTAGTGCTCTTAGCATTCACATCAAGAGTGCTAAAAATGCTAAAATGCCATTTAACAACCTACACACAAAAATACCTACTACATTAAAGCTCTCAAATGTTAAAAATTCTGACAGTTAGCTACAGTGAGTTGCCAACAAATATTTATTTAATCCCTCAAGCGTGCCTCTAAGTTTCTCCTTCTCTCTCTTTCTCACACTAAACCCTGTTCCACATCTTTTTAGTTGGTTCTCCCTCAACCCATCCCTTCCTTTCTCCCATGCCTAAGACCAAACCCAAGCTTGAAACTCTTTGACCAGCGTGGGCATCAATGTCGAGGTAAGATCAGCGTGAAGATCGGTGTGGGTCTTCGGCGTGGAATGGTGGTGGTTGTTTGGGTTTTGTGGGTGGGTTTTTGTTGGTTGTGGTATGGGTGGGTTCATTGTCGTTGGTGATGGTTGTGACTGTTATGGCTGTGGCTAGGGTGGCTGGTGGCAGTGGGTGTGGGTGTGGGTTTGGGTTTGAGTTTGTGATTTGATTTTGGGGTTATGATTTGGTTTTGGGTTTTTTTTTTTTTTTTTTGTTTGTGATTTTGGTGGTTGGAGGTTGAGGGTTGAGGTTATGGGTGGCGATGGTGATGGCTGTGGTAGTGGGTGTGGTTTGGGCGGTGGTGGCTAGTGGCAGTGGGTTGGGTGTTTTTTTTTTTGGGAGAAGAGAGATACACGTATAAAAAGAGAGAGGAAGAAAGAGAGAGGTAGAGATGGGATTGAAATTAAAAAATAATTACAAAATAATAAAGAAATAATATTTGAACGAAGTGGTCAAAAATATAAAACTTTTGATATTGGGTATATTATAAAGTGGGGTGTTAAAATAGATAAATAGTGTTTTGAGTTGCTAAATGCTATATTTTTTAGCATTCTTGATGTGAGTGATGCTTCTATTCCAGTCAAAAAATAAATTTCTTAATATAATTTTCACTTTATTTAAAACTAGTTTGTAGTGCCGTGTATATATATGAGTACAATTAAAAATAATCACAAGTATACAGTTCAAATTATACATTTTTTTGAGAAGAGGTTTAAATTATACATGATATTAGTTTACATTTTTTTTAAACCATAAATTTCTAAAATATGTAATGGTTTCTCTCTGTCTCTCTGTCTCTCTATATATAGAATTTGATTGGATTTAGACGCTTCAGTTTTTGCACCTAATAATTCACTTACAACAAAAATTAAAAACTTAGATGGATACATGATGGAAAATTGGACTTCAATTGAAAATTCAATTTAAAATCTAACTGGACTTGGAATTTTCAATTTTTACAGTCAATACTCACTTTGCACAAAATTAAAAATTAAACCGGATATGTGGTGCAAAATTGAGAATCCTATTAAAATTTAATTAGATTTTCTTTGAATTTTAGCTATTATTATATATATATATATATATATATATATATATCAATACCTCTCATTCGCTAAAGTTTAAATTAGGGAGGGTAGTTTTAGAAACTTGTACATTTTTATGTAAAAAACAATGCATTAAAGATATTTCTTTAAAAATGTAGATTTTCTAAACAGGCCTAATAAAATGGGACAGAGGTAGTAAAAAAAAAAAAAACTCGATTCGATTCAAATTTTTTTTTTTTTTTTTTTTTTTGAGAAAGAAGAAGTTCATTTATATTATTCCAAAGAAACATAAAATTAGTTTGGACAAAATGAGAAATTGATGGTGGAACATCCTCCATCCATACAAGTTAAGCACTAATCTCGCCAAACCATGTGCCACTTTGTTACCCTTTCTCTTTGTATGAGAGTAGGATAATTCTGAAAAGCTCTTCTCTAATAGCTTAGCATCTTCAACGAGTTAACCATATGATGCTAATCTTGCATTGTTGAACCTTAATGCTTCCGTAACCACACTCAAATCCCCTTCAATCACAATTCTATCCACACCAACTTCTGCGGCAAACTCAATGGCTCGGGTTGCTGCCATAGCTTTGATCTCCACCAGTTTGTAAGCTTGACTGAGATTTTGAGCAAGTGACGCGATAACCAAACCATCATGATTTCTGATAACACCTCCTATACTTGAACAATTTGAGCTTGTACAAACAGCTCCATCATAATTGACTTCGAAGGAACTAGGAGGAGGGGTCTTCCACTTTATGCCACTGGGTTGTGCAGTCCGTATACGTGTGGTTGGCTGGGCAACAACGAATTCAGATAGCCATTCTGCAGCAACCCGAGACAGCTGATCAATAGGATGGTGGGGCTGTTGATTTCGCACCTTGTTTCGCTGCTGCCAGATACACCACGCTGTCACTGAAAAAGTTTCAGCTCGCTTGCCATGATCAAAAATCTAGTTCAGTAGCTCCCTGAAGTTTTGGAAATGTACCCAAGACCTGAAATTCCATTCTGTAGCATCCCACACCCCATCCAATTCGGGACATGACCAAAGTGCATGAAGCATTTCTTGAGATGTTGAACACCTGTCACAGTGATGATCAGTGAGCACCTGTCGACGAACCAGATTGCATTTCGTTGGTAGAGAGTTTCTACAGGCACGCCAGACCAGATGAAGTGTTTCACCTTGTTTGGAACATCAAGAGCCCAGATTTTTTTTCCAAAGAGATTGAGCAGGGTCTGGTGGATCTGGATGAGCGAAACCAGCACCTTGATTTTTTAAAATTGGTACCTGGACTTGCAAGAGTATTGCCCATACTCAACTCTAGGCCAAAACACTGAATCTTTGGCTGCATTTTTTGCTAAGGGAATTCTTTTGATTAATTCCGCCTCTTGTGGAGCAAAAATCCCATCAATCATTTCATGATTCCAAGTTCTATTGTTCTGATTAATCAAGCATTCCACCGTTGCTTCTTCCATTAAATCCAGGATAGGGGATGGAATTTTGGTTGGGTGTTTTGTAGGTAGCCAGCAGTGCTGCCAAATTTTGATGGACTTTCCATCGCCAACCCTCCAACAAGCGCCTTCTAGAAGCACATCTCGCCCTTTGAGGATGCTTCTCCATGCATAAGAACTTGCCTTTGACTCCTTTGCATCCAAAATAGAGCAATTTGGAAAGAACTTTGCTTTGAAGGCTCTATGGAAGAGAGAATCAGTGTTGTTGAGGAGGCGCCATGTTTGCTTAGCAAGTAGAGCATCATTGAATAGGATTAAATCTTTGAAGCCCATTCCCCTGACAAACTTGGATTTTGTTAACTCCTCTCATTGGATCCAATGAATTTTTCTTCTCTCCCCACGTTGTCCCCACCAAAATTTTTTCACCATGGCTTCAATTTCATGACACAACCCTATTGGCAATTTGAAGCAACCCATTGTAAAAGTTGGAATGGCTTGAATCACAAATTTAATGAGCACTTCTCTCCCAGCTTGTGAGAGTAATTTTCCCTCCCACCCTTGTAGCTTTCTCCAAACTCTTACTTTGATGTAATTGAAACTTGCACGCTTTCTCCTCTCAATCAAAGATGGCAGCCCCAAATACTTCTCATAAAAATTTATTTCTTGTACTCCAAGAAGGTTTTTTAAGGCATTTTTCATTGACGAAGGAGTCGCCTTACTGAAAAAAAAAGTGCTATTTTTTCCTTGTTTATTTTCTGCCCCGATGCCGTCTCATACATATCCAACAAATTTAGAATTTTTTGGCATTATGATTTATTTGACTTGCAAAATAACAAACTATCATTTGCGAAGAACAAATGGGTTAGTTTAGGACCATCCTTGCATATAGAAAAGCCCCTCAAATCATCATCAGCTGCTACTTTTGTGATAAGCCCATGCAGTCCTTCCGTACATAAAAGGAATAGGAAGGGGGATAGTGGGTCCCCTTGTCTAATCCCTCTAGTAGGCTGGATAAGCCCATGGGGTTCATCATTCACCAAAATCGAATAAGTAACTGTTTTAACACAAATCATCATTAGATTAATCCACTTGTCACAGAAACCCATTCTCCTCATAATACTTTCCAAATACCCCCATTTAACCCTATCATTGGCTTTACTCATATCCAATTTTATCGCCATGAAACCATCTCCCTTGGATTTATAATTTTTCATACAATGCAAGGTCTCAAAAGCTATAAGGATATTGTCAGATATCAACCTATCTTTTGCAAAAGCTGATTGATTTTCAATAATAATGGTTGGTAAGAATTTTTCAAGTGGTTTGCTAAAACTTTTGAAAACACCTTGTACAAGATATTGCACAAACTAATAGGCCGAAACTCAGTGACTAATTCAGGACTATCAACTTTAGGGATGAGAGTGATAAAAGTATGGTTAACAGGTGAAGGTAGAGTACATGAATTAAGCCATAAGAGGATAGAACTGGTTACATCACCCTTAACCGTTTGCCAAAAGTGCTTGTAAAACAAGGGCTGCATTCCATCGGGACCTGGTGCCTTCAAATGAGCCATTTGCTTAAGGGTTGCCACAACTTCCCACTCATGAAAAGTACCAACCAAATTAGCATTCATGGATTCGGTCACCATTGGAGGAATATTTTGGATTGCTTCTTGAACTCTTTGAGGGTTTGAATTGGTGAACATCTCAATATAGTACCGAATGAAGCATTGTCCAATATCCCTCAATTGATTCACCCAACTTCCATCCTGAACCTGAATACCCATTATAGAATACCTTCAAAATCTCTTTATGGCCTTGCTATCAAAATACTTAGTATTGTTGTCCCCATTGTTCAACCATAAGACCCTTGATCTCTGATTCCACATTCTAACCTCTCTATCAAGCAAAACATTTATCTCACCCTTCAATTTTCGAACTAAAAAATTATCTCCACTCACCATTGCTATTCTTTTTGCTTTTGCCAGTTGTTCTTTTTTTTTCTCCAACTGTTTTCGGACATTCCCAAAACAATTGTTATTCCACCAGGTAAGGTATTTTTCACACTTTGCCACTTTTTGTAAAATTATGTTATCAAAATTCTGTCCCTCCAAATGCCTCCATGTTGCTTCTACGGTTTCCCACATCTTGAATCAGACAACTACATCTCCTCAAACCTGAATATTTTCCGCCTTACAGGAATCTCCAAACCAAATAGATTGAAAAATAGGGGTAAATGGTCCGAAGTGTTGCATGAAAGGTGGTGTACTTTGGCCCCTGGGAATTTCAGAAACTAGCTATTATTCGCCAAGCCCCTATCTAATCTCTCCCAAATAGACACCCCATTATCGAAATGTTTGCTCCAAGTGTATTTAGAGCCAACGAACCCCATGTCCGTAAAGCTACATTCATCGATTACCTCCCTAAATAACTGCATTCGATTGTGGCTTTGCAAGGCACCCCCCAATTTTTCATCTTGACCAATAATCTCATTGAAATCCCCTGCACATAACCATGGTTTGTTTATGCTTCGGCTAAGTCTTCTCAGTTTCTCCCATGCCTCACCTTTTCTTGCTGTTTCTGGTTCACCATAGAAGTCAGTAAATCTCCATTCATCATCCCCACCAGCATTGATTACCGCATCAATATAGTATCTATGAGAATCCACCGCATCTAATCTGACGGAGTTTCTCCAAAATAAAACCAATCCGCCACATCTAGTTGTTCTTGGCACCACCCACTTGTTATTTGATTCAATTAGTCGGCAAAATTATATGACCAATAATTATCTTACAATGTAGACATCTAATGTTATGTTCATACACACACGGAAGCTCGGAAATAAAAAGGGAAAGAAATGAAAAGAAAACATGAGTTCTTCCCCATGACAATTTTGATATCCAATTTTCTATAAAATATTAAATGAAAAAAAAAAAACATAAACAGAAACTTCTTCTTTAAAAAAAAAAAAATGCAATTGAACCCATTGAAATAATATGAATATTATTCAAAAAAAAAAAAAAATTTGGTTGCAAATCAAAATTCATAAATAATTTTAAAATTTTCACATAATAAGTAATCCAACTCTTAATGAAAGTTCAAATATGTGTATAAACACCCTTGAACGTTTAGACCACCAAATACAAAATAACCAATTCAAGTTTTATGACAAACAACTAGTGTGCGGAAAATGAACATAAGCTATAAACAGAATTGGAAATCAATCTAAGCCAATTATAAATCACATCCACAGCAGAAAATAAAAGGCAAAGATAAAGGGAAGAGAGATGCAAACACAAGGACAACACACGATGTGTTATCGAAAAGGAAACCGAAGCCCTCGGCGTAAAACCTCTCCGCCGCCCTCCAAGCGGTCAATAATCCACTAGAAAATGTAGTTGGGATACATGAACAGCAATAGACCCTCCAAGCCTAATCTACCCGATGTACCTAAGCCCTCCAAGCTTCTTGCTCCAATGAGGTTGCGCCGAACCTTTTTCTTTTCTAGCTTACCGGATTCTGCTACTAGACCGTAGCATCCGCCATCCTTGGCATCTTCTAATGCTTCCCAAAGCTCCAAAAACACTCAACACTCTGAATGGGTGTGGGTAGTGTTTGGATAGAAATCTCCTCTCAATAGGTATGACAATGAGAGAGGGAATGAGAAGAGACTACAAAGATTTCTCTAGGAATGAGTAGCTCTCTCTAATTGGGTGGGTGTTTTGAAGAAACCTCTCTTAGGGTTTTTTCTTTCTGAATAGCCACACATATCTTGTGGGAATGAGGGGTATTTATACTGGTGTGAGAATGGAATACGAAGAGTCAGTTTTTCAAAAAAACAGGGCTGGCTGGCGACTTGACCTCGCGACTTGACTGAGTCGCGAGTTTAAGTCGCGAGCTAACTTAATGGCCAGTCTGGATTTTTGTCGTGTAGTGCTCCAGGTGGCGTGACTGTTCATCTCCCCTGCATGCTCTGCACGTGAGCAACTTTTGGCGGCTTGCAAGCCGCGAGCCACCCGTGAGTCCTAGCCGCGAGTCTCTGCTTCACTGCACTGTCTTGAGCATTTCTTCACACTCTCTCACACACTACCCTTACATGATTCCCACCTAAATACAAGGTTTCTAAGTGCTATATTACAAGCAAATTTGTCATGGAATAAAGCCAACACATGGTTGATTAAATTCAACCTTACACTTAATCAGATTATCAAAAAACTTCCTCAAACTAAAATCACAAATTATGTAACTGAAACCCATTGAACTAATATGAAAGAGTAATTGAACCCCAATTCATGATCAGAGTTTCAAGAAATGCTCAACCAATTCACAAATAATTAAAACCCAATTTGTAAAATATTAAAAATCACTTTGCTCAATGGTAAAATCACATGAAGGCAAATGGATTAAAAAATTATAGTTCAAATAAAGGTTGACAAAATAGATTTAAAGAAATTGGTCATATATACAACATTCATCTCAAAATTACAATGATATGGAATGATTGTAACCATCAGCATGAAGGCCTAGGATACAATCGTACAAACAGTCTACGTTAGACATACATACATATATCATATAATAATATAGTAGCAAATTACTTCAATTCAAAGCAAATTGAAGTAGCTAGCTGATGGGGCTCTTAGAAAACAGTCTGACCTACTTAAAAGCCATTATATCTATTTACCAACTAAATTGTCTCACGTCACTAAAGAGAAAATGAGGCATCCATCAGGGAATTTTGTTGCCTTTGCAAAATTCCACCACAATGTTATTCAACAGAAGGAAGATGATGGTTGAATTGCCTCGCTGCAGAATTGATAATAGCTCTCTGATCTTGATGCATGTCGTCAGCTTTTTGTCTTGTGTCTCCCCGTCATGACACCCTACTACCATATTTCCCCCCATCTGTTCTTGCCAACAAAGCACCTTCTGTTCATAGCTAAAGTAGATTCAGAGAAACAATTTTCCTTGCAAATACAACTTCATTTCTAGTAATCCAGATTGACCACATGATGCAGCACATGAAGTAATAAATTCTAAAGAATCAATCTAGTTAGCATTTCTATTGCAAAATCACTCATACACCTAGTGTATTAGTTTTAAGCCCACTACTTAAGCTATACCAAAGAGCTTTAGCAAAATTACGCCTTAGAACAGATGGTCTTGAGATTTAGTATTAGAGGAGCATAATGGATATAAGATTTCAATCAAAGCAATTCCCTTGCCCACTTCAGCCTTAACAGGAAGACCATCAGAGCAAATCTTCCATAGTAAAGTCATAACCTTAAAAGGAAGTTCGAGGTTCCAAATTTTATGAAATTTCCATTTAATTTATTTGGCCTATTAACTTAACAGGTCTTCATTGGGACAGATTAGTTGATAATCTCCTTTAACTTCATAACAACCTGATCTGAAGCCAAAAACTTAAGGAGATGTATATTAAGAATCTGTACCATTCCCACCCCCCCCCCCCCCCCCCCCCCCCCCCCCCCCCCACATAAAGTTCCTTCACCAACTCTGAATTCTATTTGGCTATAGTGCCACCAGTAAGATCAGCAACTAATTAATAAACGCCTCCAGATGACCCACAATTAACTTTATGCAAGATATATGATACATAATATTGCATGATATCCTCAAGAATGTTGCAAAATGTAAAAGTAGCAACTGCTATCATTCAAACAAATGAAATGAGTAGTTCTCGCAGATTTTTTTTGGTTGTAAATCTCATATCTAAATTGCTAAAGAAACATAAAAAAGAACTACATCTTTATTATAATAGTTAAATACAAATCATGTGTTACAATGAACCCATTATGGGTATTTATAATAGGCTAAATCTTAGACTAACCATACACTATCTATGGTTAATAGGCTTGTGGTACAAGTAAAAGATTTGGCTAGGACACAAAGTAGGTAGAGCTTGAGCCTATACTATTGGGCTACTATATCTTTAACATATATCATTTGGAAAAGGTCCTCATTAAATACCTCTCCACTTCCAATCAATTTTGTAAGAAATAGAAACTTGTAGCGGAATATAAGTAATCGGTTTTTCGGCATACCTCTCTTGGCCTAAACCGATGATCACACAGGACTTTGAGATTGTTCTACGCTGTCTAGGGCCAGCCTCCACGTAGACCAGCTATCCAAACACGTTTTGAATTCCAGTTTGTGCAACCCACGAACCAAAAACGTTTCTCCGATGGTGTTGCACACTACTAGAGTGATGCAAACATAACCCACAACCTAAGAGGCTCACAACACTTTGTAAACACTATGAGAAATGCGGAATTCGTTTTTTTTGTACAATGGGTACCACTCTTGGTGTTTATATACACACCACTCCATTAATATTAAGTGGAATAGTGGACTTAGTGGGGTAGAGTAACGGTCTAAACCATTACTCCATAACTCCTAGATGTTACAATCTAAGGTATACAGAAGGACATGCCCACTTTGGATGTCCATCCATATTCTTTTCAGTTTCTAACATCTCCCACTCATCCACTGTGGGCATGGCCCTATTATCCATCTCTCAATGTGTTTCTCAGTGCGTTCATATTGGCAAATAGGTTGTACAACTACCGAGCACACTTGAAAAAAAAACAAATTTGGGAGCACTATACTGAATCTTATACCAAGACCAGCATAGCAACATCCCTAAAATGTCTCGTTATGCCCTAGACATATATTAACACATCGAATCAAGCATCTCTAACCCCTCTTGAGTTTAATACTCAGACTTATGCTTGATCCATCATAACTATCTAGATGTACTCACGATTATTTCACTACCTTAAGCGCTATAACCTGTTAACAGTGAGTACAAATATAAGGATGTGTTAAAAAAAAATAGTCTTCCCTTTGCACTCATGTCCTTCAACTTTGGTCCAATCGCTTTCCCAGCAATGTCCCTTTAGACCAAATCCAACATGGCCATGGGTAACATGCCATAGTAGCAGATATCAAAACCTCAACTTCATGACATAGTCAAAAGTAACAAGGGCATAAGTAGGATCTTAATGAAAGATCCATGGGACTCACACGGTGAAGAAGCACGGATTTATTCTCTCACCTCTGCTTTTGGTCAAGCAAGCACATGTAGTATGAAATACATGTTACGGTGGAGTTCTCTTAAGCAAGAGTTTATGTCTTAACTCAATACACCGTACAAATCTTAGTCTAGTCGCTACTCAAGCGCCTAACTCAAGTCCTTTATTCGCTTGCCACCTTAGGCATTAAATAAGTTCTCGCATTTGGCTAACCATAGGCTACATGGATCATGGGCTATCCATGTACGGTCTAATCAAGATAAATATATTATAGACCTCATCTTAGTCCCAACTAAGGCGACATCTGTTTGTGTCAACCATCTATATATGCTACATAAGCATTGAATGACACAATGTCTCATCTTTGCTCATTACTCAAGTGCCAGAGGCGATCGCTCGTGTGAGTGAGCCGACCTAAACCTGCTGACATACCTTTCATACCACAGAACTCATCATATGGTATATGTGTGTGTAAACATACATATTATTAACTAAATAACATCATATGTATTCAAAAAAAAAAAAAAAACCCAAAAAAGTACAATAAATGGTAACTAAAAACAGCATATCATCATATTCTACATAGCCCTAAACTCCTAACATGAGTCTGAAAGACATCCCTTCCTATAGGCTTTGTAAGAGGATCAACAATCATGAGGCTTGTAGAAATGTGTTTTAGCATAGGCAAGTGCTGCCATGCTATCACAATGTACCGTAACGGGATCCGAGGCATCCTTGACAACCTCAAGATTCTGAAAGAACCTCCTTAACCAAACTGCTTCCTGAACAGCTGTTGAACATGCTACATACCCTGCTTCCATTATTGATAATGCTATACAAGGTTGTTTCTTGCTACTCCAAGTGATGGCACCATTATTTAGCAAGAAAGCATATCCAGATGTAGATTTGCGTTCATCTAGGTCACTACCCCAATCAGCATCACTATAGCCAATCATACGCAAATCTGAACCCTGATAACAAATGACGTAGTTTGCTGTCCCTTTTAGATACCTTAATATCCTCTTGACAGCTTTCCAATGAGCAAGTCTTGGATTAGATTGAAATCTGCTTACTAATCCAACAACATAACATATATTAGGCCGAGTACACATCATTGCATACATCAAGCTTCCAACTGCATTAGCATAGGGAACACGAGCCATCTTTTCTTTTTCATCTTGAGTCTTAGGACACATATCAAGGCTTAAGCTCTCATTTTTTGTGACTGGAGTATTTATGGGTTTGCAATTATGCATTTGGAAACGCTCAAGAACTTTCTTAATGTAGTTTTGTTGTGATAAACCTAAAAGTTTCTTTGAGCGATCCCTAAGGATTTTAACCCCTAGAATATAATTTGCCTCACCTATGTCCTTCATCTCGAAGTTAGAGGACAACCACCCTTTTGTGGCGATAATCATCTCCATGTCATTTCCAGCCAGTAATATGTCAACGACATACAATGAAAAAAATAATGAAACTTCCCTTGGATCGTTTTACGTAGACACAATGATCTTCTTCGATCATCGTAAACCCATTCGATAGAACGGCTCGATGAAATCTCATATACCACTGTCTAGATGATTGCTTTAAACCATATATGGATTGCTTAAGTTTGCACACTTTGTGCTCTTGACCTTTGGTCACAAAGCCAATAGGTTGATCCATATAGATCTCTTCATCTAGTTCTCCATTGAGAAAAGCTGTCTTAACGTCCATTTGGTATAATTCCAAATTCAAGTTTGCAACAATGGCCAAAATGAGTCGAACAGAGGCAAACCTCACAACCGGAGAAAAGGTTTCCTCATAGTCAACACCCTCCTTTTTAGTGTATCCTTTTGCCACTAATCGAGCTTTATACCTTTCTATTGACCCATCCGCCTTGCGTTTGATTTTAAGAACCCATTTTTTCCCAATTGCTTTATGCCCTGATGGTAGGTTTACCAGATCCTAGACCTGATTAGTCCTCATAGACTCCATTTCATCATTCATTGCTTTCATCCACTCATCACTAACAGAAGATGAGAAAGCCTCTTGCACAGTTTTTGGCTCATCATCATCCTGTGAAGCAATAATGAAAGCTTCCCCCTCAATCTCAAAATGACGACGAGGAATATTTCCACGGTTGCTTCTACGTGGCTGAGGTTGTTGTGGATCAACTTCTAGTGGTATGCTCCCATTAGGTTGTGAGTCGCTCCCACAGTCTCTAGGAGTTTCAGGAATTTCTTCCTTGTCCTCTACTAGTCTACTTGGGGTGCCTACCTCTTGATTCATCATTTCATAAAGAGTCAAGTTCTTTTCAACCTCACCTATGTTAGGGAATTCATTTTCAATGAAATCAACATCACGTGACTCCAATTTAGTTACACTTCCATCAGGTTGTTCACCTATCAACACAGCGTTTGGAATGCTCAGAATATCTTATAAAGATACACTTCTTTCCTTTAGGCCCCAACTTCCCATGTCTATGAGAAGTATTGTGAACATAACCTATTGAACCCCATGGCCACAAGTTATTCAAGTCAGGTTTCTTGCCGGTCCATAGTTCATAAGGTGTGGAAGATACTGATTTAGAGGGCACTCGGTTAAGTATATAGGCTGCAGTCAAAAGTGCATCCCCCAAATACGAAATCGGTAAGTTTGTGAAAGTTCAAATATGTGTGTAAACACCCTTGAACGTTTAGACTCTCAAATTACAACTTAACCAATTCAAGCATTATGTCAAACAACTAGTGTGCGGAAACTTAACATAAGCTATAATATGGAATTGGTAAAACTATCTAAGCCAAATTAAAATTACAACCCACAGCAGATAATAAAAAGGCAAAGATAAAGAGGAAGGAAGATGCAAACACAAAGACAACACGCGATGTGTTATCGAAGAGGAAACCGAAACCCTCGGCGTAAAACCTCTCCGCCGCCCTCCAAGCGGTAAACAATCCACTAGAAAATATAGTTGGGATACATGGACAGCAATAGACCCTCCAAGCCTAATCTACCTAGTGCACCTAAGCCTTCCAAGCTTCTTGCTCCAACGAGGTTGCGCCAAACCTTTTTCTTTTCTAGCTTCCCGGATTCCGCTACTAGACCGTAGCATCAACCAATGAAGATTGGTTCCTTCCTAACTGCTTCCCAAAAATCTAAACAGCTCTCTCACAGTAATGAAAATGGTGAGAATCAGGTTTGGTAAAATGCCTCTCAAGGATTTGACAATGGAGAGGAAGAGAGTTGAGGAATTTGAAGAGACTCTAATGTATAGATTGTTGGTGAATCAATCTTGTTTTTCTTTAGGGTTTCTCTCTCAAAATTCTCTCTGGAAGCTCTCTTACATTTGTGGGTAAAAGGGGTATTTATACTGGAGTGGGAGAGGAATGTGAAACGTCAGGATTTACAAAACAGGGGTGGCTCGCGGCTTGACTAAGTCGCAAGATCCAGTCGCGAGATAACCGTATGGCCAGTTGTCCTGTTTTGTTATGTAGTGCTCCAGCTAGCATGACTGTTCACCTTCTGGCATGCTTGGCACGTGTGCTGCGTTTGGCGGCTTGCAGCCGCGAGTCACCCGCGAGGCCAAGCCGCGAGTCTCTGTTTTCTTGCACACTCTTGAGCAAACTTCACTCTATCTCACTCACTACCCTTACATCAAACCCACCTAAATACAGTGTTACTAAATGCTGAATTACAAGCAAATTTGGCACGGAATAAAGCCAATTAGATGGTTGAATAAATTCAACCTTACAGTTTGCTTGCGCCATCATTGACCTAACCATCTCTAGCAGTGTTTGATTTCTCCTTTCTGCCACACCATTTTGTTGCGGTGTATAAGGCATCGTTAACTGCCTTGCAATTCCCTTTTCATCACAGAGCTCCTTAAATTACTCAGATAGATACTCACACCCACGATCAGTTTTGAGAGCCTTAATGCTCTTGTCTAATTGATTCTCAACCAATCTCATGTATTGTCTAAAGCAATCTAAAGCCTCAGACTTATGAGAAATCAAATAGACATGACCGTAACGTGTATAGTCATCTATAAATGTGATGAAGTAGAAACCTCCATGCCTTGCCCTCACATTCATTGGACCACATATATCAGAGTGTATTAGTTGCAATGGAAAAGATGCCCTTGTGGCTTTTCCAAATGGTTTTCTTTTTGACTTTCCCACAAGACAATGTTCACATGTGGACAAAGTGACCTTAGCGAGATTGCCCATAAGGCCTTCTCTAGCTAACCTAGTCATCCTTTCTTACCCTATATGACCAAGCCTAGCATGCCATATAATTGAATTATCAGAAGCATTATCAGATGAAGTCAAAAAAACTGAACTATCATTATTATAATATTCAATATCCAAAATTAAAAAACCAATTGAAATAAAACCACGGCCATAATAAACTGTTCCCAAATGCAATAAAACATAATTATTCTAAAAAATAAACTGAAAACCAAGTCTTAACAAAGTAACTACGGAAAGTAAGTTCCTCCGGATCTCTAGAGCATACAACACGTCATGGAGCAACAGAGTGCGACCACCTCGCAATTCTAGCTTGTAGGTACTAATTCCAAGTACCTCCACACTAGCTTCATTTCCTACCTTGATGTCGCTACACCCAACAGCAATTTGGCAGTACTCCACAAATCCCACTCTATCTCCTGCTACATGTTCTGTTGCTATTGAGTCTACAGTCCACATAGGAGCAGAATTAGCAACAAGGACATGACTAGTTACAAAAACATGGTGAGATGTAGGATTAGGTGTTACCTTTTTTGGCTTAGTGCATTCACGAGCAAAATGTCCTTTCTTTCCGCAATTATAACAAGTCAACTTAGACTTGTGTCCTTCTTTGCGCACTTTCCTCTAGTATTGCGCTTGACAAACTTAGCCTTCTTAGACGGTGGCCCATTAGGTCTCTCTTGTCCAGGAGCGTAATCAGGTTGCTTGTGTTTAGGCCTAGATGCCTTACGCAAGCTAGTCTCAGCCATGTGCACAGAACTAATCGGCTTGGCTGCTTCAAGGTGCTCAGCTTCAAGTTCCAAGTGATGAGCCACATCATCAAATGTTTTGATGTTCTCATTATGTGTCAAGTTTTGACATATCATCTCCCATGAACTTGGTAGTGAACGAATCACTGCCTGGACTTGTTGTTCGTTAGTAAGATTGTTTCCAGCTGATTTGAGCTCTCGAATCATGGAGGACATCGTCCTAAGATGTTGCTTCATCGTATGTTCAGAGCGCATCTTATATGAATCAAATTTCATTGTTAAGCCACGCAGTCTAGTGGCTGATGTCCCTCCATATCTTAGTTTTAGAGCTTTCCACATGTCTTGTGCAGTTGTATACTGCTCAAATTCACCAATCAAGTCATTGTGCATGCTGCTTATCATTGTAAAGCGCGCACACAAATCCTTCTTGCGCCAACTTTCATAGGCAGCAAGATCACGTTGGTGTTGCTCAGTGCTTCCCTCATCGGGTTTACTTAACGAATGAGTTAGAGTCTCTAGGACTTCTTGCTCATTCAGCACATACTGGATTTTGCGGTGCCAAATATTGTAATCTTCACTATCCAGTTTCTCTCCTTTATTGAGATCAGCAACTATACCTTTGGAAGCCATTTCACTACAAAATTTCACAAATAGGACATTACACACACATTTCAAAAATTTTGACGTTCGATCTAAAATAAACTTAGATAATCAACACATGTCACAAGATCAAAAATTCGCTAAACTTCTTAATCATCTCTTGTGCCACTAGTGTTTATTACTAAGCTTAATTTTAATCTATTCGTGCAAAATTATGTATGGGAGATAACGCAACTCAACCATACTCCCATTATTCCATATTTCAATTCTAAACATATTTGCAAAATATATGTATTGAAAATAATTCACCAATTTTGTCAATTAACTATTAAGCCAAACATGCTATCACAATTTAAACTCATGAAAATAAATCATATAGGCATATCATTATTTCACTAAGAAATAATTATTGCTTTAATAATTATTGTTTTGTCGTGTTAAATATAATATTTAACGTTGTGTAAATATTTTTAATACCATATTTCACTAAGAAATAATAACAGAATTAAATAATTTAAATCAATCAATTCCATATCATTAAATATTTCTTAAAAAAAAAATATACACCACCAATAAAGAGCCGCATCAACCATAGTAAATTGCAGCAGCCCTTTAAATGTAAGAAGAACGAATCGTCATGATATTTAAACACCATTCACGTGTCATGCATTTAGGAAATAAACTGTTTGTGGAACCCCTTTTTATTTATTTATTTAAATAATGGTGGAACAGACGGAGAACATGTGCACGCTGAGTAGTGCACATTAATAGACCAAAAGAAAAAAAATAGGTGTTTAAGAAGCAATTGGGACCTCCTTCTTCTTTACTATTATTATTATTATTACTAGTCGCTAACCCGTGTGATGCACGGGAAAGTTCTTAGAAATGCTAAATATTTTTTTTTAATCAAATTAAATGCATTTTTTGTCGGGTTGAGAAAAATTTAGTCAACTTAAATGAACCTTTCGCTTTGGATTTTAAGGAATAACTCTCACAAAAAGGAATATACAAATTTCATTAGGATTTGAGCTGGTCAACCAAGGTAGGTGTGCGTGTGTCTTTATATATATATATATATATATATATATAGTGACCTTGTCAAATATTTCTTAATCTGCCAACAAAGCAAATTATTGCTCATTTGAAGCAATTTACAATGTTCATTCTAGGCAGAAGCTTACATACTTTTTGTTGTTGTGATTTACAATTTGAGTAGATGAAAAATAATATGATGTTCTATCACTGGTTATTGCCTTCACAACAAAAAGGGCAAAATTTCAAATCAAAAGATTACATATCACATTTAAAAGAAACACTAACAGAAAGTAAAATATATGACATGCACTAATAACAAATGATCATAATATTCAAAGAGTTTTGTAGATCAAAAACAAAATCTTATTAAATTGCTGAGGGCAGCTTCACTAACTATATTTTATCAATAAAAATTATTTTCTTCATAAGACTTGTTTAAGTTATCATATTAAATATGAGAAAATAGGTGCAACCATATTGTTGTTGACTCTACACAGTATCACAAAGAGTCTCTCTTGGATTGCTTCATTCTTCTCTGTGCTCTACAACTAAAGCTCCCCCATCATAAGCTTCTTGCCTTGCAAAACTGTGCAGACAAAAGTAGAATTCCAGAATTTTCATTTCCTACTTTTGCAGCCCTCAACAAAAGTTAAGATTCATGATTTTATCAAAATCTTGCATGCCTTTATTATTAAAATTCTCAATATATACACCATTAGCATAGATACAAATTGATTCAAAAGCAGCCTTATTTTAAAAACACCATAATGTAGAAATATCACCAACAAATAATCATAATATTTGAAGAGAGATGAATGAAGCAAAATAAAAATAATTAAAATTCACAAAATGAAGAACCAAATATCAAGAACATAGAGGGAGATTGTTGGGAGCAGAATTAACAAACCTAACATAAATTGTTAAGATTTTAGACTCAATTGGAAAGGAAGTAACTCTAAAAGTTTTAGCTTGCCAAGCTTTCTTGCATTGTTTTATACCTCCTGGAGCAAGGATATCAAGGGAGTTACAAGATGAGTGGATAACAAACCAAACAAATTGGCACGTATATCAACCATGAATAACACACCCAAAATTATAAAAATCTAAATAGATTAAAATGTTAGATTGAGAAAGAACTTAACTGTTTATTTATAACTACCAAAAATGTTTAAGGATTTCCAAAACGACTAAAGTTTGTCAGGATTAACAAATTTTATACACCTATGGGAACAAAATAACCATGAATCAAAATTGACATTAGCCAGAGGAGTTGTGGCTGAGAAAAGGAGGGAGCTGCATTGAATGAGAGAGTTAAAGAAGAAGAAAAAGGAGATGGGAGTGAGCTTGAAATAAAGAGGGTTTGATCGAGGGTTTTGTTAGGGTTGATTTTGCGTTTGAGAGATAGGTTTGAGATAGTTGCGGCTGAAACCTACGGTTTGTAATTTGTATTTTGTTAGGGCTGATTTTGCATTTGAGAGATAGGTTTGAGATAGTTGCGGCTGAAACCTACGGTTAATTTGTATTTGGTGGAAAAAAAAAGATTTATTATTATTTATTTAAGTATTGGCTGAAACCTACGGTTTGTAATCTGTATTTGGTGGAAAAAAAAAGATTTATTATTATTTATTTAGGTACTGCTGACGTGGAAAATTGTGGAAGCTTTTTAAAGATTTATTATTATTTATTAAGATATTGCTGACGTGGAAAATTGTGGGAGCTTAAAAAGCTTCGGTTTTATATATATATATATAGATTATTATATATATATATATATATATATATATATTTTAATTTGCTATCACTCCAGCCCATTTGGCAAGTGAAACACGTGATGTCCCATAAAAAAAAAGTGAAACACGTGATGTTGTCTTCAACCTTCATCCGCTCTGCTCAAAATTTTTTTTTTCAACAAAAAAAAAAAAACGTGTTTTAGACATGAGTTTCAAAGTTTTATATCTTCTTCATTTCAAGTCCATTTTTAACGTACCATATACCGATTTAAGCTTATAACATATAGATTCATAATATGAAATCATATTTTGAAAACAGAAATCATATAAGAGCAGTTTTGTCCTTAAAGTTTCGGTGTTCTAAGCTTTGTGAAACTATATCTCATGGCACACTAAGAGATTTGCTACAAAACTTAAGGTAGATATTAATACATGTAATATAATCAACATATATTAATTTCAAGGCACGAAATGCTCTGAATCAAAACTTGCCATTGAAGGCCATGTGAGGTGCATAGAAATTCATAGCACATCACAGAAGTATAAAACGTATTAAGAACTAATCATATATGCCTATGACATTGAGAACAACCTATGAATGCTCTGATACCAATGTAAGAAATAGAAACTTGCAGCGGAATATAAGTAATCGGTTTTTCGGCATACCTCTCTTGGCCTAAACCGATGATCACACAGGAGCTTTGAGATTGTTTTATGCAGTTTAGGGCCAGCCTCCACGAAGACCAGCTATCCAAACACGTTTTGAATTCCAGTTTGTGCAACCCACGAACCAAAAACGTTTCTCCGACGGTGTTACACACTACTAGAGTGATGCAAACATTACCCACAATCTAAGAGCCTCACAACACTCTGTAAACACTATGAGAAATGTGGAATTCGTTTTTTTTTTGTACAATGGGTACCACTCTTGGTGTTTATATACACACACCACTCCAGGGTGTTTATATACACACCACTCCATTAATATTGAGTGGAATAGTGGACTTAGTGGGGTAGAGTAACGGTCTAAACCATTACTCCATAACTCCTAGATGTTACAATCTGAGGTATACAGAAGGACATGCCCACTTTGGGTGTCCATTCATATTCTTTTCAGTTTCTAACAAATTTAATTCTAAAAATATATATAAAGCCAAACATATCAATGTTCGTAATATCAATAATCAAAGAATTGAAGACTTGATCACCAACACATTCGTCTTTAATTCAAAATTTCAGTAATGCTATACAAAGATAACTGGATTTTCTATACAAAAAATATTTAAATAAAGAAAAGAAGGATTGTCTTCCTAATAAATGGATAGAAAAACAAAAATAAGAATGGCAAGGTAGAAGCATGTTATAGTCCAAGTGTTGAATAGTCAGCTACATTGTTAAAATTTGCCCAAATTTCTTAGAGAAAATTGTAAAAAGCACATGTTAATAATATAATGCAGGAATGGTATAAGAATAAAAAAAATTTAGATATTTTTATTGTACTCCAAATAAATGTGACCAAATCTAATTCTCCTTATTAACCCCGAGAGAAAGAAAGAAAAAAAAAGTAAAGAGAAGATTTACAATTTCTTTTTTGTTTACTGTAATTTCCAGGTACATCTCCGATTTAGAGAGGCAGATGTTTTGAGCAATGCTCATATAGAATTCATGATAAATGGCCTACCAAGAAGATACATCTTTCACTTTACTTCAATTTGTTCAAAACTGGATTTTTAATTTGAACTCAAACCTTGTCAATAAAAGAACTACAACCACAAAGCATCAACGCCTTCAAGCCAATCTGTCAATTATATTTTCGATACCATTCTTTCCCCTTCTCATAATACCATAACAAATTCTGACATGTAGTTGAAAGCCAATCAATTAGTTGTTGGCATGCACCACCAATAAAAACAATTAGTCCAATCTTAACACAGCCAAATCTCAAAAAAAATGTATTAGAGCATAAAACCAAAACAACTCATTTATTATCAAATGAAACCAATAGTTTCCTCCAAAAAAAAAAAAAAAAAAAAAGAAAAAAAGAAAAAGAAAAAAGGGATCAGTTTTTCTACAAAAAAATCCCAAAAGCAGCAAAACTGATGCAAGACTTAAGCAAAGGAAAAATTTCAATGCTTGTGGTCAGTTGGAAGTTAATTTTCCAAGTAGGATAAGCAAATGAAAGGGTTAAAAATTGCATATTAATTGAGACACAACATTTGTATTAAAAAGAAAAAGAATCTTTGACCAAAAAACACTAATAGTTTTTAAAGATTGCTCCTACTGCATCTGTGACTGTCTTTCTTAGCCTTTAAGTTCTTTCTCTCTTTCTTCCTGGCTAGTAATCATCTGCCATTTTTTTTTTTTGTGCAGTCTCATTTGATGGCTTTCTTGACAAATCTTTGATGATGAGAAAAGCCGAGAGGGGAGGGGAGGGGAGGGGAGGGGAGGGGAAGGGGGTGTTGGGGGGGGGGGGCGTATTTCAATTCAGATAAATTTTGAAAACGACCCTTACACTGGTTCATTTCACTGTTAATAAAAACGGGTTCATTTCATTGTTAATAAAAGAAAACTCGAACGTAATAACAACCGTTTAATGAAGAAGAAAGAGAGGTTGGTAATCTGAAACCACTAACTTTTGAAGAAGAAGACACGGCTAAGCTTCTTAAGAGAAGACTGAGCATGGAGTCCTACCTGGCTCAACATGATGCAATCTTAATTAATGCTAAAGGCCTCCGTTTTTATATATAGTATAGATAGGGAAGTGAATGTTGGGTGCATCAACGCACATTGATCCAGCCCACATAAGGCTAGAGCTTCTTAATGGGTGTAAGCGACTAAATTTCTCGGTTCGAAATAAATCAAACAAGAAAAATTAGTTTCACAAATGTGAATTTGTATTGATGATCGTGTGGTACAATTCTCTGTGATTACAAAAGATTGATCCTCTGATTCGATCTCCTTCAAAGATTTGTTGATTGGATTTGTAGTGATGTGATTTCGATTTAAACACAAGATATCCTTCAATTTGGTTGAGGGATGGATCGAAGATCTTTGGAATAGAATTACAATGAATCTCTAGCTATGAGCTTGTTGGAAATCCTTTGTTCTTCACGTTCTTTGTGTTCTTCGTGTGTTCTTCGTCTTCGAAGATTTGTGGTGGAAGTTCTCCGGGGCTTTAGAGGCTTGAATCCGTGGAGCTTCACTGATTTGTGGTTGTTTGAGGTTTCTGGAGGCTTTTGAGCTTGATTCCAGTGACCTTTGAGATCTAGGCAGGTAGTTTGGATGATTCTGCTTCGAATGTTCTTTGTATTCGAAGGTTTGTGGTGGAAGTTCTTCGGGGCTTTGGAGGCTTGAATCCGTAGAGCTTCACTGATTTGTGATTTGTTGATATTTTCGGACTTTTGAGCTTGATTCCCACAAACTTTAGGATCTAGGCAGATGATTTGGATGATTCTGCTTCGAATGTCCTTCGATTTTGGGATTGAAGTTCTTGAAGTTCCTGGAGGCTTCAAGGCTTGATTCCAGCAGAGCTTTTTCACTTCTGAATCTTGGTCCTCTGAATCTTGGTCCTTCTGAATCTTGGCCCTCCTAAATGTCTTAGGAAGGCTTCTATTTATAGGAGTTTGGAGGTGGGTGAGCAACACGTGGCGGAGTCCGATTGGTGACATATGTCACAGCCTGATTGGTCCGATTATGTCATCGCTTACACGTGCTAGACTGCTTGTGTCATCGCTTACACGTACGATGCTGCTTGAGTCATCGCTTACACGTACGCTGATGCGTGATTGGTTTTTGCATGACACTTGGCGAATTTCTATTGGTTTCTGAATAGTGATAGCAAAACCTAGCAGCAATACATGGTGCTTTGTAATTGGCTGTATTTTGTGGACTCGGTAATGTGACGTGTCAGCTTGTGATAGGTCGGGAATTTTCCCTCTCTACAATGGGCTTGTCCAAAGTTGTGGCAAAAAAGTAGCCATGTACATGACAAGAATTCTAGTTAAACTAGTGTTAGGAATCCAAGTAGCCATGTGCATGATAAGAATTCTAGTTAAACTAGTGTTAGGAATCCATGTGCTCCTAGTATTCATGTGGGGTGGTAGACTTGCTTATAAAAGCATGGACTAGTGTGCCGCATAAGAATTGGTGAGAGCAACAAGGGTGTGCCACATATAAAATAGAAAACAAAGAAAGAAGAAACCACATAAGAGAAAAGAAAGTGCAGCCAAGAGGGAGCCGCTTAGAGAAAAAGAAGATAGTAAAGAGAGAGAGCTATGTGAGGAGAAGAAAAATAGAAACGAGAGAGCAAAGTGTTGCCACCTTTGAGTAGTGTGTGTGAGAGTAAAGAAAAACAAGAGAGTTTTTTTTTTTTTTTTTTTTTTTTTTTTTTTTTTTAGCTGTGAGACATACACAAAAATTATTGTAATTGATTTGATAATAATGAAATTATTGGGAGTTTGTCCTCTAGTTTTTCCTATCAAAGAGAAAGGGTTTTCCATGTAAATATTTGTATTCTTGTGTGTGATAGTTATTTTAAATTGATAGTTTTTGTGATAATATTATTTAGGACCCAACAAGTGGTATCAGAGTTAAGGTTTAAGTGGAAGCAATGGTTGGAGAAGAAGGCAAGGCTTCACGAATTGAGAAGTTTGATGGAACAGACTTTGGATATTGGAGGATGCAGATTGAACATTATCTCTATGGGAAGAAATTGCATCTGTCTCTTTTGGGGAAGAAACCTGAAACTATGAAGTATGAAGACTGGAACCTTCTTGATAGACAGGTATTGGGAGTTATTCAATTAACTCTATCAAGATCAGTTGCATACAATGTTGTGAAAGAAAATACCACAGTGGATTTGATGAAGGCTATGTCTGGCATGTATGAAAAGTTGTCAGCTAACAACAAGGTGCATTTGATGAAGAAGTTGTTTAATTTGAAGAAGGCAGAAGGCACTCCTGTAGCGCAGCATCTGAATGAGTTCAATACAATCACAAATCAATAATCCTTGGTGGAAATTGAATTTGATGATGAGGTTCGTGCATTGATTCTTTTTGCTTCTTTACCAAATAGTTGGGAAGCCATGAGAATGACAGTGAGTAATTCTGCAGGGAAAAGCAAACTCAAGTATGATGATATTTGAGATTTGATTTTAAGTGAAGAGGTTCGCAAGAGAGATGCAAATATAGACAATGCATAAGATCAAGCTTTTGTCATGGAGAACAAAAGCAGAGGTAGAAGTAAAGGACCTAATGATTGAAAATTTAAAAGTAGGTCACAATCAAGAGATAGATCTCAGTTTAAGGAAATTAGAGAATGCTTTTATTGTGAGAAAAAGGGTCACATAAGAAGAGATTTTTGGCATTGGAATAAAGAATAAACTGAAGGCAAAGATAAAAAGAATGATAGTGAGAAAAATACTACAGTTGCTGTGATTGTTGAGGACGTTGTGGTGCTCTCTGTTGAAGAGCAAAAGTGTGAGCATATTGCTAATAATGATGTTGAGTGGGTTGTTGATACCTCCCACCATGTTATCCCTAAGAAAGGGTAGTTTACCATGTACAAAGTAGGAGATTTTGGTACAATGAAGATGGGTAATTCCAGTTACTAAAAAATTGTGGGAATTGGTGATGTGCGCATCGAAACCAATATTGGTAGCACCACAAGGTTGAATGATGTGCGACATGTTCCAGATTTAAGGATGAATGTGTTTTCTACAATGGCTATGGATCGAGCGGGTTATAGTAACCACCTTGGTAATGGAAGATGGAAACTTACTAATGGGCCATTGGTTGTTGCAAGAGGACATGCTTATAGTGGTATGTACAAGACTCATGTGAAGACTTGTAAGAAGAAGCTCAATGAGATTAAAGATTTTGAGAGGACTCCAAAGATGAGAGTTGGGATTGATGGTGATGATGTCAAGAGGGTGAAATTCTCATTGCCTAATAGTGCTTTAGATGAGGAAGTAATAGGTGATGAAGAATATGAAGATGCTAAAGATACTTGAGATGATGATGAAGTGAAAGATCATAGAGGTCTTGAGCAATGGGAGCAATATCCTTAACTAGGGATTGATGAACCTCATAAGAAGAGGACTATTGGACAACTTTGAACTGTAAGCTTCGAGAATAATTGGGCTTCTGATAAGGGGGAGCCAAGAAATTGGATTAAGGAAATCCAAGATGAGATGAATTCTTTGAGAATGAAAGGTATTAACATTGATAAGGTGCTCTTAGTGCTAGTGAAGATAATGAAGAAGGTCAAGCCTTGTGTTGACTTGACTAGCGTGGATTTGAATTGAAGAGATAGAATGAAGATCTCCTCCCATTGGTGGGCTGGAGGGGGAGATTGTTGGGTGCATCAACGCACATTGATCCATCCCACATAAGGCTAGAGCTTCTTAATGGGATTGTCCAAAGTTGGCAAACAAGTATCCACGTACATGACAAGAATTCTAGTTAAACTAGTGTTAGGAATCCATGTGTTCCTAGGATTCATGTGGGGCGGTAGACATGCTTATAAAAGCAAGGACTAGTGTGCACCATAAGAATTGGCGAGAGCAACAACGAGGGTGTGCCGCATATAGAATAGAAAACAAAGAAAGAAGAAACCACACAAGAGAAAAGAAAGCGTAGCCAAGAGGGAGCCGCTTAGAGAAAAAGAAGATAGCCAAGAGAGAGAGAGCTATGCGTGGAGAAGAAAAATAGAAAGGAGAGAGTAAAGTGTTGCCGCCTTTGAGTAGTGTGTGTGAGAGTAAATAAAAATAAGAGAGATTTTTCTTTAACCATGAGAAATACATAAGAATTATTGTAATTGATTTGATAATAATGAAATTATTCGAAATTTGTTCCGTGGTTTTTCCCTTCAAGGAGAAAGGGTTTTCCACTAAATATTTGTGTTCTTGTGTGTGATTGCTATTTTAAATGGATAGTTTTTGTGATAATATTATTTGGAACCCAATAGTGAACACAAGAAAGGTTACACTGTATGTTGCACGTACCAAGATAAGTTTAGCATAATAAATGAATATGTATAGATCTGATGAAGATCTTGAGTTTTTTCATATAATAGGTAACTCTTTAAAAAATGGGGAAATTACACTTAGCCCACCTATGGTTTACCCGAAAAACACTTTTTCTAACTGTGGTTTAAAAATTGGCATTTTACGCACCTGGGGTTAGCTTCGTTTGTCTCCTATTACCTACCTCTGTTAAAAATAGGGGTAAATTTGTTTTTTTGTTACCCTTTTATGTCTCTCTCATCTCAAAATATAAAGAACTAAAAAATCAAGAATAAAGAAGATCTAAAAGCTAGGTTTTGTAAAAATTAAAACCTAACTTTTACATATTTTCATGAATCAACTTTTAGATCTTCTATTTTAACACATTAAAAATTGAAATTGAAGGGGATAAAACCCAAGGTAGATGGATCCAATTAATTGAGTCAGTCATAAGCAATGGTGTTAAGAAAAGGGACGGTCTAAAAGGATTGATAGTCAAGTAACTGGTAGAAGGGATCGTGTCCCGGATGGAAGGGCAGGATGGTGGACGGACTCTTCGTAGCAGACAGACTCCAACAAGACGGACACAAGGGAGACGGTTAGTGAAGCCATGTGGCCTAAGTGGTCTCCAAGGAACCTCATATGGAAATGTCTTGCGCCCTAAGACTAACCCTAATCAGCGAAGTCTCTACAAGGAAAGGATCCCGCAAAATACGTGTATTGATGAGGATCTTCCCCACAAGGAAACACCTTCTCCACCAAGAAACGAAGGTTGGCTCTCAAAAGTAATAACAATCAAAGCTGTAGGTGGGTATTCAAATAAAGGGGAGCACCTTGCTATCATGAAAACG